>NC_087062.1:35164233-35660255 GCF_963678635.1 Symsagittifera roscoffensis
CCTATTTCAGGGTAAGACGGCTCTACTCGCGTTTATTTTGTATCTGGAAATTGCAAATAGCAATTTTCCGCTCCTTTTTTAGGTACTTTCAGGCAATTGTAATTCGGATGTTCTGATCTTCTACTTCTGAGATTTTCAGTTTTCGCGAGAAAGTTGACCATGTCAGGCTCAAATCGAAATTTTGAAAATCTAAATTTTCTCCCAAAATTACGCATTCCTCAAGGTCAAACTTCCAAATATGACCGACTGGCACATACTCCCCGGACTCGACATCGATGTCCTCATCGCGTGTTGCCGCCTGCCAGTGAATCCTCAGAATACCGAGTGTTGCTCAAGATACAGTGCCAGTGGTCATTTACGGAAGTTTGCAGCAGACTTAAGTTTATCTACATCCCATTGCCTTTCGATGGGTCAGCAGAGGTCTCTTGAAGGCTTCCGGTCCTATCTCCGCCAGGAACTGTCGATATTCCTTCTGATATTTCTTCTTGTGATCCTTCGTCGCCATGTACAACCAAGATGACAACGTCGCTCGAAACCACGGAAAGAAGCTAATGCGGCTCCACACGTGCCTGACTTCCATTGGTATGGCAAATACCTTGCATACAGTCTCAAACAACTCGAGTCTCCTGTTGTAGTCTATCGCGTGTATTCGCCGTAGGTGTCTTCGACTCCCTATACTTCGTCAAATTTTCTTCGATCCATCGTAACGCCAACATCGTGCTTACTACCAAGATGGTCACCTTCTGCTGATGATCGGGTAACCCGATTGACCGAATTTCTTCTACATCCCACACTAGGCAAAAGTTTGTGTGCTCCGGGTACCACACTGTCTGTGCCAAGCAGTGGCATGGGCATTCCCCATGTGTAATTTCTGTGCTTCGGAGATTGCGTTCCCCCGAGGCTTCCAGCAGAGGCTCCAGTTCCATCATCTTCTCGTGCACCACATCATCTTCCTCCGGCATTGGGACATTACCCATCGGCTTCCCGATGGCATTCTGTTTCTCAAAATCGCTCCTATTTTCATCTCCCAAGCTCAAGAGTTCTTCTCCCCAGATTTCACTCAAGTCATCTCTTTGTGCCTTCGGCACCGTTCCCAGGATCTTCCTCAACAGTCTGTGTGAGTGATGCGACATTCGAGCTAGCCGTACGCACTTGGGTACCGAGAAGGCCTTATCCACTAGTATCCTTTGGCTGGATATCTCCACCATTGCCATGTGCAATGGATAATGGCTCCCACATACGTTGACCATTACTGATCCCACCTGAGACTTTGCATTTACCGGCAGGCCATAAGCTTCGCTCACTGGAAATCCCATCTCCCTTGGATCCAGTAGCTTGTCCACCACCCTCAACTGTGCAGGAGTCGCCAATCTGATTCTGGCGATACTTGTCCTGTGCTTAGGTGGCTCCACTATGAGTCCCGGACTCCCCAGCAACTTGAGAAGTCTGTAGTTTATCGGTCCCATGACTGATTTTGTGGGAATCCCAGTCAGATCAGCCGTCTTCATCATTCTTGCTCTTGAGAAAAATGCTTCGTGGCCCTTTAGCCAGTCTACCCACTGGTGTCGACTCAAGTCCTCGTGTGACACATGCTTGAGCCCCAGGACTTCTGCCAACTCTTGTCTGCATTCCAGATCCTCTAGGTCCAACTCCTTCACCTTCTCCAAATGCAGCCTCCGACTTGCCTCCACTGTCTTCTCTACTCTCTTATCCTCTACCACTACCACTGAGGATACCACTGAACTCTGGGGCGTTGATGACTCCGCTTCTTCAGCTTCCATTGGCGTGGAACCCGGTAGCCTGGTCAGGCTGCTTCTCGAGCTGTCTCTTGAGTTGACTCCCGCTCCTAGGCGACTGGACAGGGGTCTTGTGGCAAGAAAAGGGGGATTTGGGTGTGGACCGAATGTGAATCGGGCCGTCTCAAGCAAGTCTGCCTCCAACTCATTTATGTGCCTCTGGAAGACATCATTCAACCACTCCACGCCCCTAGGCCGGTCGAAGTGGATTCCATCTGAGGACGCATCCTCTGGAAGGACTGCTCCATCTGGTCGGCTACGTCCAACAACCTGATGAGGAGAACGCTCCTTTGATGTATCTGCTTGATTATCCCGTTCAGGACCCGCACTTTCTCGTTCATCTCCATCGCATGTTGGTCAGCCATCATGTTGTAAGGGATTGTGCAAACGGTGAGTATGGCGGGATCCATCTGAATCCGCAACTCCTCCAAGATGCAGCTCACTTTGTCGTGTAGTTTCATGACTTTCCTTAATCCCCCTCTGGACACATCATTGGTCCCCGTCATTAGGGTCACGATGTACATCTTAGCCATCCCTACCATCCTGAGTGATGCCAACATCTGCGGCGTTGCGGCCCCGGAAAAACTCAAGACTCCAGTCTGCAAGTGCGACTGGATTCGGGTCAGCACCCGTATCAGGCTGTCACCTACGATCAGATGAACTGCACCCTCAGGTATTCGCGGCTGTGTGTAGTATTCAGCCCAGGACGCATCTTGGAAGCAATCCCTTCTCGCCCGCTGCGCCGCGTTCCAATCCATGCGATTGTGCCGTTGGTATCTGCCCTCCGTGTTCTTCTTGTAGCTTGCGATTACCACGCTCCTGACCGGTTGCTCTCTCCAAGTCGGGGGTACCTCCGCTCGAGCTGGACTTTCGTGACTTCTCAGCTGTAGCCTCTCGTGTAATTCTTTAAGACGCGACGAGCTACCGCTCACCTGACTACTGCTCGTGGTTGAGCTCGGGGTGTACCCCGGCAGTGCCACGTCCATCAACGGGCGTATCGGTTGCGTCGTCTCTGAACCACGCAGGGAGGATGCTGACTCGGTTGGTATCCATACTTCCAGCCCCTCGTTTATGTGTTCTTGAGCCGCACGGTCCAAGTTGAACCTTCCTTTTGACCGGGGAGCCTCATCCACCTCCATACACGACTCCGGCCTTGAGCTCGCAACTGCTCGTTCCGTCGTCCTGGTTTCCTTTTGCTTTTGTTGGTCGAGCTCTCGTTGTCGCCTCTGGATCCTTTCAAGTTCCGACTTCAACTGCTCGCAGTTCGCCGCGTTCTCTCGTACGCTCTGCTCTTGCTGGTGCTCCGCTTTCAACATATCAAGGTCACGACGCGCCTGGTCCCTCTCAAGGATCGCCTGGTCCCTCTCCAGATTCGCTTGATTTCTCTCGAGTTTCGCGCTATCCCGGCCAAGATTCGCTTTGTTCTTTTCCCTCTGCGCCCTCTCAAGTTCCCTCTTCAGGTTGCTGAGGTCAGGATACTCCTCTTCCGTTTGTTGTGCTCTCGTCATAGAAGGCGGCCTGCTCGTGGACTGGCTAGCCGATCTTGCTGACGGTCTGACCGGCAATGGGAATTCTCCCGCGCCGTACTCAGTGTTGTTGCCTAAGCCATGATTCCTCGCCAAAACGAATCCTCTCACCCCTCCATCCACGTTCCAGGATAGCCATCTCGTCTGTTCCTGATTGGATATTCCTTCCGTGGTGTAGCCGACCATCAGGACAGCTTCGGTCGCGGATTCCCTGCACTCACCTTGCTCCTCTTGTTGCAGGATGACATTCAACCTCACTGCCATCCTCTTGTCCACTTGGGTGTAGTCCAGGTCCCTCAAACGCCTGTACAGCTCATCGAGCGTCTGCCTCTTTAGTGCCGCAGGCATGGACTTCCAAAATCGATCTGCCATTTTTACTATTTCTAGATTATCTCGCGCACCAACTAACTCGTGAATTATCGTACCAACTCGAGTACTTGAGAAATCTCTTCCGAACGTTTCTGGTCGTGAACTTTGTTCAAGACGTTCTAATCCCTTTCCAATGAGTGTGTTTCAGTCGTCAATTTTGGTTTGATCAAATCAATCTGAAAGTAAAATCCACTTTTTAGACTAAGGTGTCATATTCCTAACCTAAAAACCCCCCCATTATTATAGTTAAAACCTTATCCCTCCGTCCGTTTTACTAAAATAATTCAATTGGAAGTTTTTAAGAGCATGCAGATTCATCTAAGGTTTTAGCACCATCATTTTTTATATTATAATTGTCATGCCAATCACGTTAAAATCCACCTACCTGCCCCGAGGTCCCCATGTACCCTTACTCAAGATCCACATGTACCCCCAACTCGAGACCCCCGTTGTCCACTCGTAGCTCAGGTGATACTCAAGTAGTACTTCTTATGTAGGTGTACTATTATCTCTGTTTCTGCGAAGACCACGTGTAGGATGGCATACAACTCCCTTGGGCTCAACTAGCCCCTATTTGGGCCATAAACTGGCATCGAGACCTCCACTATCCCTCTTTCAATCATGAAATCTCTCAGTCTCGTTAGTGCTAACATCACGTGCTCAAGATCTATCGTATTCCTTTCATTGACCCTCGTAACTAGAAAGCGCAGGTATTTGCCCGGGACTTGTGCCACTGATGGGGGAAGCGCAGCCATTCCTCCCAACCCTGGTCTCTGTCTGAACAGAAACTCCACGTTCTGGTATTCTCTTTTGAAGTCGCCCTCTAGTCTCGATTTGAAGCTCATGTCCGCCGTTATACAGATCGCGCTAGTCCTGTCTGACAGAATGAAAACGCTCTCCGTTATTAGGATGTTCTCCGAGTATTCATTGGGGATTTCAAATTTCGTTTTGAAATTTCGTCCTATGGTAGGTTCAGCTTCTTCCTCGCCCAGTTCTAGTCCGTTGGACTCTCTTATTTCCCTCAGTTTCTTTATCATCAAATTTTCGGTGTGGGTAAGTCCTACCCCCACTCCCCGGACAAAAATATTTATCGACGTCCCCGTCGATGATACTTGGTCTAAATTATCTGGGGGTATTTCTAGCGGCTTGTCGGTTGCTGTACAACCGAAGAGGGGATCTTCCGTTTTCACATGTTGTTCTGCTGACACGTCGACCTGCTGGATGCTTAGCCCTTCACCTTCTTCGCTCTTGACCCCACGCATCCACTCTCGTATTCTCAGGTTCGTGTTCTCCCTCCTCTATATCTCGCTCTGCTCCAGATCTGTTTCTTGTTCTGGTGTGGAGTAGTCCTCTTTTGGGTAGTGTTCACTGTCGTTGATGATTTGCCATTCATCGTCTGCCACCAATTCTCCCACACTCAGTAACTCGTTGCCCACTTCATCAGGCCTTATTTTGTCAATTAAGAAGTCATCCCCGTACCTATTGTACCTCATGCCTGTCCGTTTACGATTACCGCTCCTGGTTCCTGCTGTTATCGGCAAGTCTGGTTCCGTCCACTTTGGCACCTCGTCCTGCTCCGGATCGTTCCAGTCTTCTTCCACAAAAGATTCTGCCTCTGAATCCGCTTCTACCTTTTCATTGTCGTCCAAACTCAAGCCCTCGTTGCCATCGTTTTTCTCTCTGGTGCCTTTTTCATTCACCTCGCAAGCTGGTTCCACCAATAGGTACTCGAGCCCCTCCATGTTGTGCGGTACGCACCAGTCTTCTGGGGATGGGACATGAGGTTTCAAGTTTTCATAATGCGCTGCACGCCCCGTACTCAAGCGATAAAACCGTCCTTGCTGGTGCACTTCCGTTATCATGAACGGTCCTCTCCATTTATTGAGTAGTTTTTTTGTACCTTTGGGAGGTATGACATTCTGGAAGACCCACACGTACTAGCCCACAGCGTATGGTTTCGCTTGTAGTATCTTTTCATCGTATTTCTTGCGCTGTCTCATTTGTGCTTGCGCAGTATTCCTCCTGCAGAGCTCGTTTAATTCCTGCTGTCTCCTAATTGCTTCTTTCACATAAGCTTGAGGCGACGTCTTCTTCCCTTCGGAATCCGGGTAAAAGAATGTTAGTGTCATCGCTCTTTCCTGGCCCGTCAACATCATGAAGGGACTGATTCCTGTTGTTGAGTGTTGCGTACTGTTGTACGCCCCTACCACCTGCGGCAGATACCTATCCCAATCCGTCATGTACCTTGAGCAGTATACCCTCAGCATGTTCACCAACGTTCTATTCTGCCTCTCCACCAACCCGTTGGTCTGGGGATGGTAGGTCGTTGAGTGCGCTTGAGCTATGTGAGACCTCTTCATCAATTCTTTCGTCAATTCCCCCACGAAGGCTTTCCCGTTGTCCGACTGAAATGTCATGGGACAGCCATACCGTGATATCCAATGTGTTATCAGGTGGTCACAAGTTTCCTCTGCCGAGGATGTCTGACACGGCACCGCTTCCGCCAGCTTTGTGAAGTGATCTATTATGACTAGTATCTGGTTATATCCTGACTCTGTCATACAGATCTTTTGGTGATCTATTTGCACGACGTCGTTGAACTCCGAGCTGTCAACGAACCTGAGTGGGAACTTCATCTTCCTTGGGTCTTTCAGTTGCAGGCATGCTAGGAATGCTTTCACCCATCTCTCGCAAGCTTTCCTTAACCCCAATCAAACCTGTGAATTATTCTCTGTTGCACCTTGTCTATCCCCTGGTGCCCCATTTAATCGTGCGATCTGAATAACACTTCGGTCTGATACAACTGTGGCAATATGATGAGGTTATGCTTGTGCAATATCTTCTCCTCATCCTTTTTCTTGCACGCTACCACCCCATCAGCCGTGTGATAGAGTAAATCCTTCCTTTCTTTGTAAAACTGGCTCAAGATCTTGTAGCTGTCTTGTTCCAGGTCCCTCTTCTTTTTGGACCCCGTCCGGATCCATTTGGAGAGGTTACTTCTCATCTTGTCATTCTTTTGGGCCTTATTAGATCCGACAGCCTATATCTCGCCTTCACATGTTCCTTTAGTGCCATTATCTGACCATTCATTTCCCCCGGGTTGTGGATGTCATCTTTCAGCTTTACGCACACTATCCTTTTCATGATCTTTCTATCGTCTTCTGGCACCAGATTTGTTCTGACATTCGAGTTGCATGATAGTTCCCTGAGCGGTTTCCTCGATACCGCTATTTTCTCAAGTTCTTCACCTCCTTGCATTTCTTGCTGATCCAAGTTGTATGTTCCTGATGAGGGATCCGTCTGCAGCTCCCTGTCGCGGTGTCTCATCTTCTCCTCCGCCAGTATCATGCACAGACTATCTTGGTCGTCGCTGCTGCTCTCCGAATCTTCATCCCATTCTTCACACTCCCCGGACAATTTTTCTTCTACAGCATCTTCCTCCACTGTGGGCCACTCCCCGGACTCTTGTCCTAGTCCAAGGTGTTCAGCCTCCTACTTAAATGCCACTTTCTTCTTCCTAACCCGGGTCCGCTCAAGTATGTCATCAGGGATTTTGTCAACCAGTGACTGCACGACTTCTTTCCCATCAGGATTATTCACTTCTAAGGAGTTTTTACCGACAACTGTCCCACTCCTTTGCAGTATCGTGACTTCCGGTTCCTCCTTATCTCTTCCTTCGATCACGGGTTTATCATCTGCCAGTTTCTCGAGTAATCTCATCAAGTCCTCATCTATCTGTGCCTCTCCAGTTTCTACCTGGTTGAGATCAAGGCCCTTCGCCTTGAGTGTCTCTCTCACAATTTTTGACTTGAGCATTATCCATATGGGCATCCCTCGGGTCTTCTTCAAGATTGTTTTCCCTGGAGGCTCTTTTGGTATTTCGGGGTGATCCTGTATCGGTTTGCCTGACTTGTCGAGCCATCTCTTGAGTGGAAGACTATCATACGTTTCCTTATCCATGAAGGAGAAGCCCTGTTTTATTTCCGGCCTATTCGCCTCCCTCTGTTCCTGTCTTTCGTAGAACTCCGTCTTCTTACTCAAGCTATCGGCATTTTGATGTTTGTCCCTTGTTCTGTGCTCAATTATCATAATGTAACCGTCCAGGCGAACTATTTACCTCCCAATGTAGCTCTGGTACATTGAGTACGTCTTCAGCTAGCTGAGTACCCTGTTGTCGACTCGCAGCTTGAATGGCTCACTGCCTAGGTATGCTCTATATTTCTCGACAAAGGTAACCACCGCGAACATCTACGCTTTCGGCGCCCCGTACTTCATTTCTGTGTCACTCAAGACTTTGCTCTCGTATGCTATTGGTCTCAAGACTGTCCTCCCGTCCCATTCTTGTTCTTGATGGAGAATTCCAGAAATCGCGACTACCGACGCATCCGTATCCAGTACATTCAACCCTTTCTCCGTTGGCATCCCTAACACCGGTGCCTCGCACAACTCTTTCTTTATTCTTTGGAATGATTCTTCAGCTGCGTTGTTCCACGTGAACTTCTTGCCTTTGTGTCTCATTAATTGTTGCATCGGGTATACCTTATCCGCGTAGCCCTTGATGAATTCCCTGTAATAGTTCGCAAAACCCAGGAAGCTCATCAAGTGGTGTTCCGTTTTTGATGATTTCCAAGTTAGAACTGCTTCAACTGCATCTTGATCTGGTCTGATGCCGTGCCTGTCCACCATCCTCCCCAAGTATTTTATCGAAACCTTGAGTATCTCGCACTTTGGTGGTTTGCATTTCAACCCCGACCTCTTCATGCATGCAAACACCTCGTCCAGTCGCTCGATGTGATCTTCCAGTGGTGGCGTCGCTATTACCACGTCAGCCACGTAGCACATTACCAGATTGCCATACTTCTTTGTCACACCTATCAATGCGTGTGCCATCAACCGTTGAAATGTAGCCGTGGCATTGCAAAGAACAAACGGCATCCGTTTCCATTGAAACAGCCCCAACTCGCATGTCCCTGTCCTGCTTCCTCAACGGGACCTGCCAAAAGTCCGAACCTAAATCAAGAGCCGTAAGAAATTTTGCATCACCTAACTTCGAGCGGCTCTCATCAATCCTAGGTATGGGATAGGCATCCTTCAAGGTGACGGAGTTCAGATACCGAAAGTCACAGCAAAACCTCAATTGGTCGCCTTTCTTTTTGGCCATCACGACTCCACCCGCCCACGGTGATTTGGATGGTTCTATCATGTCATACTCTAGTACTGTCTCTATCTCTTTCCTACACGCATCCGATTTGTGTGGGGTCATGCGCCTCGCCCCCTCCCTGTGCGGTACCGCGGACTCCTCAAGCTCTATTTCATGTTCAACAAAATTACAACATTCAGTCTGTATTATGTCTCGGAAAAAAATTCCTCGTTCCGCTCTAGTACGTCCTTGATGGCCTCGAGTTGTTCATCCGTTACCTTACCCCTTAAATGCTCTAATTCAGGTAAAACTGGTTTATCCATTTCCATTTCCTCTATTGTTGGTCTTTCTGGGAAATTTGAACAACTCGATAGTCCATCGTCTGTCTCTGACCTAAGTAACTTTACAAGACCTGATGAACTTTTTATTTTATTCAATCGTCTCAAGATACGAATCTTGTCCCTGTGATTGGGACATTCAATTACTTCTTTCTCTTTTACATTTTCAGTCATTTTATATCGAGTTTTCACGGGTAAGGAATATCCCAACTTCCTTCCCCTCTGGATTGTTATGAGTATGTTAAGAGTATTCAACAAGACACTGACGCAGAGACCGCTCTTGGTTATCGAGAAGGATCTTCCTAAAACAGCAGCATTTTGACTGTTTGGATTGGGAACAATTCATACTTGCTTACTATCACTTAATTCATTATAATTTTTCATCCGTAAGCTTACTATTGCCGCTTCGTTCGCTTTTAACCTTACCTTTCTACTCAAGAACACCGGCACTTTAATCTCATTTGCCATTATCAGATTTACCGGTTTAATTACGTACTTCCTATCGGGGTTTCGAATCCTGAACATGGCATTGCTTAGATCAATCGTTACGTCAAAGTTCCTGATGAAGTCTCTGCCTAAAATGAACTGGTAAGACTCGTCTAGGTTCTCCACCACAAGAAAGCTCATCAATAGGTTGCGTTCCAGTAGATTTAGGGCTATTATTGGTGTTCTGCCTAGTACCCGCAGCGCTCCTTTGTTCACAGCTGATAGCCGTATTCTTGAGTCTATTAAGTCATCTTTGTCAAAACCCATTCGTTTCCAAGTTTCGATTGGTATTACACTCAAGACCGCTCCCTTATCGTGTAACCCACGTAACTGAGTCTTTTTGCCACTTAGGTCAAGCGCATGTGCTGACACATCCGCTTCCGTCCCGATGTGCATTGCATCTTCTTCCAGCATGGCACAGTGTCCAATCGATCTCACTTTTAGTTCTTCTTTGCCTACGTAGATCTGCCCCCACTAGATCTTCATCACATGTTCTCATGGTTTTCGTATAGATGTTTATCCCATCTATGTTTAGCATCACCTCATGCGGACCATAAGCTTCTGTATATCTGTTCTCAACACGGACTGACTTGCTGCCATCTCTTTTGAGTAGTGCCCTCAAGGCTCTGGACGTCGTCTGTGGGCTTATCGCACTCAAGTAATCTGCGTACACATCAATGTGCATTATTGTCTGATCGCTTGGTTCGTTCAAGTTCCTCGTTACTTCATGGCCGCCCACAGTGATTATCGACATTATCCTGGCTCCGATTTTTGTTTTGCCAAATGGCTTTCCTGTCACCATTTTCAGAGTGTTGCAATTTCCACTCTTTGTCGACCCTGCTACGGCTTCTGGCACCGGCACCGACCAACCTAACGTCTCATTTATCTTCTGCTTTTCGATTTCCTGTTTCAATCGTTGCTCTATTTCCTTCGTCGCTAGGTCCTGTTTGACTTTGTTGATAGCCTCTGTTGCCGCCTTCTCATAATTTATCTCTAGGGCATTTCTGACCGTATCGTCTATTGCACTGTTGACCTGCGTTACGGCTTTCACCGTCCTCGTTGACAGTTCTGTAGTCGGGGCTTCCGAATGTTTTGTTTCATACTCGGTTTGTCTGTTTTTCTGGTTCTGCACCGCCGCTAACGTCAACTTATGCTTGGGGTGACTCTGGTTCTTCACTGCCTCCCAAAACAATGGACAGTCCATCCTAAAGTGCCCCTCTTGATTGCAGAAGAAACATCTCGCACCTATCTTGATGATCAAGCCACTATAATACTCATGTTCCTCCATCTGGCTCATATCTTCCTCATCGGGTGCATATCCCAGACTCTTCATGCCCTGTTTGTATGTTGTGCAATCCGCCACGTGATGATCAGCTGACCCGCAGTTTGCGCATGATCTACGTTTGTTCATGTCATCTCTTGGCTTGTACCATGACGACCTTTGTGGTTGACTCCCCCCCCCTGCATATTCCTGTTATCTGAATATGAGTACTTCTTGGGTTTCATTAGCATGTACTCTCTAGACTTCTTTCTCATTTCTTCTGGAGTCGGTGCACTATCTTTCGACAGTGTATAGTACATTGCTAACATTGTTCTCAAGTCGTCACTTTTCGCCCCATCAATGAACTTCGAGGCAATGCTAAAGTTCCTTCTGTTTGTTGACTCTTCAGGATCACTCCTTTGTCTCAAGCTCTCGAGATCATCTAGGAACCAATCAATTGATTCATAGTCCCTTTGCCTCCTTGTCTCGAATCTCATCATTGCTTGGTGACCCTTCATGCCTGACCCGAATCAATTCAACAGTATCTCGAAGATCTTGTCCGCTGTGTCGCGTTCATCTTCCTTCTTTGCAACTACGCATTTCAATGCCGTGCCTTGTAAGTTACTGAGTATCGCTGTGCATTCTTGTCTCTCGTCGTTCAAGTTGTCCTGTTCCAAATGTAATCTCATGACTTCTACCCAGGTATCGATGCATCCGTCTGAGTCATCCTTAAATTATTTTGGCTTCTTGAAGGTTTTCCTGGATTTTCCACCTCCTCTCTCACTCGAGTCAGTGTTTCTCGTGACGAACGCTTCCAATGTTCTATTCATCATTTCCCAGGTGCTGACCGATGCCATGGCATCAGGTCCCGCATTATTGTAGGTCGTGGAATCACCTGGACCACTCGTCGTATTTGCGGTTCTTTTTTCATAATTGTCTTTGCCCCCACCTCCCCGGTGCTGTGCTCGCTGCATCCCGGGGTAATGGTAACGGTGTTGACTGCCGTTTGTTCCGTGGTGGTTCCACGAAATCAACTCTGTTACCTTGCGTTCGATCCGTTGCCGACCTATCTTGTGATGTCGAGTTTCTCAAGATGGCATCTAGTTTTGCCTTTATGGCACATGAACTCTCAGCCTGGTCTCTTCTCATTGTGTCCATTCTCGTTTCCAGACTCCCCAACTGGCTGTTCACTGCGTCATACCGTTGCTTCATCTCTTGCATGTCTTTTTTGATGTTCTTGCCTCGCTCTCCATCAGTGGCATCTACCTTGTCTGACATCTGCTGAAGCTTTTCCTCTGTCGCTTTCGCCAGATTGAAATAGTTGTCCAGGTACTCATTTTTGTTGTATCTTAATTCTTTCTTTATCATCTCTCTATCCTTCTCGCTGTGCTTTAGTCTCTTGTCGATCTGATCTAGCTTCGCCATCAAATCGCCCAGCTCAAGAGAAGTTGTTGTTTCATGGTCAGCTTTTGCCGTATTGTTGGCTGCTGCCTTCTATTTAACCTGGTCGTCGTCTTGGTTGGTCTCTGTCGTTATCGTGGAAACAGTTCCAAATGTTTTGCCTTTCTCGGCTTTCGGTTCTTCCGTCACTATGTCTCTTGATTTCATCCCGACCATCATTGCTATCCTTTCTGTAAATGACGTTCTTTTTGCTTGAGACTCGTCCTTTACTGTTTCTGGCGTGTTGCCCGTTGTGTCTTCCACAGTGTCTATCGGCAAGAATTCCATCAATTTTTGATTTTGTTCCTCTGCGTTCGGCATCGATGTCGACTCCGTCGTCTTCTTCTCCACCTCATCAACACTCTGGTCTGGTGTTTTTAGGTCAATCTCAATGGCGGGTTCCGTTTGTTTCCCTTCCGCGCCCTCTTTCGTCTTCTCTTTTGAACTTCTTGTGTTGACCATGCTCACTGAAAAGTTCTTACTTGTTATTCTTGGGCCAACCGATGTCACTTTTCGTTGCGACAAGTTAGATTTTGTCTTTGACTCCGTAGCTCTTTTTTCAGCTATCGGTACCCTGCTCCGTCTCATGATTTTTATTCACAATTATTTCTATTTTTAAAATATTATTATTTACGAAATCCTTATTCTAAGAATTGAAAAAAAATTTTATGATGAATATAATAATAAAGAAAAACAACGTTCCTATTCCCTTTAAGATTTATTAAAGTTTTACTAATTTGTGATCCCAACAGAATCCGATCTATCGCAATTTAACGTTCCGACTAGTCCTATTGCTTTTGATTTAGTTATTTCGACCTGTCTTAAGACCCTTTAGTACCGTCACACCACTTCTTTGTACTGTCCCAACACTTCTATGAACTGTCCCAACACTTCTATGTACTGTCCCAACACTTCCATGTACTGTCCTAACACTTTTATGTACTGTCCCAACTCTTTCTGGTATTGTCTCAAGACTTCTGGTACTGTCCCAAGACTTTCTGGTACTGTCCCAAGACTTTCTGGTACTGTCCCAAGACTTTCTGGTACTGTCCCAAGAATTTCTGGTACTGTCCCAAGACTTTCTGGTACTGTTCCAAGACTTTTTGGTACTGTCCCAAGACTTTCTGGTACTGTCCCAAGACTTTCTGGTACTGTCCCAAGACTTTCCGTTACTGTCCCAAGACTTTCTGGTACTGTTCCAAGAGTTTCTGGTACTGTCCCAAGACTTTCTGGTCCTGTCCCAAGACTTTCTGGTCCTGTCCCAAGACTGCCTGTTCCAAGACTGCCTGTCCCAAGACTGCCTGTCCCAAGACTGCCTGTCCCAAGACTGCCTGTCCCAAGACTGCCTGTCCCAAGACTGCCTGTCCCAAGACTGCCTGTCCCAAGACTGCCTGTCCCAAGACTGCCTGTCCCAAGACTGCCTGTCCCAAGACTGCCTGTCCCAAGACTGCCTGTCCCAAGACTGCCTGTCCCAAGACTGCCTGTCCCAAATCTGCCTGACCCAACTTGTTCTAGGTGTCTTGTGATCACATGTTTGTCCAAAACCGATTAAAATTTTCTTCTCCAAAAGTGTCAAAAATTTAACAGAGAGAAAAAATAAAAAACGAATATCGATAAAAGCAAAAAAAAAAAATTTGTACCCACCTAAAATTCAAAGGTGACTTGTGTCAGCCCTTTATCTGAACAACAACAAAACAAGAAAAAATGTCTAGTACCTGATTGCCACGCGTTCTCCTCCCCCTGCTAGTGATCTTATGGGGTATCACAAAAACTGTCTATGTCCGTACCCCCCTCCCGATCCGACCAGGGTACCTACCTTAATTCGATGTTAAATTCGCATATCCGCTTCTTATAACCGACGCGTGTAAGAATCTAATTTAACTAAATCGACGATGCCGATCAATTAGTTACTCTAATGTGTCCCCCCTTTTTACACTTTACAACCACCAACCTCTAACCTAACCAGCCCCCCTTCTAACCTCCCCCCTCTTTAGTCCCCTTTTTAAGCCGAAATTCCCTTAAGCGCCGGGTGCTATACCTCTCGAGAGAAAACCGTAGACCTGTTTCCAGCCCTGCTTGAGTAAAAACTTCCTCAAAACAATGGGGTTCTGCTTATCCAATTTTACACTTATCTCCTATAATGTAATGTGGATTTTAACGATATCCGTTTGACCAACTTGAGAACACCCCGGTCTTCTCTAGTTGCTCTGACCGTGCTGGTCGTATCCTTGACTTGTCCTGCAACTGATCACCAGCACCACTCTTATCTCCAGCTAAGTCCCTGTGAACCACTTTCCCACTCGACTGGTCACCTGTTCCAGTCAAGTCTCCTAATGGTCCAGCTAAGTCCCTGTGAACCACTTTCCCACTCGACTGGTCACCTGTTCCAGTCAAGTCTCCTAATGGTCCAGCTAAGTCCCTGTGAACCACTCTCCCACTCGACTGGCCACCTGTTCCGGTCAAGTCTCCTAATGGTCCAGCTAAATTGCAAGCTATGTGAAAACCCTTCACAACGCCCCACACTCGGGCACCTTTCAGATTGCTGAAATGATCGAAACTATCAGTCTTATAAAAAAAACAGAATGTGTATACTATTTAATTAATATAAAGGTTTGATCCAACTAATTTGGTGTCAAATTCACTGTAACTTTTTGTTTTATAGTTTCTGTTCTTTTTCGGTTTTTGTTTCGCTTTTTGTCTTTTGCTCGTTTTTTCGTCCCCCCTAGTTACCCCACTTTACTCGGTTAGCTAAGCCTCGTTCGGAGAGCGTACCAGGAAGTTTTCTCGAGTTTTCTGAAAAAGCTATCACGGTACAACCGGATGGTTTACACGTTCCCGCTGAACCGTAACATCGGTACTCTAGAATGGGCATGTAGCCCGGAGCTGCGTCAAGTGGGTTCGACTCCGTAGTCATGATGTCGTAAAAACACCCAGGAGCGCCATAAAAACACTAAATAAACGTCGCCTACTTCGGTCACATATGAGGCTTAAGAAGAATAGACCCTATAACCATTGCCTCAAGAGTCAGGGACACTATCTCTCGTGTTTTTCTACCTCAAAACGGTCGGAGCCAATTCGGTTCGCTTGCGACATGAGACTAAAAACCCGTTACAGCTCAAAGGCCACTACCAAAATACCCCCCATTCTAGAAAAAAAGAACGTCCCCATACTTAGGTCTCAAAATACCCAAAATACACGAACGCCGTTAAAAACAGGGTCGGAACAATCCGCACAGTTACTTTTTATTAGACAGTGGAACTTTGATCCATTTCAGATGGATCAACCTAAAACTCTCCTTATCTCAACATAACAATCATAAAACACACTCAAGAAAACTAAATTGAGAACTCATATGTCGGCACATTCGAGAATTAGAGGTAACTAAATTAATGAGCAACTCGAGAATTAAGTATGATAACTTGAGAAGTTTAATAGTAATTAGTTTCAATAAGGGAAATAAGTTTTGACTCTAGTAATGAAGTTTTAGTCTGAACCATTGGGACACCCCAGCTGTCCACCTTTCCACTGAGGGTTCACGTTTATTTTGTATCTGGAAGTTGCGAATAACAATTTCCCGCTGCTTTTTTAGGTACTTTCCCGCGATTGTAATTCGGATGTTCTGATCTTTTACTTCTGAGATTTTCAGTTTTCGCGAAAAAGTTGAGCATAACAGGCTCCATTTGAAATTTTGAAAAAATAAATTTCCTCCCAAAATTACGTATTTCGTGTTCCTCAAATTCAAACCTCCAAATATGACCGACTGGCACAGGCACAACCGTTAACGATTCTCATATAGCGGATGCTCATAATAACGCTCTTAATAGGCCTTAACCGCCGGGGCGGAAGGAGAGTTCGGAACGCGGAAACCTACCGGATTACCGTGAGTAGCTTTTTAACCTAGTTATAACCGAGAATTCACGTTCCAGGAAGGGTGTGGGGATCGGCCGTCCCCTAGTTCCCTGAGAGGTTTGTGACCAAAAACACTTAAAGATATATAAGAAACCAAACAAAAAGTAGTATAGTACCAAAGAAAAACAAAAAACATAAAAAATAACCGAAAAAAAAACAAAAATTAAAAAAGTAAAAAATCGGTAGAAATCATCCCCCCAGACAAGATGTGATCCGACCCTCCCGTTTGTTTTTGAGAGATATATTGTTGTTACAGGCATTTTTATCAATCAGGATCATTACGATCATTTTTGTGGCCCGTTTGTGAGGCTTGTACTGTAGGGTTATTTGAGTATTTAAGCACGTTAATGCTAATTTGCGCTCTATCCGAAGGGTCTGCTGATTTGCGCTCAATCCAGAAGGGTCTCGGGATTAGTGAAGAAGACTGATCCAGCAAGCAGTACAATGAGTGACAAGACGGGGCTCAACGACAACAACAATCGACTGTTGGGTATCGTTAACAAGTTTTGTATCCCTTTTGGTACAAAAAATAAGATAGTAATCTGTGGGGGGCTCGACAGTGCTGCAATGTAGTTACCCTTCACCGAACTGCGAATTTCCGAGTTACGCACCTTAATTCGGATATTGAACAAACCCGGAAGGGTATAGTATTACTAGTATTATTACTTATACAGCCTATATTAATACTCCTATATCGTTTTTCAGTGAACCGGTTTTTAGGGTCAAAATAGCGATATTTTGATCCCCCACAAATCGCGATTTTTCAGATATCGATATTTTTTGAAACAGAAAAAAGCGCTAAATTAGTGAGTTACATCGTAACTGTGTTAGTATATTAGATATAACCGGTTTAGTTTAGTTCAGAAGTGGTTGGAACTATTTTGGAACCAAAAACCGAATTTTCGTGATTTTTGGAAATAAGAATATATAAAATAAGAAATTTTTTTGAAATTTTCGAGTTAGGACAGTAAAAATAGTTGTTCGAACAACGTCCGCGTGTGAATCGACAGGTTTCAAAACCCGTATGCCGATAACCTTCCGGGTTACAGTGAAATCGAACTTAACGTGTTTGATTTAGTGGATTCATCAATCTGGAGCGGTCCAAATAGCATAGTTTTTCGCAAATTTTTTCACCTAGAGCGTTTTAAATCGGGTTTTTTGAAATGAATCAGAATAGTATAGGCCATCTGAGCTTGTATCAATAATTTTTAGGTCAAAAAGAACAGAATTGCGGAAAAATTAGGCAGAACCTATAAGAGAGAAATTTTTTGACTTTAGAAAAAAGACGTTTTGGTTAATAACGTTGGAACTACTGGACAGATCCAGTATATCTTGGTATCATTAGATCAGAAATTAACTGAGCTTACTAATAGAAACATAGTCAAAAAAGTAAGCGTGAAAATTTTTTAGGATTGTTTTTAGCAAATTCACCAATTCGGGAAGGTAGACCCTTCACGTTTTATAAAAAAATTTTTGGAAAACACTTACACCCCTGCCAAAAGGTAGTGACGGTCAAATAAGGGAATTTTAAGCTGTTCTAGAAGAAAAAGGAAGGCTAAAGGCACCAGAAAATTTTAGTCGAGCCGAAATTAGGCTAGCGATAAGACCCTTCACGGTTAGGGCGAATCGTCGAATAAGAGGCTTAACTTCAATCCGGAAGGGTCTTGGGAAGGACGACACACCCTTTCTAGTTGATTAAAACAGCATAATAGCATCAGAGAACGTATCCGGAGGGGTATCGTATGGAAATTTAGAAAGCCTCTGAGAAGCCATCTTTACAAACCCGGAGGGGTCCCAATCCGGAGGGGTCTAAATTTTTACAAATCCGGAGGGGTCCCAATCCGGAGGGGTCTAAATTTTTACAAATCCGGAGGGGTTTAAATTTTTACAAACACAGGAGGGGTCCCAATCCGGAGGGGTCGAATTTTTAACAATCCGGTGGGGTCCGATTTTTGTCAATCCGGAGGGGTCCGATTTTTGTCAATCCGGAGGGGTATTATTTTGTCAAAACATAAGAAGACAACAGAAGAGAAAGTACTTAAAGGTATAAGGTTAATAAGAGATAGGCTGGGACCAGTGACTGCACTGGTAGTTTGCCTTTTGTAAAAAACAGAATCAAAACAAAGCAGGTCCAAACTCGGGCATTCGCGACACTAAGTCTAAATTGATCAAGAGTGTGTAACTCATTAGTGTGGACTGAAATTCAAAACGTTTTTGAGAAAAGATTGCCCTGGGGATTTTAGTAGGTCTCGGGTCCGAAGATTCTAGTCCGAAGGCAGATAGATAACACAGGACTCGGTGGGTGCAATAGACGCCCACTTGAGAAAATCACTGCCTTCAAGCTTTGTCTGTTTGGTGCAGCACCAAGCAGGGAAATCTCTTTCTTTATATACAAGTTCGACTATTGTACTGCGACCAACTAAAAGTACAAAACGCATAAGTTTTTCATAAAAAAATTATTCTTATTTTGTTATTTCTGGTTTTAAATCAATAATATTTGTATTGATTGGGTAGCGAGAACACTATCTTTTATATAGACTGATATCATCATACTGTGCTAGCTTCACATCTTACAACTAATAATCGATTATTGTGAAGAAATTGTATATATGTTGTACCTATAGGCGATGAGGTGAATCCCAGGAAGAAGAAGAGGACGATGAAGAGCAAGCTGACTTTGGATCTCAAGTCAGCCTCAATAGTTCGACTCAGGAGAATGAAGCATACACCGACAGAGGGACTGGTACCATGGACCAATTTGGTGTAGTGAGGACAATAAGCAAAACCACAAACACATCAGGCCAGTCAAGAGACTTTTTGAGTATGACGAATTCGGAAATGCGAAGTGGGGAGAATAGAAACACAGGGCTAAGCAACGAATCGGCGGATCCAGAGGTGGATAATGAAAAGACGTCAGGGCAGAGAATCAAAGCCCGAATCTCGACCAGCACCAAGCTACCTGGGATCGACAGGGTGACACCACCCGCTACTTGTGACGTCATTAGTAGAAAACGGAGCATCAATTGAAGAAGCCTTGAACAACATAGTGGGCAGTATAGGAGAGCAAAATGAATAGATTTCCATAAGAATGGGTGAACTAGAGAGAGCAGTCCACGTTGAAAGAGAAAGTCTGCGGGAAGAAATAAACCGCAATAGACAAGAAGTTGGTAGAAGCGAAAAACGCATGAAGGAAAGAACGGATGAACACTTGGCAAAGAACTTGTCGCGAATGACAAGGGAAGCGGAACAAAGGGAGTTACGGTTAAGAGACGACATGGAGAAATTAAGAACTAAGCAAGAGCAGACTCTTGGGACTCTTGACACAAAGTTAGATGCGATGATGGAGAGGTGAACTCAGGCTATCATGGACAAGTTGGACGGGCTACTAGGCAACAGGAGTGGACAAAGAGAAGGGGAACCGAACTCGGGAGGTCCCAGCTGGGAACTGAGGGTGAACTTTGATGACCATCAAAGGAGGAGGACATATGGATCCACTAGAGGTAGAGGCAGTTCAGCAGGCTATGCAACAGGGGATAATAGAACATGGGGCCCAAACATCACAGGAAGTTCAACTGGCAATAGACAGACCTCGAACGAACGACCGACGCAAGGCACACATGCGACTGGGTGGGGTGGTTCCAGGAACAGGAGTCATGCAAGCCCAGGGATGAGTCATGCGAGCCAAGGAAAAAACAGTCCAAGTGAATCGGACGGAAGGGAAGTTCCAAATACAGAACCCTTATCAGGGGGCGATGATACTCAGGCGGGGCATTCAAGAGATGCTACAGCAATGTCCACAGCCTTTGAACACCTAAACAGGTCTTTGGAGACATTCCTGTTGAGGTTATCCAGAACCAATGAACGCAGTGAAAAGTCCAGAAGAGTCTCTAAGAAACCAAGACGCTATAAAGACGAATCTGACGGCTGCATTGATACCTGGATAGATGTGATGAAACTGCATTTTGAGGAAGAAGACCTGTCAGAAAGGCAAGAGTGCAGTGCGCTCACCAGTAACTTGGAAGGGATAGCCCTGAACTGTGTGATGGCCAAAAAGCAGTACCAGCGGGACACAGCTGAGAAAATCTTCGAAATCTTGTTAAATCGTTTTGGATCAGGGGTGCAGGGGCACCAGGCAATGATGCGCTTCGAGAAACGGAGGCAACGAGAAGATGAGACCATAGACAAGTTTCTAGACGATTTGGAGATGCTGAGAAGGCGCAGCCAACCGGACGAGTCGAACAGGAGGATGAACCGGGCAGTAGCCTCAAAAATCATCGATGGTGTGAAGAATGATGAACTTCGAACAGTGTTAGCAACATATTACACACCACTATCAACCAAGGCGCCAACACCAGAGGAGTTGAGGCTCAAGTCAAAAGAATATCTTTTATTGAAGCCTCCATCGAGATCTGGATATTACAAGAACAATTACGGCAATTTTAACAACGGACCAGCAAACCAAGGGAACAACTGGTACACACCATGGGATGACATGGACAAGAGACGCTCTTGTGCAAATTGCAGTTCAACGGACCATCATGTGTCAGCATGCCCAACTTACAATCAGGGTATGAAAGCAATAGGCTTTAGCCTCGAGGACGAAGATGCGTTAGAAGTTGACCATGAGGATTTCATGAACGTGGGTGGAATTAGCATCTACACTAGGACATATGTGACAACAGACAGTGACCAGATAGGGCAGATCTATTTGGGTGAGGAGGAGCTCAAAGTCCGCAGGATAGGCCATGACGCCATGATGGAGCAAGACGCAGTACACATTGGATACAAAGCAGATGTGACTGCACATCTGCTCGACAGCAATGGAAAGAAAATCGGAGTCATAAGGCTTCTGGACACAGGAGCGGTAGTGAGTGTGAGTGTGATGCCGATATAAACTTGGGAAAGAATGGGCTTCACGAGGGAAGATCTAATTCCAACGAATCTTCGACTGGCTGCAGCCAATCGAGGAGCGACTTACGTAGCTGGAAGAACGCCAATAACGGTCCTCCACGTGGGTGGACGGGATCTTTGGATGAGCTTCCTAGTAGTAAAAATCTGGATGACTCCGACCAATTCATCTTGGGCAGAGATTTTGTCAGGAACTTCGACATGATGATTGACTTGAACAACGGTCTAATGAGGATTAGGAACCCGGATTGGAAGTATGTAAAGAAAACAATTAATAGAATATTAACAGACGAAAACATTGAACCAATTTTTTTAGATAGAAAAGTAAAACTACAGCCGGGACAAGCAGTAGTAGCAATTTTTAGATTGAGAAATTTAAATTCCTTTAGTGATAGTAAACAGGTTTGATTGGTACCGAATCCAAATAGTCAAAGTCCAGTGATTTTAGGCCGGAGCTTCTCGGTAACTCGAAACGGACTGTGTGTCAGTGTGTTATTGAACACACTGGACACCACGATTTCAATCTAACGTGGAAAGAAACTTGGTTACGCTTTGCCGATGAGGATCGACTATGAAGAGAAACAAAACTTGAAGAAACATAGTGTTAAAGACTATCCTTATCATGCCATTAAAGATAAAATTTTAAAAAGTATTAATGAATTAAAATCTACTCATAAATTTTTTTCCATGAAGTCCGAAACGGCCGACGGCTTATCGAGCTGCTCGAACTTTCCGGACCGCCCCTCGTCATATGAACTAGAATCTGACAAACCGGTTTTGCCAGAGATAGAACACTTAAAATGAAAAATAGGCGAGGGAGATTTCGAGTTACTGCGGGAGGTTTTGAATCGGAACGCGGATGTATTTTCAAAACATAAGGCGGATATCGGTTGCTGTAACTTCGTCGAACACGAAATCGAACTTGAAGAAGGCGCCGTTCCCCACAGGGAAGGCGCAAGACGAATGACGCCACATAAGTCGGAAGCGTGCCGAGCGGAGATTGAATTGTGCTCGAATACGACATGATAGAACCCTCGAAATCGCCATGGGCTTGCGGGGTAGTAATGGCGAAAAAAAGGGGGCAGCTTAGGTTTTGTTGCGACTATCGCTACTTGAACGCGGTGACAATAAAAGATGGGTACCCGATACCGCGAATAGACGAGAGCCTCTCTAAACTTGGTGATGCCAAGTTCTTCAACACACTGGACTTGGGTTCTGCCTTCTGGCAGGTCCCTTTGCGGAAGAAGGATAGAGAAAAGACCGGATTCGCGTGTGAATTGGGTTTGTACCAGTGGAAGAGGATGCCCTTCGGCTTGTGCAGCGCAACGGCCACTTTTCAAAGACTGATGGCTCAGGCTTTGACCAGAGTCACAAAGAAGTGCGGGAATCTTGTGATGTGTTAGGTGGATGACGTAGTCATAGCAACACCGACCCTGGAAGACCACATTGATGTGAAATCCTTAGGTATTCGATCAAGTACCTAGGAAGGACGGTGGACATGCTTGGTGTTAGGCCGGACCCGGAAGCAGTAGAAGCTGTGTTGACATGGCAGGCTCCCAGAACGGACACACAGCTCATGACCTTCCTAGGGTTTTGCCACTTTTCCGGGACACTGGACCGAGAGGAGATGTCGGAGCTGTCCGACATCTCTACTGAAATTGTGAAAACTAGATGATCTCCCACAGACAACACGATGATGGCAGGCGTGACGGAGAAACAGGCAACATCCTCATCGTTTTCAGAAAGAGTGAAGAACACTTTTGGAAACATCTTTTTTCACCATGGGAGTGGGTATAGGCGATGAAGGTGAATCCCAGGAAGAAGAAGAGAACGATGAAGAGCAAGCTGACTTTGGATCTCAAGTCAGCCTCAATAGTTCGACTCAGGAAAATGAAGCATACACCGACAGAGGGACTGGTACCATGGGCCAATTTGATGTAGTGAGGACAATAAGCAAAACCACAAACACATCAGGCCAGTCAAGAGACTTTGTGAGTATGACGAATTCGGAAATGCGAACTGGGGAGAATAGAAACACATGGCTAAGCAACGCATCGGCGGATCCAGAGGTGGATAATGAAAAGACGTCAAGGCAGAGAATCAAAGCCCGAATCTCGACCAGCACCAAGCTACCTGGGATCGACAGGGTGACACCGCCCGCCACTTGTGACGCCATTAGTAGAAAACGGAGCATCAATTGAAGAAGTCTTGAACAACATAGTGGGCAGTATAGGAGAGCAAAATGAACAGATTTCCATAAGAATGGTTGAACTAGAGAGAGCAGTCCACGTTGAAAGAGAAAGTCTGCGGGAAGAAATAAACCGCAATAGACAAGAAGTTGGTAGAAGCGAAAAACGCTTGACGGAAAGAACGGATGAACACTTGGCGAAGAACTTGTCGCGAATGACAAGGGAAGCGAAACAAAGGGAGTTACGGTTAAGAGACGACATGGAGAAATTAAGAACTAAGCAAGAGCAGACTCTTGGGACTCTTGACACAAAGATAGATGCGATGATGCAGAGGCGAACTCAGGCTATCATGGACAAGTTGGACGGGCTACTAGGCAGCAGGAGTGGACAAAGAGAAGGGGAACCGAACTCGGGAGGTCCCAGCCGGGAACCGAGGGTGAACTTTGATGACCATCAAAGGAGGAGGACATTTGGATCCACTAGAGGTAGAGGCAGTTCTGCAGGCTACATTGATACCTGGACAGAGGTGATGAAACTGCATTTTGGGGAAGAAGACCTGTCAGAAAGTGCGCTCACCAGTAACTTGGAAGGGACAGCCCTAAGCTGTGTGATGGCCAAAAAGCAGTACCAGCGGGACACAGCTGAGAAAATCTTCGAAATCTTGTTAAATCATTTTGGATCAGGGGTGCAGGGGCACCAGGCAATGATGCGCTTCGAGAAACGGAGGCAACGAGAAGATGAGACAATAGAAATGTTTCTAGACAATTTGGAGATGCTGAGAAGGCGCAGCCAACCGGATGAGTCGAACAGGAGGATGAACCTGGCAGTAGCCTTAAAATTCATCGATGGTGTGAAGAATGATGAACTTCGAACAATGTTAGCAACACATTACACACCACTATCAACCAAGGCGCCAACACCAGAGGAGTTGAGGCTCAAGTCAAAAGAATATCTTTTATTGAATCCTCCATCGAGATCTGGATATTACAAGAACAATTACGGCAATTTTAACAACGGACCAGCAAACCAAGGGAACAACTGGTAAACACCATGGGGTGATATGGACAAGAGACGCTCTTGTGCAAATTGCAGTTCAACGGACCATCATGTGTCAGCATGCCCAACTTCCAACTTACAATCAGGGTATGAAAGCAATAGGCTTTAGCCTCGAGGACGAAGATGCGTTAGAAGTTGACCATGAGTATTTCATGAGAGGAATAACTGCCATATTCGGCCCGAGACGTTTCTTTTGTAACTTGGAAAGTCATTTTAAATCAGATTGTCCGCAATTCTGGGATGCTGTAGCAGACATCAGGCATCCAAGGGATGAGGAAGCTTTATCGGGTGTGAAAGCCAGCAAGGCTCGCCTATTGAGTGAGGCGGAGGCGCGCAGAAAAGAAAAACCGCAAGAGCTGGCAACGAAGAAAATGCAAGCGGTAACAGAAGAGACATGTGAACCGGAACCGGTGACTGCGGCGGACGACTTCAAGATTGATTATAGGGCAGCCGCGAGGGATATTCTAAATAGAGTGCAGCAGGAACTGGTAACGAAAGAGATCGAGCAAAAAGTGAAGCTCGAATTGGAAAACGAGAAACTACAGGAGAAGCTGAATACCTTCGAGGCAACGGAAGTTGAAGAAACCAAAGCACCAAGTAGTTTGAGCATGAAACTTAATGTGATCTCCGGGCAGAGGTTCGGTATGGTACCACAAGGAAGCAAAATACAGTCGATAATCTCGGTAGCGGGACACCAGGTAATCAGAATTCTGAGTGAACCATCAGAGTTCACTTTGATGCATTTGGACACATATGCAGATTATCTGAGGCAGGTGGAGCCATGCACTGAGTCAAGAGCTGTGTGAGCACTACTAACAACAGGTGGCCCTCGCATAAAGAAGCTTCACGGGCGCTACGTGGAAATTTATGGATCGTATCAAGTGATGCTGAACGTGGATGGAATTAGCATCTACACTAGGACATATGTGACAACAGACAGTGACCAGATAGGGCAATTCTATTTGGGTGAGGAGGAGCTCAAAGTCCGCAGGATAGGCCATGACGCCATGATGGAGCAATACGCAGTACACATTGGATACGAAGCAGATGTGACTTCACATCTGGTCGACACCAATGGAAAGAAAATCGGAGTCACAGGGCTTCTGGACACAGGAGCGGTAGTGAGTGTGATGCCGATAAAAACTTGGGAAAGAATGGGCTTCACGAGGGAAGATCTAATTCCAACGAATCTCCGACTGGCTGCAGCCAATCGAGGAGCGATTTACGTAGCTGGAAGAACGCCAATAACGGTCCTCCACGTGGGTGGACGGGATCTTTGGATGAGCTTCCTAGTAGTAGAGAATCTGGATGACTCCGACCAATTCATCTTGGGCCGAGATTTTGTCAGGAACTTCGACATGATGATTGACTTGAACAACAGTCTAATAAGGATTAGGAACCCGGATCGGAAGTATGTAAAGAAAACAATTAATAGAATATTAACAGATGAAAACCAGGTACCAATTGTTTTTAGATAGAAAAGTAAAACTACAGCCGGGACAAGCAGTAGTAGCAATTTTTAGAATGAGAAATTTAAATTCGTTAAGTGTTAGTAAACAGGTTTGATTGGTACCGAATCCAAATAGTCAAAGTTCAGTGATTTTAGGCCGGAGCTTCTCGGTAACTCGAAACGGACTGTGTGTCAGTGTGTTATTGAACACACTGGACACCACAATTTCAATCCAGCGTGGAAAGAAACTTGGTTACGCTTTGCCGATGAGGACCGACTATGAAGAGACACAAAACATGAAGAAACATAGTGTGAAAGACTGTCCTTATAATGCCAATAAAGATAAAAATTTGAAAAGGATTAATGAATTAAAATCTACTCATAAATTGTTTTCAATGAAGTCCGAAACATACGAAGGCTTATCGAGCTGCTCGAATTTTCCGGAACGCCCCTCGTCATATAAACTAGAAATTGACAAACCGGTTTTGCCAGAGATAGAACACTTAAAATGGAAAATAGGCGAGGGAGATTTCGAGTTACTGCGGGAGGTTTCGAATCGGAACGCGGATGTATTTTCAAATCATAAGGCGGATATCCGTTGCTGTAACCTCGTCAAACACGAAATACGAAATCGAACTTGAAGAAGGCGCCGTTCATCACAGGGAAGGCGCAAGACGAATGACGCGACATAAGTCGGAAGCGTGCCGAGCGGAGATTGAAATGTTGCTCGAATACGACATGATAGAACCCTCAAAATTGCCATGTATTTGAGGGGTAGTAATGGCGAAAAAAAGGGGGCAGCTTAGGTTTTGTTGCGACTTTCGCTGCCTGAACGCGGTGACAAAAAAAGATGCGTACCGGATAGTAGTATGCATATAGTTCGTTAGGATCGGAAGGGGGGGGGGGGTTGTCATACATGGATGACCATTAGGTATAAATCATAATGGTCACCATGTATTAAATGATCAGCAATGGTCACCATGTAATAATCCTAATTGTCACCATGTATAATTTTATACCTAATAGTCCTCATGTAAAACTTCGGTATATTATTGAGTTTTCCCACTGAACGTTGTGGTTACATGTTTGGTGCGGGAAAAGATTTGCCAAATCTTCGTTCTGAAACCAGCTGGAGTGTTTAACTGCGCTATAGACTGTTTGCTCAATTCTTCTTAAAACTTTGATTCAAACTCAAATTACATACAAATACATATAAAAGTATGCTAAAGACACTATCGCGTAAATGAAATAGTTAATATCCCAGATTAATTGAGTTCCAAAGCTGAACAAAATCTCGCACTTAAATACACACTAAACACGGAATAGCGGTAGGTCAAATTTTATGTACAGACAATTCTCATATTAAAAAACTGAATTATATTTACTATACAAAAGTTAATGTCGTGTTTTTTTTTGTGTTTCAATCTATTCGTCGATTTTTTGACCGTGGTTCTTCTACTTCAACTGCTTCATAATCGAAAAACGAATCGTTGAAGAATGACGACTCATCCTCATCGCAAGTATTGGCCTCCAGATCCGCGATATCCCCGCTATCAATATCACTGTCGTTGATTTCTGCTGCCCGAATCAGACCGGAGTCTGGAGTTTGCCAACTGCTATTGACCTGGTCCATCAGTTGTCGAAGCGAGCGATGTGGTTGTGTGTTCTCAACAGCAAAACTATCCTCAGAGTATTCATCATCAATTTCCGGATGGTCCCAATCAACGTTTTGAGTGTTAGCGAATTCTTCAGACACCCCATCTAGGAAATCGTCACAATCCCACGACACTGGCTGTTGACGATCTTCAAAAAATGGCATCCATTTTTCCAAATCGTCATTGTCAGTTGGGTCAGAATTAACAGCGGCTGTGTTGTCATCACTATCATCAATGCCAATCACAGTTTGACCCACGATGTATTTGTGACCGTAGGGAAAGTCTGCTGACCATCATCGAGGATGTAGCGTTTGTCATCAAAAGCTGATAACGATGTTTTCGTCGAAGTCACTGTTTGCAGATTGTGTGACTCGGATGCGATTCGACTGTTTTCAGTTTTGAATAACGAGCCAGAGGTCAAGGTGTCTCGATATCGCTGATGACTCAACATCTTCTGAGCAGCTTTGGATACACCTTTCGCCGATAATTTTCTGCAGTCTAAAAATTTAATCATATGATTACTAATCAATTTTTTGATGATCACTAATGTGTGGTGGTAAAAAAACCAAATGCAATATGCGATTTTATGTTTTTTTAAGAGCTACATCATGTTAACTTGAAGGCCAGGTGCAACAAAAAAAAATACATGAAGGCCAGGTGTGACCTTAAAAATTAGTCATTATTAAAAAAAAAAACAATCGACCAACACAAAAAAAAATCCCCGACAAAAAAATTTAAAAAAAAAAATTTTTTGCCGACGAAAAAATTTTCGCCCACAAAAAAAATCGCCCACAAAAAAACCGAAAATTTTCAAAAAAATTATTTTTTTTTGCCCAAAAAGTTTTTTCCAATTTTTTTTTTCGAAACAAAAAACACTTTTTTGCCCGAAAATTTTTTTCGAAACAAAAAAATTTTTTTTTCAAAAAAAATATTTCGCCCACAAAAAAAAACCGCCCACGAAAAAAAACAAAAAATTTCCAAAAAAAATTATACTTTTTCGCCTAAAAAGTTTTTTCCAAATTTCTTTTTTTTTTTTGATAAAATTACATTTTTTCGCCCACAAATAAAAATTGCCTTCCGAAAAAAACATCACAAAAAATCAAATTTTTTTGAAATTCGTGCTCACAAATAAGGCAAATAGAAATTAATTACCTCTGGACAAAATGGAATAAAGCTTGGGTTTGAGGGATATAAACTCGGTTATAATGTCTCCTGGAAACTCATCCTTGAATTTTAAAACAACCATTTTGTTTTTCGGGTCGTAGACAAGTCATGTTCATTCAAAATATTCATTTTTTCGGAAATTTCTTGGTATAAATCTTCACTTTTGACTTGGTACAGGAGACTGTCTGTATCAGAATACAGTTGTTGACATTCAAAATTTGGTTTCATTATATCGTAATGAAATTTATACATGGGAGACTTTGCTAACTCAAGAACACTAGCTCCCACAATTGTTGGGACATCCCAATAGATTTTTGTTGCATTCGAAGTGAACGCTGCCAAGTTTTCTCCAAAAATTTTGTAGGATTTAAATTCGAATGCACTAATTTCTCGCAAAGCGGCATGATAATCTCTAACTATCCGAACAAGCATCCGTTTGCGCTTCGACTCGCATGTTTTCCCTTAAGCACAATTGTTCAGTAGTTTGTACAAATCCTCCTCAAACTTATTTCTAGCTTGTTGTCGTTTAGTCGTGTTCAATGTGATGTATGGTTCTAACCATGCTTCTTGTTCAAACTTCAGCACACGGTGCACTTTTTTAAGTTTAAGTCCCAACCTAACAAACAATTGCAATAGTTTGTAATGAATTGTATAGTTTGACTTGTCATGCAGCGTCTGCAGTAACTTTTTGGTCTTTCCAATTGAACGTCTTGCAATGTCTTGATTTTTCATCTGCTCGAATAAATTTGTTTGGGGACTCAACCAATCCTGAAGTACACTTTCTTTAGTAGGAGCTAAAGGGTAATCTTGATGGTCGTCATGCAGTTCTTCTGGGTACTCGAGATCAACTTCCAATATAAATCCAATCAAAGAGTCTTCAGTCATGTTGAGGATTTGGTTCACAATCACCTCGTCTTCTATATGCTCTATTAACTCAAAGTTACGCATCGGTAATTTCTCCGTTTGCATGATGCCGCCATAGAGGTTATTTGCATCGATCATAAACCCGTAGGTGCTAGGTTGATCTGGGTTGAAGTCGGGGCATTCTTTTTTGTTGGCTTTGAAAAAACGACTATGGAACACGGATGCAGTACCACCTCGCATCATATTCTCGACCATTTCGAGATGCCTGCGGTCTGATAAAAGCTGAACATTCGAGTCTTTGCAGATATGTTTGAAGGCGTCTCCAGCTAAGTTTGAAGCACTAAAATGGTGCGCACAGTCCAGACCATAAGTTTGGTGACTAATTTGTCGAATTTCTTCAAAGACGCAAGCAAGAAGGAGTGTATCACACTTGAGATACAAGATGTGATAATCCTCCAAGTTCTGACATTTGAACACTCTAAAAACTTTCCTTGCATGTTCCAGATCCGCTTGTGAAACTGCAACTTTTCCTCCATTCAAAACATCGGACCAATTTTGCAAAGAAGGCAATTCTTTTTCTGCAAATTTTTCTCTTTTGGTCATGTACGAATAAGGGTAGAAACCTTTTTGTCGTATCAGACACCGTTGCTCCTCCGTCTCGTTTGCAAAATACTTGTTCAAAATTGACATTTTTTCCGCTGGTAGATTATCAACCAATTTTTATAGGGAAGAATTCAAAAACTTGCATGAGTCAATGAATCTGAGGTATTCAAAAACTTTTTGCTCAGATCCGTTTTTCCTTTTTATAGTTTTAATTAGGACTCCAATGCTTAACGATATATATTTTTCGTCGGTGCTAGGTATAACACTCATTGTACTTGTTGGCTCGCATTCATGCAATGCGAGACAAATGTGGTGAAGGTCATAGTTCTGGATGTTATGTCCAATGACTGGGGTGAAATTTACAGTTCGTTTTGCGAGGTTGCATTTTTCATGCCCCATCCCAAAAATTTTCCAGAAAAATGGCAATGGTCAAGACATTTTTCGTGCTCATTAGTAAAATGTATACAGCAAATCCAACATGTAGATGTGTTTTCTTTGTTCAACGATTCTTGGCTTTCTAGAAATTGAGGAAACCTTCGCTTTCCATCAAATATTTTTCTCGCCAATTGATGCAACTGATTGAGAAACTTTTTCATGCATTGATCAGAGCTGTCATAGTCAAAGAAGTAGGGCTGTGAATTTCCGTGTTCAATTACAGCCAATGAATACCCACAAGCTTCATGTTTTTGTACAACTCGGGTTGATGATTGCGATGGATTATCAGGACAAGAATCTACAGGTTTCAGAAATGATTCAAAATCAAAATAAATCACAAGTGGTAAAAAACTACAAGGCCTGGAGGTTTTTGAACTCGTATCTGTTGGTACCTTTTTCTACTGAAGGCAGGACTACTAGAGCAGGTTCATGATCCTTGCAACACTGGATGTGTTGCTCGTGAGTTTCATCACTCCAACTAATGTGAAAGCAGTTTCTACATAAACGTGCAATTGGGCGATACTTACACCCTTTGATTTCGAAGATGAACTTTAACAAATCGATTATAAGTACATAGTGATGCTTTGCAGGCTCATACAAGAGAAGCAGGTCCATGTCAAATATTTCAATTTGGGTGCTGTTATCTTGGTTTGGTCGTTTTGATATATACATAGGCAACAAATCTCCCTTGTGGTACTGGAACACATTTACCCGCACGTCGTTAAGATGTTCAAATTTTCCAATTGAAGCGAAACTCATTGGTGAATCAAAATTACCTTGGGCTTTGTGTGCACTTTCAGCAGTGAATGTATCAGGTTGTGTCCGCCGAGCTGCTGGGTTTGCTTTTTGTTGATCAGTTAGAAGTAGGTCAACACCATGCTTCAGACTATAAGCAGCGGTAAAGCAAAGTTCGAAGCAATTATTATCTTCGTGATTTCTAATGTTTATCAAATTCTGGGACATTCGAATTCGAAAAGGCAAGTCAATATAAGATGACCCACGGATTGGTGAAAACTTTGCAAGTTTAACAAAAACTTGAATTACGTGTTGCAAAACCCAACCGCTTCCATAAGATGCAAAAGTCTCCAGAACTGCTTGCATTTTTTCGACCATTTCAAAAAACTCGTCATCTTTTGATCCTAAGCTCATCACATGTTTCATATCAGAGTTTGCATAAATGTCAATCCGCTCGTCGTGTTCAGTTTCACTAGAATCATTTATTACTTTAGGTTTTACCAAACCTAAATTAGCGCTGAGCTGAACTTTTCTAGGTCCTTCTGCAACTCGATCGATTATGAGACTTTGAATTTCATCTTTTTTCTCTTGCATAAACTGCAAAAGGTCAATCGGCTGATTTTCATCCATGGGTTGGTTTCCGCCGATCACATAAGTTTCAAGACCACCGAAAAAAGCAGACTCACTTTTTTGAAGACTGGTGCCGTTGATTTCGTCTTCATCGACAGCATGCACATCACCGAGAGCAGCATTAGCAGCGCTACTTGTAGTGGCTAAATCAGCAGAGGCAGCTCTCATAACAGGAAGACCATGGGTTGCTAGTAAATGAGCTGATAAGTTTTTGGGCGAATGAAATCCCAAATGACAATAATCACAAACACCTCCAAGGTGACCATGAGTGTGAAGAATATGTTTTTGTAAATTTGAAAGCATTTGAGCCGTGAATGAACACTCATTGCATCGATAAACAATAAGTCCTTTTTCAACAAAATGTTTGTCACGCTCATGGCGACTTCTACTGCTCTTATTTGCATGTTTCAGTGGACAAAAATTGTATTTGAACATTTTTTGAAATAAGTTAAGCTAATGATTTTAAGAAAGAAAAAGAATCAAGTGATCTCAAATTACACTAAGAAACAACAGTAAATGGGAAGCATAACTGTTCGTCTACCAATTGCAGAGAAAACGGTTTGTGTTTTGCGCGCGTAATTTTGAGTTTGAATTAAAGTTCCCGCCAAAATTTGAATTAGATTTGAATTTCCCGCCATAACTGGCAAACTCAAATTCGATTGGACGAAACAGATAAATTGTTGTTTGAAACGTTAATAATTATTACAATCGATAGAAATTAATCTAAGCCAACCAAATTTGGGCTAATTTTTAATCCAAAATGATTTTAGAGCCAAGAGAGAAAAGTTTTAATTTTATATTTTATCAATTCAAATTATAAATTGATGAAAATTTCGAAATTGCGAATAAAGTTGAGCATGTCACAACACATGATAGATCCTAAATATCCCAGTTGTCATGGGGACAGAATATCCTATAAAAATGTCAAAAATAGTATCAAAAACAGTTGAAATGATGAATAAGTAAAACAAAAACTGAAAAATGACAGTTTTTTAACTTTCCAGGCGCATTGTTATCAATGATGTCAATCACGGAGCGGTCGCACGGTCCATGTCATCATGAATTTGTCTCAATTGTCTTTCGATTTGAAAAATAAGTATGTTGATGTGTTTTCTTTGTTCAACGATTCTTGGCTTTCTAGAAATTGAGGAAACCTTCGCTTTCCATCATATATTTTTCTCGCCAATTGATGCAACTGATTGAGAAACTTTTTCATGCATTGATCAGAGCTGTCATAGTCAAAGAAGTAGGGCTGTGAATTTCCGTGTTCAATTACAGCCAATGAATACCCACAAGCTTCATGTTTTTGTACAACTCGGGTTGATGATCGCGATGGATTATCAGGACAAGAATCTACGGGTTTCAGAAATGATTCAAAATCAAAATAAATCACAAGTGGTACAAACTACAAGGCCTGGAGGTTTTTGAACTCGTATCTGTTGGTACCTTTTTCTACTGAAGGCATGACTACTAGAACAGGTTCATGATCCTTGCAACACTGGATGTGTTGCTCGTGAGTTTCATCACTCCAACTAATGTGAAAGCAGTTTCTACATAAACATGCAATTGGGCGATACTTACACCCTTTGATTTCGCAGATGAACTTTAACAAATCGATTATAAGTACATAGTGATGCTTTGCAGGCTCATACAAGAGAAGCAGTTCCATGTCAAATATTTCAGTTTGGGTGCTGTTATCTTGGTTTGGTCGTTTTGATATATACATAGGCAACAAATCTCCCTTGTGGTACTGGAACACATTTACCCGCACGTCGTTAAGTTGTTCAAATTTTCCAATTGAAGCGAAACTCATGGGTGAATCAAAGTTACTTTGGGCTTTGTGTGCACTTTCAGCAATGTATTTATCAGGTTGTGTCCGCGCAGCTGCTGGGTTCGCTTTTTGTTGATCAGTTAGAAGTAGGTCAACACCATGCTTCAGACTATAAGCAGCGGTAAAGCAAAGTTCGAAGCAATTATTATCTTCGTGATTTCTAATGTTTATCAAATTCTGGGACATTCGAATTCGAAAAGGCAAGTCAATATAAGATGACCCACGGATTGGTGAAAACTTTGCAAGTTTAACAAAAACTTGAATTACGTGTTGCAAAACCCAACCGCTTCCATAAGATGCAAAAGTCTCCAAAACTGCTTGCATTTTTTCGACCATTTCAAAAAACTCGTCATCTTCTAATCCTAAGCTCATCACAAGTTTCATATCAGAGTTTGCATAAATGTCAATGCGCTCGTCGTGCTCAGTTTTACTAGAATCATTTATTACTTTAGGTTTTAACAAACCTAAATTAGCGCTGAACTGAACTTTTCTAGGTCCTTCTGCAACTCGATCGATTATGAGACTTTGAATTTCATCTTTTTTCTCTTGCATAAACTGCAAAAGGTCAATCGGCTGATTTTCATACATGGGTTGGTTTCCGCCGATCACATAAGTTTCAAGACCACCGAAAAAAGCAGACTCACTTTGCCGTTGATTGGTTGGTTTCCGCCGATCACATAAGTTTCAAGACCACCGAAAAAAGCAGACTCACTGTGCCGTTGACTGGTGCCGTTGATTTCGTCTTCATCGACAGCATGCACATCACCGAGAGCAGCATTAGCAGCGGCACTTGTAGTGGCTAAATCAACAGAGGCAGCTCTCATAACAGGAAGACCATGGTTTGCTAGTAAATGAGCTGATAAGTTTCTGGGCGAATGAAATCCCAAATGACAATAATCACAAACACCTCCAAGGTGACCATGAGTGTGAAGAATATGTTTTTGTAAATTTGAAAGCATTTGAGCCGTGAATGAACACTCATTGCATCGATAAACAATAAGTCCTTTTTCAACAAAATGTTTGTCACGCTCATGGCGACTTCTACTGCTCTATTTGCATGTTTCAGTGGACAAAAATTGCATTTGAACATTTTTTGAAATAAGTTAAGCTATTGATTTTAAGAAAGAAAAAGAATCAAGTGATCTCAAATTACACTCAAAAACAACTGTAAATGGGAAGCATAACTGTTCGTCTGCCAATTGCAGAGAAAACGGTTTGTGTTTTGAGCGCGTAATTTTGAATTTGAATTAAAGTTCCCGCCAAAATTTGAATTAGATTTGAATTTCCCGCCATAACTGGCAAACTCAAATTCGATTGGACGAAACAGATAAATTGTTGTTTTAAACGTTAATAATTATTATAAACGATAGAAATTAATCTAAGCCATCCAAGTTTGGGCTAAATTTTAATCCAAAATGATTTTAGAGCCAAGAGAGAAAAGTTTTAATTTTATATTTTATCAATTCAAATTATAAATTGATGAAATTTTCGAAATTGCGAATAAAGTTGAGCATGTCACAGCACATGATAGATCCTAAATATCCCAGTTGTCATGGGGACAGAATATCCTATAAAAATGTCAAAATTAGTATCAAAAACAGTTGAATTGATGAATAAGTAAAACAAAAACTGAAAAAGGACAGTTTTTTAACTTTCCAGGCGCATTGTTATCAATGATGTCAATCACGGAGCGGTCGCACGGTCCATGTCATCATGAATTTGTCTCAATTGTCTTTCGATTTGAAAAATAAGTCCGAAAAAATACTTTTCTGTAAAGAAAAATGAGTTTGTTGTTTTAGGGGGGATTAAGGGGATTAGCGTTTTTATCGAAGACTAGTGAAAAAACATCTACTCCCACAATCTCATTAGTCGTGCCCCTCAATGCACTTTTATAATAATAACACTTGCTCATCGTAAAAAATTGCGTCTTCTGGTTGAAAATCGCATTTTTTCGGAAAAATGAAAAAACGATGAGTCATCAATTAAAAAATTTGATTTTTATGACTTTTCTCAAATATTTAGCATGATGATGAATACTTGTATTTTTTCAATATGATAATTTTTGGAGACAACAGTATCAATGATCAAATGGTAACTCCAATTTGTAGAAAAAGAAAAAAATAATGCTTTTTTTTCCTTTTTGTAATTAAAAAATCAAATTTTTTAACTGAAAAACATTTAAAAAATAATTATTTTTATCAAAAAGTTGGTTTTAAACATCTTTTATACTATTTTTCATTAGGTTGAATTTGTATGATAACTATATGAATAAACATATGACAACATAGGTTTTCATCCAAAATTATCTTTTTACAGTTTTTTTTGACGTTAATTATCTTTTTTCAAAAAACGAAATTGATATTTTTTATCTTGCTTTCTAAAAATTAGCATATATATGGATGCTTTTCAGTTTTTTCTCAAGATTACTAGTGCAAATAAGAACTTCAATGTTAAAATGTTAAATCCTACTTGTGGAAAAAATGAAAATTTTACAGATTTTTTTTGTTTTTAATTGAAAAAAAAATAGTCAATTTATTAAAAATGAACGATTTTTTTAACTTCAATTTTTAAAGGCTTTTGAAATAAATTTTTAATCAGAACACAATCGTGTGATAATTAATGAACAAATACAAGATACAATTTCAAACTCAATTTTAAAGTTAAATTATTATACACAATAAATACAAACAAAAATCAATAAAACTCAACCTCAGTTTCAAAGTTATATAAGGTCCAAATACTCCTGCGCTTTTTCTAGTGTTGTTAACTTCCTTTTTTTTGGCGCTAGACAGAGAGAAGGGGTTAAGTTTTCCATGTGGTTGCTCACAGTAGCCACAGGGGTACGCTTTGGAGTTGAGCAACCCGGTTCGTCAAGCCATGGTGACACTGCAGGGGAAGGATCAGCTTTCGGGGTAACTACTGATGGTGATTCAATCTGTTCCATTCCCCATAAACGATCAAAAAATTCAGTTTTTTCAAAGTATTCTAACTGGTTTTCACACATCGGAGTAACATCACAATCGTATTTATACAAAAATTTTTTTACTGGTTTTGATAAAGTTGAAATATCAACCTGAAGAACAAGAGGCTCGTCAGGATCCGTATATTTACCAGAATTTGTAAGGTAACTCAAATACTTTATATTCAGTTCTTCGTCTTTCTTTGAATTTTTCAGGGAAAGTTTACTGAATAAATGTAAAAAAAATTTTGGGAATCATAACGTGATGAGTACAAGTCCACTCATCAGAATTGAAACTTTTTTCTTCGTTAATTATTGCTACAAAATTACCGTGAACGGTTTCATAAAAAATGGTTCTTTCGTGATTGGAATATCCGGCAATAATATAACAAGGCATTTTTGAAGAACAAACCAAACGCGGAGAGAAATGAAACTGAAATGAATTGTGAAAACGCCTCAAGAGATTAAAATAGGGATTGGTCCTTCTAAAATTAGAAATTTCAAGACCTCCTATGTAGTTTTTGATCAGTTTAATAAGGGAGGGCGTGTAAAATATTTATGTTACCTTGCGTGGTATTCTATGTTTATCTAAATTGCATTCAAACAAATAGCTTGTATCAAAAATAACGTTTAAACATTGTGACCTTTAACACCCATTAAAATTCTTATCAGTTGTACATGCACAAAATACTTATCCATTTGAACTAAATTGCAATCCAATATCTTTGCGATATAAAGTACATGTGTATATAAATTAAAATAGATACAACGCTTTTTTTTGCAGACATATACAATCAATCGGAACCATTCATTTCTTTCTATTCAGTTTTGAATCAAGTTACTTTGAAAATTTACTCGTTACAATGAATAAAACCAAAACAAGCACCACAGCAAATGCAGATAAAGATTTTGGCGATTGCTATTTTGATATTTCGGAAAACAGTAAAAGACTAGTACGTGCTACATTGACAAAACTGGAACTTATGTATTCCTGAAAGTTTTCAAAAAAGCAACTGAAGGCGCTGAATTTGAATATGTACAAAGACTTTCCTTAAGCAGCGAAGAATTTTCAAAATTACTAAAGTCGGGAAAGTCAATCCGAGCTCAAACAAGTGAAATTTCTGATACTGTTGAAAACAAAGACTAACCACAATCTAACTGTAAACGAGCCAGGAAATCTCAACTTTCCTCAAACACAAACGATTTCAAGCACGACTTGAATTAATTTTCCTTTACAAAATGGCAGAAGCTATGTTCAAAGTTGTGTTACCTGATTATTTCAAAAAATTTCAACCAAATATCAAACTTGTTATTACTGAAAAAATTCCTAATTTATCTACTTTTAAAAATTATGCTTTTGGAAGCCACTTCAAATCTGAATATTGCCCTTTTTCAGTCGAGAATGAAAAAAATTCATTACCATATATTGATTCAAGTAGATTCAGAGGAACAATTAAACCAATTTTTTCCTTCCCAAAAATGTTTCAGTGTTCCTTGTATTTTCACTTGCTTCAAATACTTATTTTCTCTTGCTAAAGATGTCAAAGGAAACGGTGAGTTATTTGACAAGCTTAAACTAGCTCTCACTTATTCAGCACAACCTGTTGCAGCCATTCTCGATTTGTTAGATTTCACTGCAATCAAAAAACTTTTACCCAATTTATTGCTTTCTGCAACATCATCTAACAAACAAACTTCACCAAATCAAAACGTTTGCAAGAAATCTCCGGCCGTTGGGGGACAGAAACGAATTGATAATACAGTTACGGCTGCTGCATTGTCGACGTCAAACAAATCCGTAAGAATTTCGACTTCAGTTTCAAAGAAACGTACAGAAAGCAGACATGTTCAAACAGATGAGATGAATTCAGAAACTTTGAAAAGATTTGAAAGTTTAATTAATGGACCCCATTCTGCCGCTTTTTGCAAAATAATGGATATTTTGACAAGTGGATATGGAAAACTTGATGTAGATACTGATGTGCTATTTGTGAAATTTATTGTTGAAGAAAAAATTAGGTTTTAATTGATACTTTTCATTATTCCCTTTTTATTTTTTGAGTTCAGTAAACATGATTTCAACTTTCGATTTAAAACTCATTCATGAAGTTTTTATAGATTTAAAATCATAATATCCAGACAAATCAGTCAGATTTCAGTATTTTTTAGCCACTTTTTTGTATTTGGATGCTGATATTATTTTGGATTTCGTTTTGAAAAACAGACCATATGGTGGTTTAATTGGGATACACAATTCGTCGCTCGACAAACACTTGAAACATTTCAAATTTCTTAGAATACATGCTATATTGCATGACGCAGCGAGATATTTGCAAGAAAAAAATCATACCGGTCCTGGGTACACATATGTTTTGCCTTGTCCAATAAAAAACTGTTACCTGGGTCAGGTGACAGGTATTGCGTTTTGCTTATTTCTTAAAGCATTCAAACCAAAGTTATTTCGTTTGTTGGAATGTTGAGTGAAAGTCATGTTAACCCAAAGAAAGAAAACTAAAAAATTGTTTTTCCACCATCTCATTATTTTAGATATTGAAGGATTTAAATGTGGCAAGAAACCTTTGATCATAAAAGAACTTTCCGTTTGCTCTGCTAGTACAATTGATACAATTCATTTTCTGCCACCAGTCCAATTCAACAATTTATCGAAAGAAGAGAAAAAGCGTACAATTGGGTATCTAAATTTCTACACGGGCTTCGTTGGGACGAAGGTGAATACCCTTACTCATACTTGGATCAAATTTTTGACAGCATTCGTTTGAGGAACCCAAATTCCCATTTTTTTGCTAAAGGTACACAAAAATCTGTTTTATTAGCTGAATACTTGAAATTACCCGTGACAAATTTGGAAGATTTTGGCTGCCCAAAGATTGAACAGTTATTGGGTCAAGAAAAACATATTTGCAAACGACATTCTCATTTACTTCCCTCACATCAATTATTAAAGCATTGCATCCGTAGAAAATCCAAAGTTTTTTTCGATTGGTTACAAAATGAACTGTCCAATGATGCAAACAACCTTATCTCCAAATTTGGTGGTTTACGCTTCAATGACTAATCAGAGTCCTGAAAACAATTGTAACAGTTGTAACTATCAACCTTGATACAAATCAGCAAAAAAAGTCTTCCAATAAACATGGAAATTGAAGAAACCACCACTGTTGAGAACAATGATTGCGACTTTGTAGACATTGGTGGTGCCGAACAGTATTTATCTCACGAAAACAGATCTTGGAAATTTTGTAATTCTGTTTCTCGTCCGTCTGCAGAAGTTGTCTTTTTCACACGAGTCTGTTTCATTTTCATTTTGCTCTCTTTATCTATTTCAAAATTGTCTTTTTACAATCTTAGTTGTGACGAGACTGCCATTTGGCTTTTAATACTATCCAGTACAGTTGGTTACATGTTACCCAATCCCAAGTTATAATAATGAATAAGATCATTTCAACAAAAGATCGTCTGTTTATGTCCATTTCAGGTCCCTCGGGATCTGGCAAAACTGATTTAATTTTTCAAATGCTTCTCAAAGGTACATTCTATCCATCGTATAACAAGATATTTTATTTTTATCTTCACGATCAACCCAAATACCGTTCCTTTGTTTCTCACAACAAATTTGATATTGAATTTATAAAATTGTCCAGCTTTGAAATTGTTAATAACTTACGGGATTGTATGATTGTCTTTGATGATACCTGTGAAGAAGTTTTTAATAAAAAAGATTTTGTTAAATTAGCTACAGCAGGCCGACATAAAAATGTTCATGTTATTCATGTCAAGCACAATTTATTTCAGCAAAGTAAGCAATCACGGACAATAGATTTGAATACAACTCACTTAATTTTGTTCAAATCACCTCGAGACATTCAACAAATTGATTATTTAGGCAGACAGTTGAATAATGCAAAATTCCTCCGTCATGCGTATCAGTTGGCATCGAAAGACGATTTCGGTCATCTGTTGATAGACTTGGATCCCAAAACTTCAGAATCTCTTCGTTATTCGTCAAACATAGTTCCACCATCACCAACCATTTTCTATTTACCATCCTCAAAAGCAGTTATCACATCTCTTGAAAAAGAAAGAGAAAGAATTGTGTATATTGAAGCAAATGCTCAATAGTCGCCATTGTAGATCAATTTCGACAGAAGCTGATTCAAATTTTATTAGATTTCTTTGCGATTGTTTTGTGAATGTTTTTCTGGGACATGTTCCAGCTAACAAAAGTTTCATCGAGAGTAAGAAAATACCATTTGGAAAAATTGTTGACCCTAAGTTTAGTATCCGAGAAAAACGAAAAGTTTTGGCAAACAATATTTCACTGGTTAAATCAATCGGAGAATCTTATTACATTTACCTGAAAAACTAGAACCTCAGGCATGTATGCTGAAGAATTCATCCTCATTCCTCGAAAAACATATGCTCCAGATGAAAAAACTGCACCACAATCTCAAATCCTTCATAATCCATTAATTAACGACAAATCATCTCAACTCAATTACATACAACGATTCCGAGAACGAAATATCAGCCGTGACTCTCCACCACCATTAAACCCAACATCTCCAATTCCTTTAACCCCTAGTAATGTAGTACCAAATCTTCGAAAAAGAAATTTATCTGCACTTACTAATTTCAGTGATGATGGTGATGATGAAGCAGAAAAAAATTTTGAATCAAACAATTCACTGCAGCAGACAAGCTCAAAGAGAACAGAAAAAAACGATGAAAAAAGTAATGGAAAAACCGCTGAAGTGTTTCGAAAGGTTATGAAATCCATTCAAGAGCTATTGGAAGCTAATAAATTGGAAAGGGCAAACATCGTGCTAAAGCAGTTGTTCAAAGTTGAATCCTTGACTTTAGACGTTGACGGATATGTTCTAATTCAAGGAAAACCAACACTCGTTAAAATTGAATCCTTTTTGTACGATACACAGCAAAACACAAAAAAACTTTAGGGTGTTTTTATCCACAAATTTTGAAAGAACTGAATCTTGATCCTAGCTTAGTGTCCAACACTTATGCCAAACAGATTCTCCGCTCGCTTAAGAGCGAAGCAGCTAAGCCCTCAATTTCTTCCTCCTTCGTCTCCGACGACCCGACAACTGAGTACTCGAAGAGATCAAAACCCTCCTCTTCGAAGACTCGATCGACAACTCTCAAACCCAAAACCAAGCAATCCGACAGAAGAAAAACCCAGAAAAAAAGAATTTTGCCCCACCACCAACGACGACGATGACGACGATGATAAAAACTATGAAAGCAGTAGAGAATCGTTTGCGACAACGTCAACAAAAAAATGGAAATCCTACTATCAGTGAAGAAAAGAAACTCAAATTACTCTACACGAAAGGTCCAGCTGCATTTGGTAGCGTTAAAAATTTAAAAAATGCTAGTCAACGCTCACTAAAAAAAGTTTAAAAATTTCCGAGATCTCAATCATCACATACAAAGTATGGATTGTTTCGTAAAACATATCCTCGGCTAAAAGTGATTGTTAACGATATCAACGAAATTTGGTCTCTTGACTTGGCTTATGTTAATAAATTGGCTAAATATAACCGAGGGGTACAATATTTGTTAGTTGCTGTCAATTGTCTCTCTCGCTACTTACGAGTGGAACCCCTGAAGACCAAATATGCTGAGGAAACAACCGAAGCTTTCAAAAAAATGATCAAAACAAAACAAAACAACCAAAAAAAGTTTGGGCAGACAAAGGCACCGAGTTTAAAGGAGAGTTCGAAAAGTTATGTACTAAACGAGAAATCATCAAATACAATACTCACAGTGAAAAAAAATCAGCGTTTGCCGAAAGAAACATTCGATCGCTGAAAAGTATTATCTCCAAATACTTGGAGTTTGAATGGACTTACAGTTATATTGAAAAATTACAAAGTTTTGTTCAAACGATTAACTCACGCGTTAATAGAGTAACAAAATTGGCTCCAAACAAGGTCACAATAAAACATGTACCTGCTTTAGTTTCATTAATTGCAAACAGTTCATCGAAGTTGGTACAGAAACCAAAATTTTATGTTGGTGACTATGTGCGAATAGCGAAGACTGACTTGCCTTTTAGAAAAGGTTACAAGCAGATTTTTACAGACAAAGTTTTTGAAATAGTTGCCATTCTTACTGTAAACCCTCCAACATACAGTCTCATTGATGCGGAAAAGGAAGAAATCAGCGGAAAATTTTATGAAAAAGAACTTAGTTTAATTGGAAACAAAGCTGATTATAACGAAAATGGGCAGTGATGAGTTTACTGTACATTTGATTTCAACAGCATCAATGGATTATTTCCCAGAAAATACTTTGGCCAATTTTAGAAACTTTTGTAAAGAAGAAATAGCTTTAGACGGAGATTGGAGAGTTGCTCTCTCAGAAATAATTTTCACCACAAAATTAAACAATGTTACTGATGAGGAATTTACGTACTTCAGAGCATCCGAAGTAGTAGCCAGTAAATCCAACGCTGGCAGTCGGAATACAATTTCCAGACCCTACTATGGCGAAAAAGTTTTTATCAAATCAGGAGAGTACACTTTTATAGAACAATTGATTAATGAGATAAAAAACAAAACTCAAAGACAAAAATCATTTTGATGCGAGTCCTTAAGAAATCACGAATAGCATGAGCATTTGGATGAACGCAAATGAAGGAATCTCATCACCAAGTCCCCAAATACCCAGTCTGTTAGGCTACAATGCTTGATGAGGACGGTGAATATCACATTGGTTACAAAATGATACCCTCCTTCGATGCATCTTATGAGGGAAACGAACTGTACGAATCTCATTTCCCATATGACTTATCAAGTGGGACAAGTCTAATTTCTGTCTTTATTGACATTATTCAATACCAAACTGTTGGTGATGCAAAGGCCCCATTGTTACGCGTCATTGATTCAAATAGACGCATCAAAAACGGTAGTGCCTGCAGCATTGAACCTAATCATCGAAAAAACTTCACTAATTTAGACTACAAAAAATTATTCACTTCATCTGTACAATCAATATCGGTACAGTTGCGCACAGAAACTGGAAGACTAGTGCCCTTTGCAGGAACTGGTAAAGTTGTGTTGACTCTAAAATTCAAGCGCTTTGATTGAAAACCAATGGAACAGTATTTTGCAAAGCAAGCTTCACTTCCTCATTTCTCTGGACACTACCGACAACGCGGCAGTGGATTTGGCGCTTTGGCTGCTGGTATTGGTCGTGGTGCTATACCGTTTACACGACGGGTTATTCTACCGGCTGCGAAAAAACTGGGCAGAGAACTTTTGATGAGTGCAGCGCCAGAACTAATTGATGTCGCTATGAAAAAGAAGTCTCCTAAACAAGCATTGAAAAACACTGTCACAAAAACTGCAAGAAAACAACTCGGTGGTGGTAGACGTCGTCGTCGAAAGACACCAATGGATGGATTACGAAGAAGAAGGTCATTAGGGGCTCGAAAAAGAAAAACAACCATTCGAAGAAAAACCAGACCAGTGAGAAGTCGAGCAGATTTTTTCTCAAACAAAAAAAATGATCGCTAATTTGTTACCCAATGAAGCTACCCATAGCTCTCTGGATTTGTTTGAAAAACAATCTTTTTTGATTACTTTTGAAAACGCTTTTGATCAAGAAATTGGACCTGTCTATTCACCCAATGGACCAATGCTTGAATTTGAAATCACCGGTGACCGTAATAATTTTGTTGACCTGCAAAAAATTTATTTGGAAATACGATGCAAAGTAACGCAATCAAATGGAGCTGATCTGCGATACGACAACACTGATCCTACTGTGTCTGATTCACCGTTCCTCGTAAACAACTCCCTGTATTCCCTTTTCTCTGACTGTACCCTCTCTGCTAATTGACTCAAAATCTCAAATGCCAATAGTAATTTTGCGCATAAAAGCTTTATCGGAACATAATTTTCTAACTGCAAAGGAGCCAAGGACTCATGGCTTAAGTGTCAGGGATATCGTTTTGAAAACAATCCCGCTGCAATAGATGCAGCTGATTTCACATCTCAACGAGAACTGGTCCGTGAATCGAGGGAAATTCGGTTCTATGGACCCGCTGGAGTTGATTTTTTCACATGTGACAAGCATTTGTTGAGCGGTGTTACCCTCAGACTTTCCTACAGGCGTTCTCATGAAGACTTTCTCATTATATCGGAAGATGCTGCCAAGCATTACAAGCTGCAAATACTCGAAGCGAACCTATATGTTAGAAAAATGACTGTGACCGACCATGTGCTCTCTGCCATTGAATCAACTTTGCTCAAAACTCCTGCGAACTACCCATATCAAGAAGAAGTTACAAAAACATTTCTTGCAACAGCTGGTCAGCGCAGCTGGCAACAGGAAGATACTTTTGCTCGTGAACCGTTGAGACAAATTATCATAACATTGAACACAAATAATGCCTTTCTAGGAACAAACCGAACGAATCCTTTTCATTATCAAAAGTTTGGATTGGAGCAAGTTACTTTGAGACGAAATGGTTTACCAATAGCAAGTACACCAATCAGTACACAAGATCATAAACGTCTCTTCTTCAACACACTATCAGCGTTGGGTTTGTTGCACTGCGGGCTGGGAATCACTCTGGATAACTACCAACAGCACTTTATTATGTGTTTTGATCTCACTAGCACACAGCAGGCAGCTCATAACTTCTTGCATCCAGAACTTACTAACTGCTCAGTTTCACTCGATCTTCAATTCTCAAACGCTTTGACAGCAAACCTGGAAATTTTTGTTTGGGGTATACGCTCATCCAATGTATTTATTACCTCCGACCGCAAAGTTACAAAGAACGTCCTTCCAATTTCAACCGTCTAAAAATGGATGAAATCCAGTTGCAGGATCTCATTCAGAACTGTAAACATCTGAAATATAAGTTTCTTGGAGTATTTGCAGCCGACAATTTTCCACCTCACATCCCAAACAATATCTTTATGATTGTGAACACTTCAAAATCAGAAAAAAAATCAGATTCTCCGGGGACACATTGGATTGTGATTTGCAACAGAAGAAATATTTTATATTTTGCTGATCCTCTCGGTCTTCCTCTTTGGCAGTACACCAATCTGTATAAGCGATTGAACGAGAATTTTCATCAGGTGACTGAATTGATGACAAACTTTCCCATGCAAGACTCAAACTCTACCATGTGCGGTTCTTTTTGTATTTATATTGCATATTTGATTTTTGATAAAAACTTTAATGGTGATGCTTCTGATTTTGTTTACATAACTGATCATGTTTTGAAACGTTTCCTAACTCACATGCTTACCCATTAACTAACCATTTAATATGGTTGATTTATGCATTTTTCAATTTAATTTTGAACAATACACTCTTTTAGTAATTGAAATTTTACCCAATTGTTAACTGAATAGCAGTAATTCGAGAAGAAAAAGTACAAAATCGATCTATGGGGGGATATCACCATACAAGCAACTGTTGCCTCCTTTCAGTACAATTTCCGGACGGGTTTCGGCTGAGAGTCGAGCGCCATGCGTTTTCCTCTACTCGGACCCCAAGAAATTTTGTTCCACTTCAATTTTATAATAACAAGTTAGGTACAAGTCTTAGAAGTGGCTGCAGCAAAATTAATGGGCACTTTTGGCTTTCATCAGTGTTCTCGTTTTTCAAGATCTTAACCCACTTCAACTTATTAGCTCTTTCAACATTTCTATAAAATCAAAGTTTTTGTCATATATTTCAGACGTTTTTTTTAGTCTCCTGTAGACACGGAAAATGGAAAGGTCGAAATTATCAAGCCAATTTCATCATTTTAGAGTTTTTAATGTTCCATAATTTTTCTCTGTTTTTTACCTTCATTTGGCTGAACGAAATTTTTCATTCTTATTTCGGTCAAATTGAACATTAATTTTTGCCTAAATAGAAGTGGCGGCCGCCGCAATTGACGAATTTTCTTTTCTTCGAGATTCAGCAATAAAACATGCATTTTGAAGGAAATCGTTCACCGCAGCCAACAATTAAGCTACGCTGCCAAAATCTGGTGCTTTCCTATATACCATATAGTTTGGTTGCATTAGGTTCAACTGATTGCATATAATAGGTATATAACGTCATTTTACATGTAAACAAACCAACACTCCCAAACTTTAGAAGGGAAAACATGCACCGACCAAAACTTAATTCCATTCCCGTTTCCACAACGTTCAGTGGGAATACTCAATAATATATCGAAGTTCTACATGAGGACTATTAGGTATAAAATTTTACATGGTGACAATTAGGATTATTACATAGTGACTATTAGGTATAAAATTATACATGGTGACAATTAGGATTATTACATGGTGACCATTGCTGATCATTTAATACATGGTGACCATTATGATTTATACCTAATGGTCATCCATGTATGACAAACCCCCCCCCATCCTAACGCACTATATGCATACTACTCCGGATACCGCGAACAGACGAGAGCCTCTCTAAATTTGGTGATGCCAAGTTCTTCACCACACTGGACTTGGGTTCTGCCTTCTGGCAGGTCCCTCTGCGGAAGAAGGATAGAGAAAAGACCGGATTCGCGTGTGAATATGGGTTGTACCAGTGGAGAGGATGCCCTTCGGCTTGTGCAGCGCAACGGCCACTTTTCAAAGACTGATGGCTCAGGCTTTGACCAGAGTGACAAAGAAAAGCGGGAATCTTGTGATGTTTTAGGTGGATGACGTAGTCATAGCAACACCGACCCTGGAAGACCACATTGATCGGCTCGCTGAGGTCTTTGGATGCGTGAAAACATCAGGCTTGAAATGCAAAACATCGAAATGTGAAATCCTTAGGGATTCGATCAAGTACCTAGGAAGAATGGTGGACAGGCATGGTGTGAGGCCGGACCCGGAAGCAGTAGTAGCTGTGTTGACATGGAAGGCTCCCAGAACGGACACACAGCTCATGACCTTCCTAGGGTTTGCCGTTTTTTTCCTTGAGTTCATAAAAGGATATGCAGACAAGGTGTATCCGATGCAGAAGCTGATGCGCAGCAAAGGAAAAAAGTTCAAATGGAGCGGTGAAGCTCAAACGGCCTTTGAGAACATAAAGCGGGAACTGTGCGAAGCGCCAGTGCTATGCATGCCTACTGAAAAGGGCATGCATGTTCTTGACACAGACGCATCAATAGTAGCCATCTCGGGAATACTGCATCAGGAGCAGGAATGGAATGGGAGAACCGTTCTCCGTCCCATTGCATATGGCAGTAAGTTGTTAAATTACACTGAGATGAAATATGGTGCACCAAAAGCAGAAATGTTTGCAGTAGTCACATTCGTGGAAAAGTACCGCGCATACTTGGGGAGCGCTCCCTTTAAGTTACGCGTGGACAACAGGGCGTTATCCTGGTTGAAGACATACTCGATGGATCAGAGTTATATTGGTAGGTGGATAGTAAGATTAGATGGCTACCACATGATAATCGAGCACAGGATGCGTGACAAACACCAGAATGCTGACAGCCTCAGCAAGAAAACCGAGTTCTATGGAAAGTTAGAACAGAAACAAGCCAATCAGGCAGAAATCAAGAAAGGATTCTCGTTTCTAGATAAAAAACTTATGAAACGCTTCCCTTGACGAGATGGTTGGATACGTCTGGACATCCAATACCAGGACATCCTGAGTTACCTGTAGAGAAAGCAGCCGAGCTAAAGATTCTATCCAAGAAGGACCCGGTGCCCTTGGACCTGTTGCTGCGCTTGAATCTGGTCCAGCAGGAACTCTCTAGCATGAACATTAACAGCCTCTCATTATTGGATAAAACGGTGCAGGTCAAACCGCAAGTGATGCGGATGCTGGGTGGGTTGTTAGAGAGAGAAGTGACCAGAGATGACCCCGAATGGGCAGCAGCAGTGGCATCACTGACAGTCAGTGAGAAGGTGAAGATCATGCCGTCCAAAGGACAACACAAAAAAAACGAGAGGGATTGTAGGACAATAGTTCAGCAACTAGTATCCTCAAAACCCCAGGAGGTTTTAACCAGTACTTCATACGGTTGGAAAGAACAGGGGAACGATACGCAAAATAAAACCGTTACCTTTGTGGACCAGGATAAAGAAGGTGAGAAGGTTGAACGAAACCTGGTTCAAGATGGTTTGTCCGGGGAGACAAACGGTGAGAAGAACCGGCGAGTTCAAGATAAACAACCGAGACAAGGAAAATTGTCCGGAGAGTCTGATGTAGATGAAAAAGTTCCTGAGGAGAAACAGGACCTGGAGAATAAAGTTTTGTCCGGGGAGTTCAGATGGATGCGAAGAAGGCACAGAACTGATCTGGACGAGGGGACGTGCTCTATCGCAGACTCTTCAATGGATGGCAACTCCCGGAACTCAGGAATCGACACCTACTCAGACAGCAACTCGACCTCAGGATTGTAACTGTCAGAGCTAGCGATCCCCACACTGCTAGTGGAGACTCGAGCAAGGAATCTGGACAGGGAGGTATATCAAGACCCTGTCAGTGATCTCTACCTCATACCAGGTGAAACAGTCTTTGATAACGCAGCGGATGATCTGGAAACAATAGCGGTATCAAAACGTTCGATAAGTTTATTGCCACAAAAAGAGGTAGTCAGGACTGATCTTCAGCCGTTCGAACAGGAAACACAGCCGTTGGCAAAGATTTGGTGCGTGAAGATGGAAGAAGACACGCATCAAACCAATGAGCTGAATAGTCAGATGAGGGTCATGAAGACGTACTTGAAGGCGCGATACAGACTCTCGGACCTACTAAGAGCGCAGAGAAATGATCACATGACAAGCAACCTGAAAAGGTGGGTTGAAAATGGAGCTCCGGACAAAGGCGATCTGGAGGAAGACAGTTATCGCATTCTGAGACAGTACTTTATGCAGAAATAGGGAAGGTTATATCTGAACAAGGACAGGATCGTGGCTTGCAAGAGAAGAGAAGAAGACAAAGTCCTGTTCAAGTATAACGCGATAGTGTTGCCGCAACTCTATCAGACAGAACTTTTGTTCAGGTCGCATGATCGAATGGGCCACCAGGGGATCGACAAAGTATATCAAAGAAGCGCTTTGAGTGGCCTGGAATAAAAAAGGCATGTGAGAAGTGGGTAACTGGAATAGTTCTTTTTTTGGCTGAAAACAATAAAACGTCTGAAATCAAGCCACTGTTCGATCCTAAATAGGCTTGACGTCTATGTATTTAAAAAGTAAGGACAAATGTAGCATTCTTGTCTTAGAACAGGACTGGTTCAAATCGTTTTCTAGACCAAATCGCTTCGCTGAAATTTCAAATTTTTCTAAGCAACCTGTTACAGCTTTCAAACTATCAAACGAAGCGAAACAAAAAACTAATGAAAACTTAATTTTGAGATGTTTCCATTGAAACATGAAAACTTTTTTGTGGAAAACTGGGCAAAAAAAACCTGAGGTTTTTCAAAATTCTATTGCTTGAATGGCGTCATTTGAAAAACGTATAACATTGGCCAACCGATATTTTTCACGAATAAAATTTAAAAAAATATTTCAACGTTTAAATGCTTGACTATTCTGCTTAGACAATTTCCAATAGTTTGCGAGCCGAGTCTATCTCTAGAACTTGGTAATCTGGTAATTTTTTTGGTGAGTTGTTAACATTTTAGGTAAACATCAGTTGTTGTGCTTACTGAATTCAGTTAAAATGGAACACTTAGAACATTAGAACACTTAAAATAGAAAATAGGCGAGGGAGATTTCGAGTTACTGCGGGAGGTTTTGAATCGGAACGCGGATATATTTTCAAAACATAAGGAGGATATCGGTTGCTGTAACTTCGTCGAACACGAAATCGAACTTGAAGAAGGCACCGTTCCCCACAGGGAAGGCGCAAGACGAATGACGCCACATAAGTCGCAAGCGTGCCGAGCGGAGATTGAATTGTTGCTCGAATACGACATGATAGAACCCTCGAAATCGCCATGGGCTTGCGGGGTAGTAATCGCGAAAAAAAGGGGACACCTTAGGTTTTGTTGCGACTTTCGCTACTTGAACGCGGTGACAATAAAAGATGCGTACCCGATACCGCGAATAGACGAGAGCCTCTCTAAATTTGGTGATGCCAAGTTCTTCACCACACTGGACTTGGGTTCTGCCTTCTGGCAGGTCCCTCTGCGGAAGAAGGATAGAGAAAAGACCGGATTCGCGTGTGAATATGGGTTGTACCAGTGGAAGAGGATGCCCTTCGGCTTGTGCAGCGCAACGGCCACTTTTCAAAGACTGATGGCTCAGGCTTTGACCAGAGTGACAAAGAAAAGCGGGAATCTTGTGATGTTTTAGGTGGATGACGTAGTCATAGCAACACCGACCCTGGAAGACCACATTGATTGGCTCGCTGAGGTCTTTGGATGCGTGAAAACATCAGGCTTGAAATGCAAAACATCGAAATGTGAAATCCTTAGGGATTCGATCAAGTACCTAGGAAGAATGGTGGACAGGCATGGTGTGAGGCCGGACCCGGAAGCAGTAGTAGCTGTGTTGACATGGAAGGCTCCCAGAACGGACACACAGCTCATGACCTTCCTAGGGTTTGCCATTTTTTTCCTTGAGTTCATAAAAGGATATGCAGACAAGGTGTATCAGATGCAGAAGCTGATGCGCAGCAAAGGAAAAAAGTTCGAATGGAGCGGTGAAGCTCAAACGGCCTTTGAGAACATAAAGCGGGAACTGTGCGAAGCGCCAGTGCTATGCATGCCTACTGAAAAGGGCATGCATGTTCTTGACACAGACGCATCAATAGTAGCCATCTCGGGAATACTGCATCAGAATAGACGAATACTAGATACCGCGAATAGACGAGAGCCTCTCTAAATTTGGTGATGCCAAGTTCTTCACCACACTGGACTTGGGTTCTGCCTTCTGGCAGGTCCCTTTGCGGAAGAAGGATAGAGAAAAGACCGGATTCGCGTGTGAATTGGAGTTGTACCAGTGGAAGAAGATGCCCTTCGGCTTGTGCAGCGCAACGGCCACTTTTCAAAGACTGAGGGCTCAGGCTTTGACCAGAGTCACAAAGAAGTGCGGGAATCTTGTGATGTGTTAGGTGGATGACGTAGTCATAGCAACACCGACCCTGGAAGACCTCATTGATGTGAAATCCTTAGGGATTCGATCAAGTACCTAGGAAGAACGGTGGACAGGCTTGGTGTTAGGCCGGACCCGGAAGCAGTAGAAAATGTGTTGACATGGAAGGCTCCCAGAACGGACACACAGCTCATGACCTTCCTAGGGTTTTGCCACTTCTACCGGGACACTGGACCGAGAGGAGATGTCGGAGCTGTCCGACATCTCTACTGAAATTGTGAAAACTAGATGATCTCCCACAGACAACACGATGATGGCAGGCGAGACGGAGAAACAGGCAACATCCTCATCGTTTTCAGAAAGAGTGAAGAACACGTTTGGAAACATCTTTCCATTCACCATGGGAGTGGCTATAGGCGATGAAGGTGAATCCCAGGAAGAAGAAGAGGACGATGAAGAGCAAGCTGACTCTGGATCTCAAGTCAGCCTCAATAGTTCGACTCAGGAGAATGAAGCAGACACCGACAGAGGGACTGGTACCATGGACCAATTTGATGTAGTGAGGATAATAAGCAAAACCACAAACACATCAGGCCAGTCAAGAGACTTTGTGAGTATGACGAATTCGGAAACGCGAACTGGGGAGAATAGAAACACAGGGCTAAGCAACGCATCGGCGGATCCAGAGGTGGATAATGAAAAGACGTCAAGGCAGAGAATCAAAGCCCGAATCTCGACCAGCACCAAGCTACCTGGGATCGACAGGGTGACACCGCCCGCCACTTGTGACGCCATTAGTAGAAAACGGAGCATCAATTGAAGAAGTCTTGAACAACATAGAGGGCAGTATAGGAGAGCAAAATGAACAGATTTCCATAAGAATGGGTGAACTAGAGAGAGCAGTCCACGTTGAAAGAGAAAGTCTGCGGGAAGAAATAAACCGCAATAGACAAGAAGTTGGTAGAAGCGAAAAACGCTTGACGGAAAGCACGGATGAACACTTGGTGAAGAACTTGTCGCGAATGACAAGGGAAGCGAAACAAAGGGAGTTACGGTTAAGAGACGACATGGAGAAATTAAGAACTAAGCAAGAGCAGACTCTTGGGACTCTTGACACAAAGATAGATGCGATTATGCAGAGGCGAACTCAGGCTATCATGGACAAGTTGGACGGGCTACTAGGCAGCAGGGGTGGACAAAGAGAAGGGGAACCGAACTCGGGAGGTCCCAGCCGGGAACCGAGGGTGAACTTTGATGACCATCAAAAGAGGAGGACATATGGATCCACTAGAGGTAGAGGCAGTTCAGCAGGCTATGCAACAGGGGATGATAGAACATGGGGCCCAAATATCAGAGGAAGTTCAACTGGCAATAGACAGTCCTCGAACGAACGACCGACGCAAGGCACACATGCGACTGGGTGGGGTGTTTCCAGAAACAGAAATCATGCAAGCCCAGGGATGCGAGCCAAGGAAGAAACAATCCAAGTGAATCGGACGGAATGGAAGTTCCAAATACAGAACCCTTATCAGGGGGCGATGATACTCAGGCGGGGCAATAAAGAGATGCTACAGCAATGGCCAGAGCCTTTGAACCCCTAAACATGTCTTTGGAGACATTCCTGACGAGGTTATCCAGAACCAATGAACGCAGTGAAAAGTCCAGAAGAGTATTTAAGAAACCAAGATGCTATAAAGACGAATCTGACGGCTGCATTGATACCTGGATAGAGGTGATGAAACTGCATTTTGAGGAAGAAGACCTGTCAGAAAGGCAAGAGTGCAGTGCGCTCACCAGTTACTTGGAAGGGACAGCCCTAAACTGTGTGATGGCCAAAAAGCAGCAGTACCAGCGGGACACGGCTGAGACAATCTTCGAAATCTTGTTAAATCATTTTGGACCAGGGGTGCAGGGGCACCAGGCAATGATGCGCTTCGAGAAACGGAGGCAACGAGAAGATGAGACGATAGACAAGTTTCTAGACGATTTGGAGATGCTGAGAAGGCGCAGCCAACCGGACGAGTCGAATAGGAGGATGAACCTGGCAGTAGCCTCAAAATTCATCGATGGTGTGAAGAATGATGAACTTCGAACAACGTTAGCAACACATTACACACCACTATCAACCAAGGCGCCAACACCAGAGGAGTTGAGGCTCAAGTCAAAAGAATATCTTTTATTGAAGCCTCCATCGAGATATGGAAATCACAAGAACAATTACGGCAATTTTAACAACGGACCAGCAATCCAAGGGAACAACTGGTACACACCATGGGATGATATGGACAAGAGACGCTCTTGTGCAAGTTGCAGTTCAACGGACCATCATGTGTCAGCATGCCCAACTTACAAACAGGGTATGAAAGCAATAGGCTTTAGCCACGAGGACGAACATGCGTTAGAAGTTGACCATGAGGATTTCATGAAAGTGGGTGGAATTAGCATCTACACTAGGACATATGTGACAACAGACAGTGACCAGATAGGGCAGATCTATTTGGGTGAATAGGAGCTCAAAGTCCGCAGGATAGGCCATGACGCCATGATGGAGCAAGACGCAGTACACATTGGATACGAAGCAGATGTGACTGCACATCTGGTCGACAGCAATGGAAAGAAAATCGGAGTCATAAGGCTTCTGGACACAGGAGCGGTAGTGAGTGTGAGTGTGATGCCGATATAAACTTGGGAAAGAATGGGCTTCACGAGGGAAGATCTAATTCCAACGAATCTTCGACTGGCTGCAGCCAATCGAGGAGCGATTTACGTAGCTGGAAGAACGCCAATAACGGTCCTCCACGTGGGTGGACGGGATCTTTGGATGAGCTTCCTAGTAGTAGAGAATCTGGATGACTCCGACCAATTCATCTTGGGCCGAGATTTTGTCAGGAACTTCGACATGATGATTGACTTGGACAGCAGTCTAATAAGGATTAGGAACCCGGATCGGAAGTATGTAAAGAAAACAATTAATAGAATATTAACAGATGAAAATCAGGTACCAATTGTTTTTAGATAGAAAAGTAAAACTACAGCCGGGACAAGCAGTAGTAGCAATTTTTAGAATGAGAAATTTAAATTCGTTAAGGGATAGTAAACAGGTTTGATTGGTACCAAATCCAAATAGTCAAAGTTCAGTGATTTTAGGCCGGAGCTTCTCGGTAACTCGAAACGGACTGTGTGACACCACGATTTCAATCCAGCGCGGAAAGAAACTTGGTTACGCTTTGCCGATGAGGACCGACTATGGAGAGACACAAAAACTTGAAGAAACATAGTGTGAAAGACTATCCTTATCATGCCAATAAAGATAAAATTTTAAAAAGGATTAATGAAATAAAATCTACTCATAAATTGTTTTCAATGAAGTCCGAAACATACGAAGGCTTATCGAGCTGCTCGAATTTTCCGGAACGCCCCTCGTCATATAAACTAGAAATTGACAAACCGGTTTTGCCAGAGATAGAACACTTAAAATGGACAAGATTAAACTACCTGGGATCAAAAGGGTGACACCGCCCGCCACTTGTGACGCCATTAGTAGAAAACGGAGCATCAATTGAAGAAGCCTTGAACAACATAGTGGGCAGTATAGGAGAGCAAAATGAACAAATTTCCATAAGAATGAGTGAACTAGAGAGAGCAGTCCACGTTGAAAGAGAAAGTCTGCGGGAAGAAATAAACCGCAATAGACAAGAAGTTGGTAGAAGCGAAAAACGCATGAAGGAAAGAACGGATGAACACTTGGCAAAGAATTTGTCGCGAATAACAAAGGGAGTTACGGTTAAGAGACGACATGGAGAAATTAAGAACTAAGCAAGAGCACACTCTTGGGACTCTTGACACAAAGATAGATGCGATGATGGAGAGGGGAACTCAGGCTATCGTGGACAAGTTGGACGGGCTACTAGGCAGCAGGAGTGGACACAGAGAAGGGGAACCGAACTCGGGAGGTCCCAGCCGGGAACCGAGGGTGAACTTTGATGACCATCAAAGGAGGAGGACATATGGATCCACTAGAGGTAGAGGCAGTTCAGCAGGCTATGCAACAGGGGATAATAGAACATGGGGCCCAAACATCAGAGGAAGTTCAACTGGCAATAGACAGACCTCGAACGAACGACCGACGCAAGGCACACATGCGACTGGGTGGGGTGGTTCCAGGAACAGGAGTCATGCAAGCCAAGGGATGAGTCATGCGAGCCAAGGAAGAAACAATCCAAGTGAATCACTCGGAAGGGAAGTTCCAAATACAGAACCCTTATCAGGGGGCGATGATACTCAGGCGGGCATTCAAGAGATGCTACAGCAATGGCCACAGCCTTTGAACCCCTAAACAGGTCTTTGGAGACATTCCTGACGAGGTTATCCAGAACCAATGAACGCAGTGAAAAGTCCAGAAGAGTATTTAAGAAACCAAGATGCTATAAAGACGAATCTGACGGCTGCATTGATACCTGGATAGATGTGATGAAACTGCATTTTGAGGAAGAAGACCTGTCAGAAAGGCAAGAGTGCAGTGCGCTCACCAGTAACTTGGAAGGGATAGCCCTGAACTGTGTGATGGCCAAAAAGCAGTACCAGCGGGACACAGCTGAGAAAATCTTCGAAATCTTGTTAAATCGTTTTGGATCAGGGGTGCAGGGGCACCAGGCAATGATGCGCTTCGAGAAACGGGGGCAACGAGAAGATGAGATGATAGACAAGTTTCTAGACGATTTGGAGATGCTGAGAAGGCGCAGCCAACCGGACGAGTCGAACAGGAGGATGAACCGGGCAGTAGCCTCAAAATTCCTCGATGGTGTGAAGAATGATGAACTTCGAACAGTGTTAGCAACATATTACACACCACTATCAACCAAGGCGCCAACACCAGAGGAGTTGAGGCTCAAGTCAAAAGAATATCTTTTATTGAAGCCTCCATCGAGATCTGGATATTACAAGAACAATTACGGCAATTTGAACAACGGACCAGCAAACCAAGGGAACAACTGGTACACACCATGGGATGATATGGACAAGAGACGCTCTTGTGCAAATTGCAGTTCTACGGACCATCATGTGTCAGCATGCCCAACTTACAAACAGGGTATGAAAGCAATAGGCTTTAGCCTCGAGGACGAAGATGCGTTAGAAGTTGACCATGAGGATTTCACGAGAGGAATAATTGCGATATTCGGCCCGAGGTGTTTCTTTTGTAACTTGGAGGGTCATTTTAAATCAAATTGTCCGCAGTTCTGGGATGCTGTAGCAGATATCAAGCATCCAAGGGATGAGGAAGCTTTATCGGGTGTGAAAGCCAGCAAGGCTCGCCTATTGAGTGAGGCGGAGGCGCGCAGAAAAGAAAAACCGCAAGAGAACGAAGAAAAAGTAAGCGGTAACAGAAGAGACATGTGAACAGGAACCGGTGACTGCGGCGGACGACTTCAAGATTGGTTATAGGGCAGCCGCGAGGGATGCTTTAAATAGAGTGCAACAGGAACTGGTAACGAAAGAGATCGAGCAAAAAGTGAAGCTCGAATTGGAAAACGAGAAACTGCAGGAGAAGCTGAATACCTTCGAGGCAACGGAATTCGAAGAAATAAAAGCACCAAGTAGTTTGAGCATGAAACTTAATGTGATCTCCGGGCAGAGGTTCCGTATGGTACCACAAGGAAGTCAATACAGTCAATAATCTCGGTAGCGGGACACCAGGTAATCAGAATTCTGAGTGAACCATCAGAGTTCACTTTGATGTATTTGGACACATATGCAGATTATCTAAGGCAGGTGGAGCCACGCATTATCTGAGGCAGGTGGAGTCACGAGTCAAGAGCTGTGTGAGCACTACTAACAACAGGTGGCCCTCGTGTAAAGAAGCTTCACGGGCGCTACGTGGAAATTTATGGATCGTATCAAGTGATGCTGAACGTGGATGGAATTAGCATCTACACTAGGACATATGTGACAACAGACAGCGACCAGATAGGGCAGATCTATTTGGGTGAGGAGGAGCTCAAAGTCCGCAGGATAGGCCATGATGCCATGATGGAGCAATACGCAGTACACATCGACACCAATGGAAAGAAAATCGGAGTCACAGGGCTTCTGGACACAGGAGCGGTAGTGAGTGTGATGCCGATAAAAACTTGGGAAAGAATGGGCTTCACGAGGGAAGATCTAATTCCAACGAATCTCAGACTGGCTGCAGCCAATCGAGGAGCGATTTACGTAGCTGGAAGAATGCCAATAACGGTCCTCCACGTGGGTGGACGGGATCTTTGGATGAGCTTCCTAGTAGTAGAGAATCTGGATGACTCCGACCAATTCATCTTGGGCCGAGATTTTGTCAGGAACTTCGATATGATGATTGACTTGAACAACAGTCTAATAAAGATTAGGAACCCGGATCGGAAGTATGTAAAGAAAACAATTAATAGAATATTAACAGACGAAAACCAGGTACCAATTGTTTTTAGATAGAAAAGTAAAACTACAGCCGGGACAAGCAGTAGTAGCAATTTTTAGAATGAGAAATTTAAATTCGTTAAGTGATAGTAAACAGGTTTGATTGGTACCGAATCCAAATAGTCAAAGTTCAGTGATTTTAGGCCGGAGCTTCTCGGTAACTCGAAACGGACTGAGTGTCAGTGTGTTATTGAACACACTGGACACCACAATTTCAATCCAGCCTGGAAAGAAACTTGGTCACGCTTTGCCGATGAGGACCGACTATGAAGAGACACAAAACTTGAAGAAACATTGTGTGAAAGACTATCCTTATCATGCCAATAAAGATAAAAATTTAAAAAGGATTAATGAATTAAAATCTACTCATAAATATTTTTCAATGAAGTCCGAAACGGACGAAGGCTTATCGAGCTGCTCGAATTTTCCGGAACGCCCCTCGTCATATAAAGTAGAATCTGACAAACCGGTTTTGCCAGAGAAAGAACAATTAAAATGGAAAATAGGCGAGGGAGATTTCGAGTTACTGCGGGAGGTTTCGAATCGGAACGCGTATGTATTTTCAGAACATAAGGCGGATATCGGTTGCTGTAACTTCGTTGAACACGAAATCGAACTTGAAGAAGGCGCCGTTCCCCACAGGGAAGGCGCAAGACGAATGACGCCACTGAAGTCGGAAGCGTGCCGAGCTGAGATTGAAATGTTGCTCGAATACGACATGATAGAACCCTCGAAATCGCCATGGGCTTTCGGGGTAGTAATGGCGAAAAAAAGGGGGCATCTTAGGTTGTGTAGCGACTTCCGCTACTTGAACGCGGTGACAATAAAAGATGCGTGCCGGATACCGCGAATAGACGAGAGCCTCTCTAAACTTGGTGATGCCAAGTTCTTCACCACACTGGACTTGGGTTCTGTCTTCTGGCAGGTCCCTCTGCGGAAGAAGGATAGAGAAAAGACCGGATTCGCGTGTGAATATGGGTTGTACCAGTGGAAGAGGATGCCATTCGGCTTGTGCAGCGCAACGGCCACTTTTCAAAGACTGGTGGCTCAGGCTTTGACCAGAGTGACAAAGAAAAGCGGGAATCTTGTGATGTGTTGTGTGGATGACGTAGTCATAGCAACACCGACCCTGGAAGACCACATTGATCGGCTCGCTGAGGTCTTTGGATGCGTGAAAACATCAGGCTTGAAATGCAAAACATCGAAATGTGAAATCCTTAGGGATTCGATCAAGTACCTAGGAAGAATGGTGGACAGGCATGGTGTGAGGCCGGACCCGGAAGCAGTAGTAGCTGTGTTGACATGGAAGGCTCCCAGAACGGACACACAGCTCATGACCTTCCTAGGGTTTGCCAATTTTTTCCTTGAGTTCATAAAAGGATATGCAGACAAGGTGTATCCGATGCAGAAGCTGATGCGCAGCAAAGGAAAAAGGTTCGAATGGAGCGGTGAAGCTCAAACGGCCTTTGAGAACATAAAGCGGGAACTGTGCGAAGCGCCAGTGCTATGCATGCCTACTGAAAAGGGCATGTATGTTCTTGACACAGACGCATCAATAGTAGCCATCTCGGGAATACTGCATCAGGAGCAGGAATGGAATGGGAGAACCGCTCTCCGTCCCATTGCATACGGCAGTAAGTTGTTAAATTACACTGAGATGAAATATGGTGCACCAAAAGCAGAAATATTTGCAGTAGTCACATTTGTGGAAAAGTACCGCGCATACTTGGGGAGCGCTCCCTTTAAGTTACGCGTGGACAACAGGGCGTTATCCTGGTTGAAGACATACTCGATGGATCAGAGTTATATTGGTAGGTGGATAGTAAGATTAGATGGCTACCACATGATAATCGAGCACAGGATGCGTGACAAACACCAGAATGCTGACAGCCTCAGCAAGAGAACCGAGTTCTATGGAAAGTTAGAACAGAAACAAGCCAATCAGGCAGAAATCAAGAAAGGATTCTCCTTTCTAGATAAAAAAAACTTATGAAACGCTTCCCTTGACGAGATGGTTGGATACGTCTGGACATCCAATACCAGGACATCCTGAGTTACCTGTAGAGAAAGCAGCCGAGCTAAAGATTCTATCCAAGAAGGACCCGGTGCCCTTGGACCTGTTGCTGCGCTTGAATCTGGTCCAGCAGGAACTCTCTAGCATGAACATTAACAGCCTCTCATTATTGGATAAAACGGTGCAGGTCAAACCGCAAGTGATGCGGATGCTGGGTGGATTGTTAGAGAGAGAAGTGACCAGAGATGACCCCGAGTGGGCAGCAGCAGTGGCATCACTGACAGTCAGTGAGAAGGTGAAGATCATGCCGTCCAAACGACAACACAAAAAAAACGAGAGGGATTGTAGGACAATAGTTCAGCAACTAGTATCCTCAAAACCCCAGGAGGTTTTAACCAGTACTTCATACGGTTGGAAAGAACAGGGGAACGATACGCAAAATAAAACCGTTACCTTTGTGGACCAGGATAAAGAAGGTGAGAAGGTTGAACGAAACCTGGTTCAAGATGGTTTGTCCGGGGAGACAAACGGTGAGAAGAACCGGCGAGTTCAAGATAAACAACCGAGACAAGGAAAATTGTCCGGAGAGTCTGATGTAGATGAAAAAGTTCCTGAGGAGAAACAGGACCTGGAGAATAAAGTTTTGTCCGGGGAGTTCAGATGGATGCGAAGAAGGCACAGAACTGATCTGGACGAGGGGACGTGCTCTATCGCAGACTCTTCAATGGATGGCAACTCCCGGAACTCAGGAATCGACACCTACTCAGACAGCAACTCGACCTCAGGATTGTAACTGTCAGAGCTAGCGATCCCCACACTGCTAGTGGAGACTCGAGCAAGGAATCTGGACAGGGAGGTATATCAAGACCCTGTCAGTGATCGCTACCTCATACCAGGTGAAACAGTCTTTGATAACGCAGCGGATGATCTGGAAACAATAGCGGTATCAAAACGTTCGATAAGTTTATTGCCACAAAAAGAGGTAGTCAGGACTGATCTTCAGCCGTTCGAACAGGAAATACAGCCGTTGGCAAAGATTTGGTGCGTGAAGATGGAAGAAGACACGCATCAAACCAATGAGCTGAATAGTCAGATGAGGGTCATGAAGACGTACTTGAAGGCGCAATACAGACTCTCGGACCTACTAAGAGCGCAGAGAAATGATCACATGACAAGCAACCTGAAAAGGTGGGTTGAAAATGGAGCTCCGGACAAAGGCGATCTGGAGGAAGACAGTTATCGCATTCTGAGACAGTACTTTATGCAGAAAGAGGGAAGGTTATATCTGAACAAGGACAGGATCGTGGCTTGCAAGAGAAGAGAAGAAGACAAAGTCCTGTTCAAGTATAACGCGATAGTGTTGCCGCAACTCTATCAGACAGAACTTTTGTTCAGGTCGCATGATCGAATGGGCCACCAGGGGATCGACAAAGTATATCAAAGAAGCGCTTTGAGTGGCCTGGAATAAAAAAGGCATGTGAGAAGTGGGTAACTGTAATAGTTCTTTTTTTTGGCTGAAAACAATAAAACGTCTGAAATCAAGCCACTGTTCGATCCAAAATAGGCTTGACGTCTATGTATTTAAAAAGTAAGGACAAATGTAGCATTCTTGTCTTAGAACAGGACTGGTTCAAATCGTTTTCTAGACCAAATCGCTTCGCTGAAATTTCAAGTTTTTCTAAGCAACCTGTTACAGCTTTCAAACTATCAAACAAAGCGAAAAAAAAAACTAAGGAAAACTTAATTTTGAGATGTTTCCATTGAAACACGAAAACTTTTTTGTGGAAAACTTTTTGTGGAAACTTTTTTGTGGAAATTTTTTTTTTGTGGAAAACTTTTTTGTGGAAAACCAAATGAGGTGATTGAAGCAGACGATGAAATTTTACCCCACGCAGAAGAGGACTGGCAAGACCCTGAACAAAGGGAGGTTCCCAAGAACTTGGAACCGGATCTTCCGTTCACGATACAGACTCGACAGAATGACAGGACAAGATCCAAGAAGAAATATAACCCTTACGGCGACGACTTTGTAGTGGACAGGATAGATCTAAAGGAGATAGGGGAAGAAGTAGTAGGTCTAGAAGATATAACTGTGTCACAGGACATTGACATAGTCGATGATCACGATGAGGAATGGATTGAGGACCGGTCGAAACCCGAGGTAGAATTCGACGACGAGCCACAGCAATCCCACGAACAAGAGTTGACGAATCTGCGTGTCTTGGAGTGGTTGAACGAAATGACGTCGGATCCAAAGGAGACCAGTGTCATGGTTCAAGATGTAGATCGTGAAAGCATGAAATACAGCAAAACCAAAGAGAAGATCCTTCCTGGGCTGCCCAGGAAGGGCGACTACTCATTCCGGCTTCCAACCTCGACTTGATATCCGGTATGCGATCGACGGGGACGTCGATGGATATTTTTGTCCGGGGAATGGGGGTAGGACTTACCCACACTGAAAATTTATTAATAAAAAAATTAAGAATAGCAAGAGAGACAGGATATTTAGAAGCGGAAACAGGCGAGGTTCCTAAGAAACCGGACATAGGTAGGGTAGTTGAGTCATATTTTAACTTACCAAATGAATATTCAAGTAGCATAATACTAACAGATAGCAATTTCATACTCACAAATAGAACATGTGCGATAGCAATCACATCAGACATGAGTTTTAAGACAGCGTTAGCAGCAGATTTTAAGAGAGAATATAAAAACATAGAATTCCTTTGGAAGCAAAGACCAGGAATAGGGAGCGTAGCAGCCTTGCCTCCAGCGGCGTCACAGATACCGGGAAAGTGCTTATGCTTCTTGACGACGAGGGTGACGGAGAAGCGGCACGTGGACCCGGAAAATCTAGTCTTGTCCTTGACGAGGCTGAGAGACTTCCTTTTGGAAAGAGAAGTGAGGGAGCTTTCGCTTCCTGTGAACGATCCGAACAGAGGACGACTGCATCCACGGGAGGTGTATGCGCTAATACACGTAATCTTCTCTGAAACTAATATACAAGTATACTTACAAAAGAAATATTACTTAAGCATAGGCTGAGTTTAGGTGGCATACAGGGGGGCGTCATACTAAATGTGTGTTGTGTGTGATGTGTGTTATGTGTTATGTTATGTGTTATGTTATCTAGACATAAGGGTAAGAAGGAGTTAGTGACCACGAACAACTGAATGACAATCTTAGGAATAGATCCAAAGTTTGGACTGTCCAATCTTAGTTCGAATTCCAAAATTTTAGAAACTGATTGATTTTATTAAATTTTAAGATCAAAATCTTTTCATATGACTGTTTTAAATCAATTTTAATACAAAACTAGTGCAAAGTTGACAAGTGTGAGATTCGTGACCTCTTTTCTAGATCCTGATTGATCATTTAATCACTCACTTGAGTTCAAATCGTTGAATCAATAATCAAATCAAAAACGAAAGAGAATGGACAATTTCAACTTGGATGAATTGATGGACCTGGCAGAGGCATATGTAGGACCGATAGTAGATACAATCTATCGTCGGCTAATGGATCGAGACTTCGCTCTGGTGGAGGACCCAGAGGTAGTCATGTTGCTGACCGCCTTGATAAACATCTTGGGGCATGACAACAGTGGGAACCGCCCAACGGAAGTCCTATTGATGGCACCGCCCGAACATGACCGCCCGAACATGAGAGTGATGAGGTGGAGAAACGGGGCTCTCTCAGGGAGTGACTTGGCGAACGAGCCTGGATTGGAAAGTTCGAGGACCTACCAACCAGGTGAGATGCCCTTTCCCACCAAGCCTAAGCCTAGACTGAGACGAATGCATCAATAAATGAACAGCGAGGCTGCTTCGTCTAGTTCACCACTGAGAGTAGCTGTGCCACCAAAGAGGGCGAGAGTAGAAGAGGAGGTTCAAACGAACGAAATCATGCAAGATATAGATGGGATGAACGAGCGAAATCCTTACTCTTGCTAGCACTGCTGGATATGCATCAAAGCAAACCAATGAGGTTGAACATCAAAGAACCCGTGGAATTAGAACCCATGAGGAACATAGACGAAATCAGGAGATTCTCAAACAAAGAGCTGAGGCTCACTAAGGAATCTATGGGAGCAATGCTGAAAACCAGTGAATATTGTGGACCGATCAGGAAGAAGTCCTACAGTTACGTGTCAGGAATCATAGGGATAGCGTACAATCCATTCCTAATTGAAGACATACGCGATTAATTCTTTGATTACGAGCAAGCAGTGTTGCTGAGATTCTGGACGTCTAGAGTTGCGACGATAAGAAGCGCTGCTAATCGGCAGACCAGGCTGGGACTAGTCTTGGAGGAAAAGACGACAGCACCTTCCGTGCCAGAACCCGACAAACGAGTAGAGTTTGGATTGGGATTCTCAGATGAATTACTGAGAACGAGCTTGATGGTGGTATGGGAACTGATGAGACCCTCATGGTGTCCTAGTCCCAATGCTGATTCGATACTACAAGCAACACAGGATGTACAAAGGGAACTAGTTTCAGACTCTTATCTGCGTGATCTTAATATCATCTATAACGTGATGACAACAGCCTCTAGGAGCAACGGAGAAGACAAAGTAGAGTTGCCTGGCTGGGGACCAGAGGACTGGTTTAAACCTGGTAGCTGTCTGACAGAAGTCTGTGGACTGAAAGGTCACGTTTGTGGAGGCCTAGATTGCGTGAAATCCCTGGAGAAACAACACAAGCAGTAGACAATATTGTTTGGGCACAGTGTGATGAAAGCGAAAACGGAAACGGAGCTGATCGCAGATTGCCATGGAGGAACCGAGGTGAATCTAGTGACTGCACTAGGATTCTACAGCATGTTTGGTTCTTTAGAGTCACTATTGAATCTAGAACAGAAACATGAGATGGTCACGGTCATCAATGTAGAAGTGTTCCCAGGAGTTTTGCAGACTGAGCAAAAGCACATAGGAAAATGGGGGGAAGCGATCGAGGCGGAAATGAACATCCGACACAATGAAACTTATCGCAGACCATCGGGAGCGCGATACTTGGTGGGATCGACATTAGCTCCAATGTGCAAGAGCAGATACCCAGTGCATTTCGTAGCTGTGGATGTAAAAAGTACGAGAACGATTGTGGATCAGGCCTTCTCAGTGCCAAAGTGTGTAAGACTAGGAGAACGTCGGAAAACTCTTATGAGATACTGTGCAAAATATTCTCAGCAGTTCCAGAGAGAACTAAGGAGGAGTTAGAATCGATATTGGGAAAAAAGTTCATGGGATACGTCAGTGGGAACTTCACTGATTTTGAACGAAAAAACAGAGGATCAACCGTTACGGTTTACAACACAGTAGATAAAAATGCTGAAGTCCACCGAGTGATGATGGAAGTGATACCACTACTGGAAGCTTCGGGAAAGCGGAATTGGAGAAGCATCATGTTAACACATTTTGAGTTTCCCTGCCATTGCTTGCTGCAAACATGGTGGTACCCCGGGCGTGGTAATCTGGTGTTGATCTGGGACTGTGGAGAGCTGCTCTTTATGGGTTTACCAGACTCATCACGACCCATAACGATAGTGATACTGGTAGTTATTATGACGATACGATGGCTGGAAGCTCATGTGAAGGAGAACAATAGACAGGAGGCACCAACGAGAGAACAATTGCAGAAATTGGATTGTCTAAAAGATTTAGATATTTTTGAGACAATGTGCAAGATTCCGAACATTCCGATGGAAGTGAAAAAGATATGGGCAAGAAGACGACTGATGCCATGGTTTAGAGCCAACATGACTGCATGGTTGTACGAATATGCCAAGAAGCATATGTCGAAGCAGGGCAGAGTGTACAGTACGAATCAACTGGACATTGGAGCAGGAGTTTTCAAGCGAGCTTTTGTAACTCATTGGAATGCAGTGACCACCGCCGTAAAGAGAATCTCCAGGATGAGTGAAAGTGATGGAAGGGAGAAAGAAGAGATGTTGAAGGAAGATTTGGAGAGAAATGTGAATTTGTGTCTTCACAACAGCTTCTGAAGGAACAGAGAATCTAACTTTGACCCCCCTACCTTGTTGTAAACAGAGGGTAGAAGAGCAGAAGTGTTGGAGGACTGCTTCCAACAGCGTCAGAATAGCTAACGATCTGTTGCAAGACACAGAGACTGAAAGTGCAGAGTCAATATCGCAGAAGGAGGAGATAGAGCATCGACAAATGGCCGAAGAACAAGATGCAAAAAGAAACGAAATTAGAAGAATTTAGAAGTTTTAGAACTTCTAAACGAGGAAAAAAGAAGAAACAAAGAAGTGAGTAAAGAGAAGAAGTTAAAACTCAGAGTTGTTTTATGTGTGTGACAAAAAACAAAAACTCAAGTGAGAAACTAAGCAACCAAGTTGTAATTGAAACTGAAAGAAGACATTTAGTTGAGTTTGGAACATTAAAGAATTTGTTGCATTTAAAAATTTGCATTTTGATTTTTGTTAATGGCTTTTTTGTTTACTTAGAAAGGCTTGAGTGAAGAGTATATTTAAATATTCCAGCCTGCATGATTGTTTTTATTCAACTAGGACAACTGATCACTTTGTGGTGACTTGAAAGGCTTGGGTAATCTCTTGAAGAGGGAAATTTTTTCAATGTTTTTTCTAACCACAGAGTTCCTTAATTTTAATATTCAGGACCAATAACCACTAAAATTTCCGGAGGGAAGGATCATTGTAGGATAATTTTATCTTGTTGGTTGGCAGGACTGTCCTAAAAACTAACACCTTTTAAAACCTAGGCGACATTTGAAAACATTGACATTTGAAGTCAGAAAAATGTTTTATCTTAAGTTATATCCTCGAAAGTGCAGATTAATGGGAAAATTTGGAAGGCTATAGTGATGTAGTATGATGCCATTCATATTCTGCAGTGAGTCAATATGACGTGGATAAAAAGGATTTATTGCATTTTGTAAATTCTACTCGATGGCACTGTACCATTTTTACGAAGACTACGAGATTCAATGGGGACATTGACCGTGCTGTCCGGGGAGTGTGTGACATTCGACCAGAATGGACGAAAATGCAATTTCGGATTATTAGCAGCTAACCTTCCGAACAGGATTAGCAGTGTTATTCAGACAATTGGACGAATCGTGAAGGCTAGAATGTTCTGGTATTTTGAATTTTTCAAATTTCGAATGATGACGTCATTTTTCCGAGAAGCGTCAAAAACTACCATTTTAGAAGAAATCTGAAATAAGAACAGAACAACAATAGTTGCGACGGCGACAACAACGATAATCGCGATAAAAAACAATGACGAGAACTGAACGAATAGCAGAGTTAGCAAAGACCGCTCCAATTTGCAACGATTGTGTCACTACAATCGTTGCAAGGCTATTCACAACAACGGTTAAGGGTAGAAACTTGGCTTCCGGAGAGGAGATAAGGGAGTTATTTCCCCGAATTCAGGAATCCGGAGGGGTCTTGGGACTTGAACTCAAACTGTTTTATACGAACTTTTAGCTTCCTGGTTATGTCTTGAATTGAACTTAATTAACATTTTGATTCATTTTCTGGCGATGAGAAGCTAGGAGTTAAGGGAAAGTGTTGATCTATCTTCGATGGAGATAGTGATTTTTATCTACTGAACAAAAACAAAAATAATTCAATAACTAAGAGTAGCCCTGTTTTTAGGAGTGACCTCGTGGTCTGGGGATACTGAGACCCAGCCATGAGCTCATTATTTTGCATGTAAGTAAGTTAATTTGAGCGTTCTGGTCGGAGCCGGAGAACAGTAACCCGATGTTGAAAACAGTTTTTGTCGACCCGATGTTGAAAAGACCACCAAAAGAACTGGCTTTGGTAGAGATGGTGAAAAGCATGTAGAGCTTTTTTAGACGTTGGCCAGTCGTTTTATAGCTTAGCTTTATTCTCCGTCAATATGAGCTTCCGGGAGAATGTTACAGTCCCCATGGTCAGGTCTCTAAATACCTAAAACCCGCGAACGCCAATAAAAACAGGGTTGGAAGCTTAAGTACACCGATAGTTTTTATTGGACAGTGGAACTTTAATCCATTTCAGATGGATCAACCTAAAACTCGCCTTATCTCAACATACACACAAAAAACCCACCAAGAATATTAAATTGAGACTCACATACTGACTCGACTTCTAGAATTAGGTGAATAATGTAACAGTCGCCTACTTAAGTCACATATGAGTTTAGAGAAAAATAAGCCCTATAACTATTGGTTCAAGAGTCAGGGACCCTATCTCTTGTGTTTTTCTAACACAAGCGGTCGGAGCCAATTCCGTTCACTTGCGATATGAGACTAAAACCCGTGTTACAGCTTAGAGGCCACTACCAAAATACACCCCCCCCCCACTCTAGAAAATAAGAACGCCCCCATACTTAGGTCTCGAAATACCTAAAATACACGAACGTCGTTAAAAACAGGGTTGGAACCTCATGTATAGTAACTTTTTATTAGACAGGGGACCTTTGATCCATTTCAGATGGATCAACCTAAAAACTCTCCCTAACTCAACATAACAAAATAAAACACACTCGAGAAAATTAAATTTGGTACTCACATACCGACACGACCTCTAGAATTGAGTAACTAAGTTATGAAGCAACTTTAGAATTGATGGGTAATTAAGTTACACTCGAGAAGTTTGTAAGGAATGAATTTTAGCTCAAGAAGTAAGTTTTGGGTCTGGACCATTGGGAGACTTCGGTTGTCCACCTTTCCACCAAAGTTTCACTCTGGTCCACTTGAATTTTATTCTCCTCGGAACTGATAAGGATCTCTTCCCATGCCTTCAGCTGTTTTTAAGCCCGCATCCACTCCCTTTGCTCTTGTAGTCTTTTCACCTGATTCGGCAGAAACTTCACATTAGATTCCGTATTTCTGCAAAAGGAATTGTGCAAACTCAGGCTCACGTTCTTCGTCAAGTCCTCCTCTAAAATTGATTCCCTCGCCTTGGTGTTGTCTTGAGACACTCTACCAACTTTTTTCCAACCCATGGTTATTGCATTACGATGGGTTAAAAAGGGTCTCTTGAAAGCCTCCAGTCCTATCTCGGCCATGAACTGTCGATACTCCTTCTGATGTTTCTTCATGTGATCCTTCGTCACCGTGTATAACCAAGACGTCAACGTCGCTCGAAACCATGCGAAGAATCTTACGTGACTCCACACGTGCCTCACCTCCATAGGTATAGAGAATACTTTGCACACAGTCTCAAACAACTCAAGCCTCCGGTTGTAATCAATGGCATGTATTGATTCCCCTGTTGATGCCATTGACTCTCGATGTTTCGTCAAATTTTCCTCGATCCATCGCAACGCCAGCATCGAGCTCACCACGAAAAAAGTGACCATCTGCTGATGGTCAGGTAACCCGACTGGCCAAATTTCTTCCACGTCCCATATCAAGCAGAGGTTCGAATGCTCCGGTTACCACACTGTCTGTGCCAGGCAGTGGCATGGGCATTCGCCATGTGTCAGGTTGATACTCCCGAGCATCTAACAGAGGTTCAAACTCCATCATCTTCTCATGTGTTACGTTATTTTTTTGCATCTCTGGGGCACTATTCATCGCTTTCCCGATCGTGTTTTGGCTCTCGAAATCACTCGTTTTTTAAGAGTTCCTCCCCCCCCAGACCTCACTCAAGCTCTCTCTTTGACCCCCGGCACAGCTCCCTGGATTTTCCTCAACAGTCTGTGTGAGTGATGCTACATGCGAGCCAGGCGTACACACTTGGTATCGAGAAGGCTTTGTCAATTAACTTCCTCTGACTGGATGCCTCCACCATCGCCATATGTAATGGGTAGTGGCTTCCACACCGATTGGCCCTTACCGATCCCACTAGAGATTTCGCATTCGTTGGCAAACTGTAGGCTTCGCCCACGGGAAACCCCATCCCCGCCTCAAGACCAACCTTCCATCCTCTGTTGTGCTTTTGGACCATCTGCAACACTCCAGGCCATGACTCCACGCTCAACGCCGTCACCAATTGGTGTTCGGATTCTAGCATCTCCAGTGGTTGCAAGCTGCACATCCTCGAGAAGAATCCCAATGTCGTCGCTATGTTCACCATGGTGCTCGCATAGCATTCAGCCACTATCTGCACCTCACTTTTCTTATTCTCCGTGATGTCACTAAACCACGTGGCTAGTTCTTCCTTCTGAAACTTTTGTATTCTGACGCAGGATCGTCCACCACAGAAATGTTCTCCATCTCCACACACCAGGTCCAGATAACTACCCGGTTCCATCTTCTTCACTAGTTTTTCTTGCTTGGTCGTCGTTTCCTCCGATTCCTTTCGATGAGGTAATTTTAGTTTGTGCACCACATTCAGATTCCCCAAATCTTCATCCTTCGCTGGTGACAGTCTCACTCGCTCCGTGATTTCTTCAATCAGACTCGCGTGGGGATGAGGGCACCAAGAGGGTCTCAGCAACTTCCAACAGTCCCCAAATTCGTGACCAACATGTCGTTCCCATTTCCCATCTTTAGTTCGACCCTCTTGTTCGAGCGAGGCACGCTGATCACCTCTGGCATCTTCTCAAGTAACAGACACAGGCTTGGCCTTTCCCTTTCCGTCGGATCGATCTCGATGATTTTCTCCGTTCAGAACTTCAACAACTCCGCCACCTCAAAATTCATGTAGGCGTTTCCGGCCTCCGAATCCAAGAAATGGTTGTAAGCTATTCCCATCACTCCAGACACATATTGATATTCTCCACATTTTGTGGGCTTCGCATATTCTTCTGCTCGGGCTAAGTTACGATGATGTACTTTATGCTCTTCCTCGAATTTCTTTTTGTAGAATCTTCGTATTTCATCAGGTTTCCCATGGCTCTATAGAGACTGCCTTGAGCTCTCTTCTTTTTCGACTTCAGTACTCTGGTATACGTTTAGGATAACAGTAGAGACTCTCCTTTCCATGGTTTTACTTCTCTTCGCTTTTTGATGGCACGTTTGTACAGTAGTGTCGGTTATCACTGACATAATCTACCTCAAGAAACAAGTGGCATCTTTTCTTCTCGCTAGGCTTAATCCCGAGTTGTCTCGAGTAATATGTTGCATTAGCATTTGGTACACCTGAAGACCATTTCCGCCCAGTTCAAGTTTATTGTGCGAAGTCAACGCCTCCAACGCCCCTCCCGCAAAACTTCACGTGAACATCAACTGTCCTGCCGTGCGGACAAAAAGATTCGCCATCAATGTCAACGCTGATTACGGTGCTCTCGTCGCATCTTCAAAATACTCAAGCAGCAGGTTCTCCCAAGACCGCCCCAACTGGTTTCCCAACTCTAGCTTGTTAATTTCGGCCTTCTGCTGGGTAGCCCAATGCCGCCGCTTGCGGGACACCCCACAATCAAGCTCCTTCAGGCAACTCTCCAGTTCTTTCGTGGTCTCCAGAGCTATCCACCAAGGCCTAGCGGTGTTTCTCGTCGCATTTCTCTCGAGAGGATCGCACGATACTTGCTTCCCAATGGCCTGGTGTTGCGTCGAAAGCCCTCTTTACGGATGCCCACTTCCCACGTCTATCCACTCGTCGAACCTCTCTTCACGTTTGTCTTCTGGCGTTTGAAGTCATCCTCTGTTCCCGGAGTCGTCGAGGCTTCCATTTCCCACAGCACTTAGGTTAGCCTCTTGTGTACTAAGCCGCTCTTGTAGGCCGCTGTTTTCCCTCCCGCTAGAATAATGGGAGCTGTCTCTTTTAGATTCCTTTCTGAAACCGCATCTGCCGAAGGACTCGCCTCCTCCGTCTCCTGTTTCTTTCTCCTCGAATTTATTCCCTTACTCGGGGACGTTGTCACCACCATTACTGACTCCACTGCCTTGTCAAGGTTCCTCTTTTCCGACCCTTGCCTCCCCCTTCTCTAGCCCTAAGAATATTAGTATTTTTAATCATATTACTAGTCTTACTTTTATCATCCGCCTCGACACTTATTTTTTATCATCATTTTTTTGTTTAGAGTAGAGCTATCTTTACATTGATTGGCCCAGGCATCCTGCTTTTGCTTCCTTAGGTCAATCATCTTCTCGAGCAGCCCTTTCCTCCCTTTCTCGTCCAGTCCAGTGGCGATCAGGACTGGCTCTCCAAACTTCACTAATGTGCTCCACACTTCTTCCTTGAAGTCATCTACTCCAATTTTGTTTTCCACCCTCTGGTTGAACTCATCCAGAAAACTTCGCCACGCCTCCTCGTCCAACGTGCTCAAGAACATATCTTTGTTGCCTTCAAAGGTGTTCTCCTCCCTTGCTTCGTTGGTTAGGAGGACCATACCCAAGTTGGATGGTTCGCTCGTTAGTGGCAGCTCAAGATTCTTCCGGGGAGATCCCAAAGGTGGGGTGGCCGAGTTTGCCCAGTGGTCCCCACTCAGTTCTTGTAGTAGCTCACGTGTGGTGCCGGGACTGAACTCTCTGTTCGTTGCCCCTCCGTCTGGCGTATTCCCCACCTCCATTTCCTCCTCAGCTTCGCTGAGGGTTTCTTCCATGCTCTCCCCCTCTCCTGACTCCGGCTGGTCCCTCTCTAGCGCGGCAGTGAATCTGTTTTCCACTGGAAGGTTCCTTCTGTCACCTGGTATTCCCACGAACAGGGGTGAAGGTGTCTTCGGGTCTGCTGTCTTATACTCCGTGAGGGATACACACAGGGGTCCTGCCGCATCCAGCCCTCTCTCTTCTTGCCTCAACTCCAACTCCTCCAGACCATAAGGCGCTCGGTACTTTCTCGTGGAAAACTTCATATCGTCTTTCAGAGCCATATGCCCCTCTTCCACGATCATCCTTCCATCGTCATAGATTAGCAGCTGTTCTTGAGTCCCGCCTCCTCAAGTGTTCTCAAGACATCTCGGACCTCAAACTTCGGGGGCATCAAGCCTCGCATCTTCTTCGCTTGTCTTGTCCACAATTTTATCTTGATCTCACACGTGTGGAAATACACCTGTGAGATCAAGATGGCGGGAATGAACAAAAAATCCCAGCCATTCGTGAATTCTCTCGGTTGTCTTTCTACAGTGGCTCAGCGTAGGGAAGGGACTACCAGGGGGCTGTTCATTCCCAGGGTCATTCTTCTCACCGTCGGGAACTCGGGGACGGAAGCGGGTAAGACATCCCACTCTAGTATCGTTTCCAATTCCTTCTTCGTGAATTCGAAACTCCTCATCCACGCCGGGATTCTCAAGTCTTCCCTTGTGTCCTCCCCTCATCCCCTTGTGTCCTCCCCTTGTGTCCTCCCCTTGTGTCCTCCCCTTGTGTCCTCCCCTTGTGTCCTCCCCTTGTGTCCTCCCCTCAAGTCTTCCCCTCATCACTAGATTCAGGTTCCAAAACTTGGGATAGACCTCGAGGGGACCCTCGCCTTTTTCTCCCATTCTGCACTGCAGTTGTCCCCTGAAAATGTATATCACTGGCTCTGGATCGTTTACTTTTCCAAAAAGCACCGTATCACTCATCTGTGGTCTCAAGCCTTCTCGCCTGCACCAGTTGAGTGCTGTCCCATCTAGAATGCTGATCAGGCTCACATGCACCACCGAGTGTCGATACGCCACCACGAGTAGATCCGGGAATGCATACGTCACTGCTGGCCCGTAGACGCAGGTCACCACTTCCCCCAAGCCTCTGATTATACCCACTGGGTCAGATCTCATGGCCAAACACAAGTCAATCAGAAGGGGTATGCCCCCATTTGCCTCTCTCAACTCTTCTCTCGTCTTGGGGTTTCTTTCCTCGACGTCAAGTATCGATTTTGCATCAGCATGTACTCCACAAGCAATGTCTTCAGTCCGGCAGCATACTTGTACGAATAGATCTCCTTACTCGGGTGAGCCTTCCTTACCTACAGGGGTTCCCCAAACTTCATTAACCGATGAAACATCGTCAATTCCCCGTGCGTCAAGAGTATCAGCATCAGATACCCATCAATCCGGAGAGTTCCTACGCCCCTATTGAACATGTATGCCGGCCCCAAATTGAACTGGTACCTGGGGTACACCAGATACAAAGCCAGCAAGAGGTTGATGGGCACACTCAAGAGCTCCAGCACGATCGCTTAGAACACCTCGTAGAATACCTCTTTCAGATACTTCTTTTCCCAGCATGGACTCAAGAATCTCAAGAATTCGTGGTCCCTCTTGGTGTTCAGCTCGCCCTTCGCATGATCCATCCAGAAACCTCCAACAGTAACTTCATTAGCTGTTGTGACAAATCTTCCCACCATCATCTCCCTCTCTTCTGCCACCTCTAGCTGCTCCTCAAGAAAATTTTATATCTGTTTGATGAGAGGTGGAGCACTCTTGTCCGTCGCATTCTCAAGCCTCGGGGTCAGAAACGGCCATCTCCCTATTTCTTGTGTTAAGCGACCGATCTCCTATCGACTCTAATTGTTTCTCGGCCGCGGCCACATTCTTTTTTTCGTTATTTGGTCCTCTCGCACTGCTGGTGGAGCTCGTGATTGTCAGATCCATGCTCCGGAACCAGAAGCTGGCTGTTAGATGGGTTATCGCAGGATGATCGTCCCCAATCTCCGAGTTAAACTTCAGCTGTCGGGCGAGATTCGACACCTCAAGGCAGAGAACCTCATCCAGCACAATCAAGATGTCTGCTAACTCGTAGAATCCCCTCGGAGCATGAGATACATCCGCCCATGCCGCTGCCATTTCAGACTTAAGAAGTCTCAAGTTCGTTGGCTCCAACTCGCGATTCGGAGCGGTCATAAGCATCCGCCACGCATTGCCCTCTGCTATCAAGATCAAAATTGCATACACGAACTGTAATGCTGGTGGTATGCTCGCGTAGCCTGGCGATGACGTGAACACTACTATCGTCTTTGGTCCAAATCGAAAAGCTACCAACTCCTCCACCTCATTTTTTGCTGCAAACAGCGTCTAAATTGCTTCCCAGACCTTCTTGGGGGTTGGTTCCGCGCCATTCAAATGCTCTAGAAGTCCTGCCGCATGCAGGTGGTCATTCATCCCCGCGAATAGCAACAGCTCTGGCTCAAACGGCGTGTCCGGTTTTATAGCCACCACCAGGGTCAGCAATTGGTTCAGTTTCGCTCCAGGCACCAGGTACACTAGGGTTTCTGGCGAAAATAACTTCGGTGACGTCCCCTCGAAGTCCGATCCGGCCACGATGATTGCTCTCGCTGCTCCGGGTCTGATCGATTGTACACTGCCAAGGTTTTTGCTGGCTCTGAAGTCCCACAGGATCTACCATACCTCGGGTCTTCGGCGAGCTTCGGGCCCAGGTATCCGGTGTCCGGGATCCCCATGCTCTCCGGCTCAAGAAGTTTTTCGACCATTCTTAGCTGTGCAGGAATTGCCACTCTGATCCTGACTATACCCGTTCGATGCTTGGGAGGTTCTACGATTAGACCCGGACTCCCTAGCTGCTTGAGGGGCCTGCAATTGACTGGGCCCATTATCCAGTGGTATTCCCGTTAGATCTGCAGTTTCCAGTGTCTTGGCTCTCGAGAAATGCGCTTCGTGGGCCTTTAGCCAATCCACACAGTGATGCCTGCTGAAGTCCTCGTGCGACACATTCTTAAGCCCCGCCAACTCTTGTCTACATGCCAGATCTTCCAGGTCCAGATCCTTTATTCTCTCTAGATATCGGGCTTTGCTCGCCTCTCCCGGTCTCTCCGTCTTCTTGTTGTCCAACACCACCACCGAGGACACTACCGAGATCTGGGGGTGGATGACTCCTCTTCGCCTCCTTCCATGGATGTGGCTCCCAGTTGCCTGCTCCTGCTGCTCCTTGAGCTTTCTCTCGAGTGGGTCCTTCCTCCCAAACGATCGGACAAGGGCCTAGCAGCGAAAAAGGGAGGTATTGGCGGTCGACCAAAGGTGAACTGGCCCGTCTCCAGCAGGTCTGAGTACAGAAAATTTTAATGCCGTTAGAAGACACCGCTCAGCCACTCCATGCCCCTGGGCTTATCGAAGTGGATGCCATCCGAAGACGCATCGTCCGGAAGGGAGTGTTCCATAATGCTTGCCACGTCGAGTAGTCTCACGGGGAGTACGCTTCTCTGTTGTATTTGCCTGATGATTTCATTGAGATTGCGCACCCGGTCGTTCATCTCCCTCGCGTTTTGATCAGCCATCATGTTGTAAGGGACTGTGCAAATAGTGAGTATGGCTGGATCTAGATAGATCCTCAATTCCTCAATAATGCAACTCATCTTTTCCTGCACCCTCATGCTTCCGGGCCCTCATTCATGTGTTCTAGGACCGCACGGTCCAGTTTGAAGCGACCGCCCGCTCGAGGAGCTTAGTCTACCTCCATTCGCGACTCTGGTCTCGATCTCGCGACAGCCGGTTCAGTCGTAGCCTCTTTTTCTCTTTCCGATTCGCGACCGCTTGCTGCCTCCTTTGTAGCCGATCTAGTTCTGACTTTATTTGATCACAATTAGCTATACTCTCTTGTAGCCTCTGTTATTGCACTCGTTCTGCCATCAGCAGATCCCGATCCAGAATCGCCTTATCTCGCTCAGGTGTTGCCTGCTCGCGATCAAGCTTGGCTTGATCCCTTTTAAGAGCCGCCTGATCCCTATCCAAAATGGCCTTGTCCCGTTCCCTTTGGGCCCTTTCCAACTCTCTTTTCATGCTGCCGAGATCCGGATACGACTCCTCTGTTTGTTCCTCAATAATGCAACTCATCTTTTCCTGCAGCCTCATCACTTTCCTCTGTTCGCCTCCGGACACGTTACTGGTTCCTAGCATCAGTGTGACCGTGTACATCTTCGTCATGTACAACATGTCCATGTTCCGCTCTCTGTTTGTTGAGAGCGGAACATCGACGGTGGTTTACTTGTGGACTGAGCTCCTGCTTCTGCTAGCGGTCTGGTCGGAAGGGGAAATTCTCCCGCACCATATTCCGTGTTGCCGCTCAAGCCAGGGTTTCTCGCAATATCATGTCCTCTCAGGCCTCCATCCACATTCCAGGATAGCCATCTGGTCTGCTCCTGATTTGATACGCCGTCTGAAGCGTATACCACCATCAACACGGCTTCAGTCGCTGACTCCCTGCATTCGCATTGTGCTTCCAGTTGCAGGATGGCATTCAGCATTACCGCCAATCTTTCGTCCACTTGCGTATAATCGAGTTCCCTCAAGCGCTTGTACAGCTCATCGAGGGTTGTTCTTCTAAGCGCTGCTGGCATAGACTTCCAGAAATGATCCGCAATCGTTGCTTTTTTTCAAGCAATCTGACGTGTCAACAAACTCAAGAATTACTTTCCCAAACCAACTCAAGAAATACCTTCCCAGTTAAACTCAAGAAATATCCTCCCAGTTAAACTCAAGATATACCCTATTCTAGTACTGCTAGTATAGAATCCTTCGAGATCTCTCTTGTTTTGTTCGAGTAAGTGTAGTTTGAGTGTCAACTCAATTTGCAAATCAATCTGAAAATAGAATTTGTTTTTAGACTAAGATGCTTTTGCTCATGCCTAGCCTAAACCTTCCCCATTGAAACCTTTAAGACATTATCCTAACAACTCCATTAAAGTTATTCAATTTAGACGTTTAAATTATGCAGATTCATTTTATGTTTTAGCGCCATTAATTCTTCAGATTTTAATTGTCAAGCCAATTACATTAAAATTCATCTACCTGACTTGTGCCCCCTTTTTACCTAACTCAAGATTCCTGTGACTCCCAACTCAAGACTTGCATGTCCATTCAAAGCTCAGGCGATACCCAAGTAATACTTCTTGTGTATGTGCACCATTATCTCCGCTTCTGCAAAGACCACATGTAGGATGGCGTATAATTCCCTAATGTTCAACCTGCCCCTGTTTGGATCGTAAACCGGCATTGAGACCTCTCGTATCCCCCTTCGACCAAGAAGTCTCTCAACCTCGTTAGTGCCAACATTACGTGCTCGGGGTCTATCGTGTTCCTCTCGCTGACCCTCGTCACCAAAAAACACAGATATTTACCAGGAACTTGTGAAACTGAAGGAGGCAGCCATTCCTCCTAACCCTGGCATGGTGTGGGTAAGTTTTGGTGTGGGTAATTCCTACCTCCACTCCCCGGACAAAAGTATTTATCCACGTCCCCGTCGATGGTGCTGGGTTCAAGTTATCCGGTGGTATTTCTAGCGGCCGGTTTGTGGCTGTCCAACCAAATTGTGGATTTCCTATCTTCACATGTTTCATTGCTGACACATCGACTTGTTATATGTTTTGCGCCACTCTTTCGTCAGTCTCAAGATTATGCATCCATTCCAGTACCCTCAGGTTTGTATTTTCCCTTCTTTCTATCTCGCTTTGTTCCAGGTCTACTTCTCGTTCCGGTACTGAGTAGTCTTCTTGCAAGGAATGCTCGCTGTCGTTGATGATCTTCTTCATCGGCTACCAGCTCCAGGTCTACTTCTCGTTCCGGTACTGAGTAGTCTTCTTGCAAGGAATGCTCGCTGTCGTTGATGATCTTCTTCATCGGCTACCAGCTCGATCTTCTTCATCGGCTACCAGCTCATCCATTCTTCATCGGCTACCAGCTCGCCCATGTTCACCAACTCCTCGCTTATCTCATCTGGTTGTATCTTGTCAATCAAGAAATCGTCACCATACCTGTTCTATCTCATGCCTGTCCGTTTGCGATCGCCTTTCCTCGTCCCTGTGGTCATCTGCTGGTCTGTTTCTGTCCATTTTGGTATCTCGCTCTGCTCTGGCTCATTCCAATCTTCCTCCGCGAAAGATCCTTCATCCGAATCCACCTCTATCTTCTCGTTATCATCCATGCCCACGTCCTCGTTGCCGTCATTCTTCTCTCTGGTGCCTTTCTCGTTCACCTCACATGCTGGTTCTACCAGTAGGTACTCTAGTTCTTCCATGTTCTATGGTACACACCAGTCTTCCGGAGATGGGACGTGAGGTTTCAGATTTTCGTAGTGCGCCGCGCGCCCTGCGCTCAAGCGATAGAACCGGCCCTGCTGGTGTACTTCCGTTATCATAAACGGTCCTCTCCATTTCTTCAGTAACTTCCTTGTCCCTTTTGGGGGTATGACATTGTGGAACACCCAGACCTATTGTCCCACAGCATATGGTTTCGCCTGAAGTATTTTTTCATCGTATTTTTTACGCTGTCTCATCTGTGCTTGCGCCGTGTTCCTTCTACAGAGCTCGTTCAATTCTGGTTGTCTCCTGACCGCTTCCTTCACGTACGCCTGCAGCGACGTCTTCTTCACTTCGTATTCCGGATAGAAGAATGTCAAGGGCGTTGCTCTCTCCCTGCCAGTCAACATCATGAAAGGACTGATCGCTGTTGTTGAGTGCTGCGTGCTGTTATACGCCTCTACCACTTGTGGCAGATATTTGTCCCAATCTGTCAAGAATCTCGAACAGTATACCCTGAGCATGTTCACCAGAATTCTGTTCTGCCTCTCCACTAATCCGTTCGTTTGAGGATGACAGGTTGTTGAATGCGCTTGAGCAATATGCGATCTCCTCATCAGTTCTTTTGTCAGGTCCCCCACGAAGGCTTTCCCATAGTCCGACTGGAATTTTTTTGGACAACCATATCGTGAAATCCAGTGCGTTATCAAATGATCACAAGTCTCTTCCACTGAGGCCGTCTGACATGGTACCGCTTCTGCCAGTTCCGTGAAGTGGTCTATAATTACCAGTATCTGATTGTATCCCGAGTCCGTCATGCAGATCTTTTGATGGTCTATCTGCACGACCTCGTTAAATTCCGAGCTTTCCACGGACTCAAGTGGGAATTTCAATTTTATAGGGTCCTTCACTTGCAAACACGACAAACATGCGTTCATCCACCTTTCGCAAGCCTTTCTCAACCCTGGCCAATCAAACCTGTGTAAAACCCTTTGTTGTACCTTGTCTATCCCCTGATGTCCCATCTGGTCAAGCGATCTGAACAAAACTTCCGTCTAGTATAGCTGCGGTAATATGATGAGATGATGCTTGTGTAATATCGTTTCCTCATCTTTCCTCCTGCAGGCTACCACACCATCAGCTGTGTGATATAGTAAGTCCCTTTTCTCCTTGTAGAACTTGCTCAAGATCTTGTAACTATCATCTTTTCTCCTTTTTAGGTCTCCTTTTCTCCTTGTACCCAGTCCGTATCGATTTGGAGAGGTTGCTCGCCATCTTGTCATTCTTCTGGGCACGTATCAGATCCGATAGTCTGTATCTCGCTTTGACATGTTCTTTCAATACCATCATTTGACCATTCAGTTCTCCGGGACTGTGGATGTCGTCTTTTAGCTTAACGCAAATTATCCTTCTCAAGACCTCCCTATTATCATCCAGGACTAGGTTCGTCCTGACGTTTGATTTGCACGATAGGTCCCTGAGTGGTTTCCTAGACACCAGTATCTTCTCAATATCTTCTCCTCCGTACGTATCCTGTTGCTCTAGGTTGTAAGTTCCTGCGGAATAGTCTGTTTGTAGTTCCTTGTCTTGGTGCCTCATCTTCTCTTCTATTAATATCATGCAAAGACTTTCTTGTTCATCACCACTCTTCTCTGAGTCATCCTCCCATTCTTCCGACTCCCGGACAAATTTTCTTCCTCACTGTCTCCTTCTGATTTTGACCACTCCCCGGACCCTTGATCTGGTCATGGTGTTCGGCTTCCTTCTTGAACGTCACTTTCTTCTTCCGAAGCGTAGTCTGTCTTAGTATGTCCTTTGATATCTTCTCGACCAATGTAGTCAAGTTGCCTTATTGTAGAGTCCTCCGGTTGACTTCATTGAGTCCTCCGCTTGACTTCCGATTTATCTTCATCATTGTTCCGGGCTACCGGTTTATCATCGGCTACCTTCTCGAGTAGTCTCCTCAGATCTTCTCCTATCGTCACCCTTTTTGTCTCCACTTCATCGAGGTCATAGTTTTTTGCTTTTAGTGTTTCCCTCACTATCTTCGACTTGAGCATCATTTCCCTTGACATCCTTGTTATCTTCATTAGAATTTCTTTCGTCTAAAGTTCTGCTGGTAGCTCGGGATTGCCGTTTATTGGTTTCCCTGACTTGTCAAGCCACCTCGTGAGTGGGAGACTGTCATTCGACTCCTTGTCCATAAATGAGAAGCTATCTTTGATTTCCGGCCTGTCGGCCTCCCTTTGCTCCTGTGTCTCGTAAAATTCCGTTTTTTTATCACGCTGACGGCATTTTGATGTTTGTCTCTTGTTCTATGCTCAATAATCAAGTTGTAACCATCCAGGCGCACTATCCATCTCACGATGTAGCTCTGGTCCATTGAGTACGTTTTTAACCAACTGAGTTCTCTGTTGTCGACTCGAAGCTTGAATGACTCGCTACTCAGGTATGCCCTATAATTTTCAACAAAGGTGACTACCGCAAACATTTCCGCTTTGGGTGCTCCGTACTTCATCTCTGTATCGCTCAAGACTTTGCTCCCGTAAGCTATTGGTCTCAAGACTTTCTTTCCGTTCCCTTCCTCTTCTTGGTGGAGTATTCCAGAGATCGCTACCACCGATGCATCCGTGTCCAGCACCTACATTCCCTTTTCCGTGGGCATCCCCAGCACAGGTGCTTCGCACAACTCCGTTTTTGTTCTTTGAAATGATTCCTATGCTGCGTTATTCCACGTGAACTTCTTACCCTTGTGCCTCATGAGTTGTTGCATTAGATATACGTTGTCCGCATAGCCCTTGATGAACTCCTTGTAGTAGTTTGCGAAACCTAAGAAGCTCTGGTATACTGTTTTTGGCAATTTCCAAGTCAGTACTGCCTCTACCGCATCTGGGTCTCGTCTAATACCATGTTTGTCTACCATTCTTCCCAGGTATTTGATCGAGGCCATGAGAAACTTCGATGGCTTGCACTTCAGTCCAGCTCTTTTCATACAAGCAAACACCTCGTCCAGTCATTCAATGTGGTCCTCCAGTGTGGGTGTTGCAATCACCACGTCATCTATGTAGCCTTATTTGTTGAGCCGTCTAGTGAGCTGTAGGTTATCATACGTCTCCTTGTCCGTCCATCAATGAGAAACCACCTTTTATCTCCGACCTATCAGCCTCCCTCTGCTCCTGCTTTTCGTTGAATTCCGGTTTCTTACTCCAGCTGTCGGCATTTTGGTGTTTGCTTCACGTTCTATGTTCAATCATCATATTGTTACCATCCAAAGGCATTATCCATCTCCCGATGTATCTTTGTCATTGTGATTTGGACAATCGAGAAATTCATTTTCTTATACATTTTCAGTCATTTGGTATCTAGTTTTTACGGGCAGTGCGTATCCCAGCTTCCTCCCCATCTGGATTGTGATCGGTAATTCAAGAGTATTCAACGAGACACTGACGCAGAGGCCACTCTTCGTTATCGAGAAGGATCGTCCTAAAATAGCAGCACTTTGACTGTTTGGATTGGGTACTATACTTACTTGTTTGTTGTCACTTAGTTCATTAAAATTTTTCATCCTTAAGCTTACTATTACCACCTCATTCGCTTTCAGCCTTACCCTCCTTTTCAAGAAAGATGGAGCCTTATTTTCATTCGCCATTATCTATTTACCGGTTTAATTACGTACTTCCTTTCCGGGTTCCGAATCCTGAACATCGCCTTGTTAAGATCAATTGTTACATCGAAATTCCTGATGAAATCTCTGCCCAAAATGAATTGATCAGACTCATCTAGATTCTCCACCACCAGAAAGCTTATCCAGAAATTGCTTTCTCCTAGGTTTAGGGCTATTATTGGTGTCGTACTTATAACCCGAAGCGCCCCCTTGTTTTCCGCTGACAGACGTATTCTTGAGTCAATCAGGTCATATTTGTCGAATCCCATGCTTCTCCAAGTCTCAATTGGTATTACACTCAAGACGGCTCCCGTGTCCAGCAACCCACGCAGTTGTGTCTTCTTTCTGCTGATGTGTAATCAGTGTGCAGACACGTCTGCTTCCGTTCCCAGATGCATAGCATCCTCCTCCAGCATAGCACAGTGCCCAATGGATCTCACTTTTAGTTCCTCGCTACCGACATAGATTTGCCCTGCTAGATACTCATCACATGTTATCATCGTTTTTGTGTAGATGTTGAACATGAACTCATGTGGTCCTATGCTTCCGTGTATTTGTTGTCTTTGCGAACTGATTTACTACCACCTCTCGTGAGTAAAGCCTTTAAAGCTCTAGAAGGAGTTTGCGGGCTGTTTGCACTCAAGTAATCAGCGTACACATCTATGTGCATTATTGTCTGATCACTCGATTCACTCAGATTCCTTGTTACTTCGTGGCCGCCCAGTGTGATTATTGACATGCTTCTTGCCCCAATTTTTGTGATGCCAAATGGTTTTCCAGTCACCATCTTCAAAAGGTTACAATTGCCCCTGCTCATCGAGTTCTCTCCAGTCTCTGGTTCTGGTATTGTCATACAGGGCGTTTTACTTAATCTCTCTTTTTCTTTTTCCTGTTTCAGCCGTTGTTTGATTTCTTTGAACGCCAAGTCTTGCTTCAATTTGTTCATCGCCTCTGCAGCTGCTATCTCGTAGCTTATCTCTAGCGAATTTCTCTTCTCGACTCCCGTGACATCATTGTTTTGTGTCACGGCCTCTACTGTCATTGTTGATAATTCACAACTCGCTGCTTCTTTGTTGTTCAAATCGTTTTCAGCTTGTCTGTTCCTAGTGTTTTGCACTGCGGCCAGTGCTAGTTTGTGTTTCGGGTGATTCTGATTCTTCACCGCCTTACAAAATAAGGGAGAGACCATTCTGAAATGGCCTTCTGGATTGCAGAAAAAACATCTCGCACCTATCTTGATGATCAAGCCACTGTAAAACTCTTGTTCCTCCGTTTGATTCATGTCCTCTTCTTCCGGTGCATATCCCAAGCTCTTCATGCCCTGCTTGTATGTCGTGCAATCCGCCACATGATGATCCGCTGATCCACAATTCGCGCAAGACCTACATTTGTCCATGTCGTCTCTAGGCTTGTACCATGACGACCTTTGTGGCTGGCTTCCCCCTTGCATGTTCCTGCCTTCTGAGTATGAGTATTTTTTTGGTTTCATTAACATGTACTCTCTTGATTTTTGTCTCATCTCTTCTGGGGCCGGTGCATTATCCTTCGATAGGGTATAATGTGTTGCCAGCATCGTCCTCAAGTCATCACTTCTCATCCCCTCAATGAACTCTCTCGAGATCATCTAGGAATCGATCGATTGACTCGTCTTCCCTTTGTCTTTTTTTTCAAATCTCATCATCCCTTGATGACCCTTCATCCCTGATCCGAATTGGTTCAACAGTATCACGCCCCTCTTCTTTCTTTGCTACCAAGCATTTTAGTGTGGTGCCTTCTAAATTGCTCAGTATTTCCGTGCAGGCTTGCCTTTTGTTGTTCAAGTTATCTTGTTCTAGATTTAGTCTCATTACCTCAACCCATGTATTAATGCAACCATCTGAATCGTCTTTGAATTCCTTGGGTTTTTTGAAGGTTTTCCGGGCCTCTTGCCATTGCCTCTGTCACTTGAGTCTGTGTTCCTTGATGCGAATGCTTCAAGCGTCCTGTTCATCATTTCCCAGGTATTGGCCCACGTCATGGCATCCAGTTGTACACCCGTATGTGATACTGACTCATCTGTCGTCCTTGTAGGGTTTGAGGCTCCTACCTTCATGGCGGTCCTTATCCTCCTGACGCCATGGTATTATCAATCCGTGCTAACGGTGTAGATTCCCGTTTCTTTCGTTGTGGTTTCACGAAATCAACTCTAGATCCGGATGGCTTTTCCACCACTGATTTATTTTGTGCTATTGATTTTCTCAAGAGAGCATTCAGTTTGAACTGTATGGCACAAGAACTTTCAGCTTGATCCTTGCCCATTGTATCCATTCTTGTCTCTAGAATCCTCAACTTCTCAATCCCAGTGTCATACCGTTTCTTCTTTTCTTCCAAATCCTTCTTGATACGTTTCTCTCGCTCTCTGTCGGTAGCCTCTAACTTGTCCGACATCTGTTGTAGCTTCTCTTCCTTCGCACTTGCCAGGACAAAGTAACTGTCTAGGACCTCATTCTTGTTGTGTCGTACTTCCCTTTTTAGCTCTTGGCGGTCTTCCTCGCTGTGTTTCAGCGTCTTGTCTCTGTGTTGATTCCGTCGTTTTCCTTTCCACCCCGTCAGTTCTCTGATCTGGTGTCTCAAGATCGATTTCTCAAGCCGGTACAGTTGGTTCTTCCTTTGCTTTCTCCTTGGCCTTATGTTCCTTTACGCTTCTTGTATTGGCCAAGTTCACTGAAATATTCTTTCTCTTTATTTTCGGATTGGATAGTTGCTTTCCGTTGCGCCGAGGTTTGATTTTGTTTTAGTCCTGTTGCTCGTCTTTCAGTTGTCGATACCCTATTTCGCTTCATGATTTCTATATACAATTTCCTTTATTTACATTTTTAATATTTACAAGTCCCTATTTAAACCCGATTGCAATTATGTATATAAAAAAAACTTTATGTATCAAAAGCTAAAATCAGTCGAATTAGTCTAAATCAGTTTTGAATCTAAATCAATTTCAGTTCTTAGGACCCTTCGTTCTAGTTTTGGGATGTTTTACTCTTTTCCCAGAACCCACCTAGGACCCTTCGCTCAAGTGTTGGGACACTTCGTTACTGTCCCAGGACCCTTCTGAACCCTCCTAGGACCCTTCGCTCAAGTGTTGAGACACTTCTTTACTGTCCCAGGACTTTCCTGAACCCTCCAAGGACCCTTCGCTCAAATGTTGGGACACTTCGTTACTGTCCCAGGACTTTTCTGAACCCTCCTAGGACCCTTCGCTCAAGTGTTGGGAAACTTCGTTACTGTCCGACGACTTTTCTGAACCCTCCTAGGACCCTTCGCTCAAGTGTTGGGATACTTAAATCACTATCCCAAGACTGAGTGTTGGGACACTTAGATCACTATCCCCAGACCGTCGGCTAGACTCTTTGCACTTCTTCCAACCTCGTAGGTCAAGTGCTTCTTCGTCTGATTTATGATTTCCCTGTACCTTGTGTCGAGTATTGGAGTTTCTGACCCACTATCCCAGTACCACCTCTAGAGCTCTGGTATTAAAAAGTCCCCAAAACCCAATCTTGTGAATCAAAATTTTAACTGCTCAACACCCTAAAATTACTTTCCCCTTATTAATCCGTTGTAAGTCGAAATACGACTTGTTAGCAAGTGCCTTATGATTTCCAATTCGTTAAAAGCCAATTCAATTTGATCCAAAAACGTTAAAAATAATCTGAGAAAAAAGAAAAAAAATTAATAATGTGGTGAATACGCCCAAAATTCAAAGGCGACCAATCTGGTTTTTTCGTAAAAAAATGTCTGCTACCTGATTGTCACGCGTTTTTCCTCCCCCTTACTAACGGTCTTATGGGGTATACTCCTCTTGGGTTCCAAAAACTGTCTATTTCCGTTCACCCCACCCAATCCGACCAGGTTACTTACTTTAATTCGATCTCAAATTTGGATGTCCTCGCGTTGCAACTCTTGTTCTGATTCTACAGATGGATCGTCTCAGACATTTTAACGATACCCGTTTTTTGGATTTTAACGATACCCGTTTGACCAAACAGAGCCTCTGTGAACCTTCTTCCGTTTACCCTGTTCTGCTTTGATCACACTGCTGGCTGGTCACCTGCCGGTTGGTCACACTTTCCCTCGGGGCTGGTCACCTGTTCCAGTCAAGTCTCCCAGTTGTCAAGCCTCCTTGTTGTCCACTTTCCTACTTCGCTGGGCACCTCTACCAGCCAAGTCTCCTAGTGTTCCGTTGCTATCAAAAGCTAATATACACGAACGCCGTTAAAAACAGGGTCGGAACCTTATGTATAGTTACTTTTTCTTAGACAGTGGACCTCTGATCCTTTTCAGATGGATCAACCTAAAAGCTCTCCCTAACTCAAAATTACAATACAAAACACACCCAAGAAAATTAAATTTGGTACTCACACACCAAAACGACCTCTGAAATCGAGTAACTAAACTATAAAGCAACTCTAGAATTGATGGGTAATTAAGTTTAACTCGAGAAGTTTGTAATGAATTAATTTTAGCTCAAGAAAAAAGTTTCGGTTCTGGACAACTGGGAGACTTTGGTTGTCCACCTTTCCACCAAAGTTTCACTCTGGTCCACTTAAGTTTTATTCTCCTTTCACTCGCGATTTTTTTCTGTCTCCTGTCACGAACAAGACAGCTCTACTCGCGTTCGAATTATGTATCGGAAATTGCGAATAGCAATTTCCCGCTGCTATTTTTGACTACTTTCCCGCGATTGTCGTTCGAATCTTCTGATCTTAATTTTCTGATATTTTCAGTTGTCGCGAGAAACTCGAGCATGACATGCTCAAATCGAATTTTTGAAAATTTGCATTTCACCCCAAAATCAAGACTAGACGTTCTCTCAAGGTCAAACTTCCAAATATGACCAACTGGCACATGGAATGACGCAAGTAGTCAGAAAAACTTTTTTTATCTATGGCTTTTCTCAAAGTGCAAATTTTGTGAAAATATTAGAAGGCAGTGAAATGTAGTACGATGCCATTTATGACACGCGGTGAGTTGAGGTGACGTAGATACGTTTCAATTTCTAATGCATTTTGTAAGTTGATTGTAGAGAACTGGATCACCAATTGAAGATAAACCGGAGTTATGCGTTCAATGGGGACATTAAAAGGGAATGTCTGGGGAGTATGTGCCCAGAATCAGAAAAAAAAACAGACAAACGGATTTGCACAAGACACGATAAGGTGCTTACTTTGAGGAAACCAGACGGAACGAAGGTCCAGTGGGACATCCGGAGCTAATCAGTACCCTCCCGCGCCACGAGATTAAGAAGATAAGAGAGTTATCTCTGACGGAAAGTGGAATTGGAGGCCCGGTGCCCGAGGACTTAGTCACTGTGATGTCGTGAATAGCTGAATTTACTCCGATTTTTTATTGTATATCAGAGCATGAGTAGCTTAACAGTGCTATAAAAATTTACCCCAATGGCTAGGCGGGTGGACTCAGTGGTATCTGTGGTTGTGCGGACTTATTTACTAGTAAGTAAATAACTAGTAACTTACTAGTAAGCAAAATAATGTTTATTACTAGTAAATTGAACCAATATGAAATTTTTTTCAAAACTGAGGCTCACTTATAAGTCGAAAGAGCAGATAAATATGTTTTTCTATAAAGCAAAGCTGCTTCACTTGGTAATATTGATCATAATGATTATTTAGCGGATTTTGAGTTTGTGTAAAATGAATAGTCTTCAACTTTGGTAGTTTCAAGCAGATTCTGAGTTTTTGAAACTTACACAGGTTCACAGGTTAACTTCTGATCTGTAGGCCTCCCAGGCCTCTGTCGACCAGCTCTTTCTTGAACGTCCATTTCGTCATTCCATAAACGATGCGTCATATTTTTCAGACGCCCATAGTTTGTCTAGTCTGGATTTGAAAACGTGTACACTCTCGCTTGATATTACTGTTTCGGGTAACGAGTTCCAGTCTTTGATGGCTGCAACTATAAAAAAACTTTTGTCTAGCAGTTGTTCTGGTCTTCTTGGTCACAATCTTGAAAGGGTTTCTTCTTGTGTCTCTTTCGTTAATTGTAAAAAAAACCTTCAGTCGCTGCTGTATCGTATAGATCGTTCAGAATTTTGAAGATTTCAATCATTCTACCGCGTTTGCGTCTATACTCGAGTTTTGGTAGTTTCAAAATCTGAAGTCGTTTCGAGTAGCTGTATTTGCGTATACCTGGAATAAGTTTCGCTGCGCGTCGCTGAACATTTTTAATCGTAATTTTGTCTTTTTTAAGGTATGGATTCCATGCCTGATTTGCATACTCCAGATGTGTTCTTACTAAGGCTTTGTACAGGGTCGTTAGAATTTCAGAGGTCAGGTTGTCGTATCCCGTTTTTTTAACTATGAGGTCTCTGAAGATTGCTCTGAGTATTACTGAGTTTGTTATTTAGTCGCTTTCCAAATGACAAGGAAAGTTCTATGCCCGAGAGATAATCGGATGTCGTTCAGTTTGCATGGCGGTATTCCTCTTGAAAACTCAAAGAACAGAGAAAGATATTTTAGGCAGAGGCTTTAATTTCGAATCAAGTCATAGCGGATATCTCTCGAGTGATGTTACAAAGTTTATAAGCAAAGAGTATATGTTATTTTTTATACTCATCAAATTTATTTAACAAAGTTATCAGCAAAGGTTGGCCACTCTGTTTTTCATCGCCAAGCCTTTTTCGGAGTTTATTATTTGAGTTCAAATGTTCACTTCCTGTTTCTTCGTAATGATGTTTGCTTGTCCCCTCGTTCACATCTTCTTGTTGTCTCACAGAAATATAGTTCGTGGTCGTAAATACCAAATAGAGCCTTGAAGTAATTTGGTTGGGTCAAATAATGAATCACACCCATAAATGGAATTTAGGGATGTGACACAGGTTTACGAAACTTTTCCTGATTATCGCGGCTATACTGTTTGCCACTTTCGTCTTTTTGGCGATGTGCTCACGGTATTGTAGTCTTGAATCAACGATAACTCCCAGATCTTTCTCTGATTCAACTTTGCTTAGTTGCTTTCCGCCATTTAAGGAATAGTTCAATTCAGATTTTTTCGTTCTTCCCGCTAGGGTGTGTGTTTGACATTTTGTCAGATTGAACTTCATTAAACTGCTTTTAGCCCATTTGGAAGTTTCATTCAGGTCAGATTGTAGTTTTTCCTCTTGAGTCTCATCAGTAATTGATCTGAATGTTTTGGCGTCATCTGCGTATAGAAGCATAGGGGATGTAATGACATCCGTCATCGAGTTGATGTATAGCAAAAAAAGTATTGGTCCCAGGACAGATCACTCTGGGACTCCGCTGACAACTGGTGCCCACTCCGAAAAGCTTTCGTTTACCACTACCCGTTGCCTCCTCTCCGTTAAGAATGCTGAGATCCAGTTTAAAGTTTTCCTTTTGATCCCATATTTGGATATTGTGTTCAATAGTTTTTTATGGGGAACGCTATCAAAAGCTTTAGGAAGTCAAGGTACACTATGTCTACCTCAAAACCTTTGTCCAGTTCCGCAGTCAAGTCATCAAGCGCTTTTAATAGTTGGAGAGTCGTTGATCGACCTGGTAAGAAACCATACTGTTTGTCTGATAAGATGTTGTTTTGTCTCAAAAAGTCAAACAGGTGTCTTCTTATCACTTTTTCCATTATTTTGCAACAGATTGATGTGAGGCTAACATGTCTGTAATTGTTTGGGTCACTTTTTGCGTCTTTTTTGTGAATCGCTGTTATATTTGCGCAATTCCATTCTTCGGGTGTTTCTCCCTTATCGCAGGAGTTTTGCATTAAAGAACACAGTAATGCAGCTAATTCATATCGAAATTCGTTCAAAATCTCTGGGTGAACATTGTCAGCTCCCATCAATTTGGTGGTGTCTAACGTTGCAAGTTCATGTAGTATTACCTCTTCAGAGAGATTTAGTTCATCTGATATTTGCTGCTCTTGGAAATTCTTTAAATCCAAGCTGCCAGGTGTTTCTATGGTGAAAACTGAATTGAAGAAATCAGACAGGGCAGTCGCTTTCTTCTTGTCGGTCTTTGCCTAATTATTATCGCTAATTTTGAGTGCAGGTATCGTCTAAGTGGATTTAATTTTTTTGTTTACATAGTTCCAAAACTTTTTAAGTTGCTGTTTTATGCTTTTTGATATATCATCTTTGTGTATTCGAACACAGTTCCGTGTCAGTTTCCTGACTTTGTTTTTCCTGACTTTGTTTTTCACTCAAGAGCAGCAGAAGAACGATATGATTTTGCATGAATTCAGACGTGTCTGCCCTGGTATTAGCAGCGTGAGCACCGAAGACGCTGAACTGCTAGGAAGCCCTCTCGGTCATAGAGCTTTACAACGTGCATTCCTAAGCTCATGTATTTGTTCTGCACTGCCCCTAATTTTGTTTTAACAACTCTGTTGAACAAATTACTTCTTACATCCGCGGAGCGGTTCAGACAGTCACTAACATTTTGATTACCCGTAGAGAATGGGATCAGCTCACATTGCCTATAAAACTTGGTGGTCTTGGCTTAGAGAGAGAGAGAGAGGGGACACTTTATTGTTTCAATAGAATTATGCAGTTGCAGAACTGATTGTATAAGAATCTATTGTACAATATTACGCAATGGAAATATAACATAATTTACTACGAGGACGAATCAAATAATTGATTTAACAAAATAAATGTCCTTGGATGCGGAAAGACTCTCCTTATTGGGTAACAGGGTGTCATCTTTTCTTATGATGAAATTTTTAATCAGAGTTTTAGTCAATGTGTACGGTAGTTTTCGATTAAACAAGGTTCGGATTATTGTGTTATGGTTTCTGATTGATGTAAATAAGAAAGACTTACGAAGGAAATCAATTTTACATGTTAAAGGGAACAGTAATGTTCCAGTTCGATGGTTATAGCGGAATTCAGAATTTGGGAATCTTATATGCGTGAAAGCTGGGCATCGTTTCGGCATAACCTGTGAAGGTAGTGTACTGATCGGTACTCGATTATATTCCGAGCAGTAGGAATTTTGTGCTGTTTCCTTAGAAGTGTAACGGAATCTCGTTTGCTTATATTCATGATTATCCTGATTCCCCATTTTATTTGTTTTTCGAGTTTCTCAAAATTATCTTGCGTACATCCGCTTAAGAGCATGCATGGATAGTGCAAACGGCTCAGTACAAGAGTATATAACAGGAGAATTCTAATACGCAGAGGGATTTCGTCTCGGATGCATTTTATCGTTTGGATTGCTGTAGCCATTTTTTGTAAAATTTTGTTGATTTCTTTGTCGAATGTTAGGCTTATGTCAATATTGACGCCGAGAAATTTAACCGTCTCTGTTAAATTAACTTGATAGTTTCCAACTTTCAATGAAAAATTTTCAGTTAGTTTCTTTTTCGACGGTGCAGAAAATACATTGAACTGGGTTTTGTCTACATTAATCATTAATCGATTTAAGTGAAAATACAAAAGAATTTTATTGAAATAGTTTTCAATGCTCTTTGTTGCGGTTTCGGGATCTGAATGAAAACTAAGCAGAGTCGTGTCGTCGGCATATTGTAATAACAAACATGATTTGTCTATTGTTTGTGGCAAGTCATTTACATACAAGTTGAACAGCAGTGGTCCCAGTACATTACCTTGGGGAATACCTTGCTCTAATTTAAGCCAATCTGAGTGTTCGCCGTTTACTATTGTCAATTGCTGTCTGTTTTCTAGAAATGACTTAATAAGAGTTGTTGCTGACTGTTCAAAGCCAATGTGACTTAGTTTCCTTTCAAGGACTGAATGAGAGAGTGAATCAAATGCTTTAGATAAATCAAGAAATGCAGCCGCTGCTATGTTATTTTTATCGAGATGGAATCTGATTTTTTCTGTTGTGTATAAAAGAGCATCAATAGTTGAATAACCTGGACGAAAGCCAAATTTTTTTGGATTTAGAGTATTGGAATTTGCTAAGAATTCGTGAATTTGGGGTGAAAAAAACTTTTCAAACAAATTTGATAGAGTGGGTGTAATAGAAATTGGACGATAATTTAATGGATCTGTCGAGTCGCCTTTTTTGAATATGGGAAAAACGTGTGCCTTTTTTAAGGTATAAGAAAATACGGATTTCGAGATGCATTCATTGATAATCATCGTAAGAATTGGGTTTTCAGTATTAATGCTGTCTTTTAGAGCCCAAGCAGGGATTTTGCTTGGTCCTAATGGCTTGTTTAAGGGAAGTAATAAAATTGCATCTTTCCTTTCTTTGTGAGTTATGAACCTGAATTGAAAGTGCCTATTTGTTTTGCTGTGTACACTGTACTCAGTTGGTACATCTATGGGAGGATCTGCGTTTTTGTATTCTCCTAATGTTGAGAACCTGTAGTTAAGGAAATTTGCTTTCTTCTTATTTTCAATTATAGTTTCGCCAAACGAATTCCGTAGATCACCTATTTGCGTTGACTGTTTCATGGTGTTCCTGATAGAGTTTATGAAATTCCAATGTTTTTGAATTGGGACAGTCAAGCATTTTGAATTGGGCTGTTTTCTCTTTCTTGTATAAATGTTTTAGATGATTGTTGTATTTATTTCTTATTCGTTTATAGTTTTCAAAAATAGCATCTGTTCTTGATAAATGATATGCCTTTAGAAGATTTTCTTTTTCCTGTTTTAAAGGTCTATTGACTGAGTTAAGTACTTTACCAGACAGCTGTAGCTGCGGTTTATTTCGGATATACTTCTGCTCTAGTGGTGCGTGAGCGTTTAGGGCATGCGAGAAAATATCTTCAAATTTTATTAACATTTTAGAGAGATCGTTTTTTTGGTAGACGAGAAACCACGGACTCTGTTTAAGTTCCTCGCAGAACCTATTTTTACAATAATTGGTTTTGTTGAAGCGAAAAGTTCGAATTGGAATGGCTTTTTCGAATCGTTTTAGTTTGCTAATACACATTGTTATTAAATGGTCCGTGTTTATAGGTGGTTCTGCTACAATAGTTTCTTAACAAAGAGATTTGGTTGTTATAATGTTATCTAAAATGGATTGGCTGTTTTTAGAGTTGTATGTCGGTATCGACTTATTGGTTATTGACAAATTGTATGGTTTAATAGAATCGCTGAGAACTTTAGCCTCATGTTTATTCAAATAGTTAATATTGAAATCACCCAAAATTGAAACATCTCGCGCTTCAGAGGCAGCGTAATCGATACCCTTTAGTGTATCTTCTATAAAAATTTCCTTGAATTGTTTGTGTGGATTGTAAGCAATAGCAATTATCTGTCTTTTTGATTTTTTTTGAGATGATTGGGCTATATTCCCCCCAAAGTCCTTCAAAATGGGAGGGACGTAGATAATTTAAATCTTCTCGAATCTTAGGGTTAAATTTTTTTGAAATAAGAAGAAGCGTACCACCACCTGCGTGTTGACCAGTGCATTTTTTGTTACGGTGGCATCTAAAAATTTCATGGGTTGTTTTGCAAATGTGCCAGTCGGTCATATCTGGAAGTTTGACCTTGAGGGACACAAAAATACGTAATTTTGGAGTGAAGTTTTGATTTTCAAAATTTCGAATGGAGCCTGTCATGCTCAGTTTTCTCGCACCAACTGAAAACACAAAGTGAAAAATCAGAACGACCGAATTTGCAATTGCGGGAAAATACTTAAGAAAACAGCAGGAAATTGCTATTCGCAATTTCCAGATACAAAATAAGACACGAGTAGAGCTATCTTATCCCGAAATAGGAGGAGAGATTATAAAAAGAAAAGAGAACAACTATTCGAAACGAACCAGAGTGAACCTTCAATGGAAAGGTGGACAGCTTGAGTGTCCCAATGCTTCATACAAAAACTCCAATTCTAGAGTCAGAACTTACTTCTGTTATCAAAACTGATTAGTATTGAAGTTATCTAGTTATATTATCTAATTCTTGAGTTGCTTGTACTCGAGTGCATCAACATGTGAGTCCCTAATTTAATTTTCTCGAGCGTGTTTTATGATTGTTATGTTGAGATAAGGCGAGTTTTAGGTTGATCCATCTGAAATGGATCAAAGTTCCACTGTCCAAAAAAAAGTAACTTAACGGGTTGTTCCGACCCTCTTTTTAACGGCGTTCGTGTATTTTGGGTATTTCGAGACCTAAGTATGGGGAAGTTCTTATTTTCTAGAGTGGGGGGATATTTTGGTAGTAGCCTTTAAGCTGTAACGGGTTCTAGTGTCATGTCGCAAGCGAACCGAATTGGCTCCGACCGTTCTTGAGGTAGAAAAACACAAGAGATAGTGTCCCTGACTCTTGAGCCAATGGTTATAGGGCCTATTTTTCTTAAGCCTCATATGTGACCGAAGTAGGCGACTGTTACATAGTGTTTTTATGGCGCTCCTGGGTGTTTTTACGCCATCATGACTACGGAGTCGAACCCACTTGACACAGCTCCGGGCTGCATGCCCATTCTAGAGTACCGGTGGTACGGTTCAGCGGCAACGTGTAAACCTTCCGGTTGTACCGTGATAGCTTTTTAAGAAAACTTGAGAAAACTTCCTGGTACGCTCTCCGAACGAGGCCTAGCTAACCGAGTAAAGGGGGGTAACTAGGGAAACAAAAACAAGAAAAAAGTATAGAAAAAGGAACAAAAACCATAAAACGAAAAGACAGTGACTTTGATACCGGATCATTTGGATCAAACCTTTATATTAATTAAATAGTATACCCATACTGTTTTATAAGACCGATCGTTTCGATCAATCTAGCATTTTAAACCAGTGACTTCAATGAGGTGCCCGAGTGGGGGGCGTTGTTAAGGGTTTTCAGATAGATTGCAACCTAGCCGGACCACTAGGAGAATTGACTGGAAGGGGTGACCAGCCGAGTGGGAAAGTGGTTCACAAGGATCGAACCGGACTACTAGGAGACTTGACTAGAAGAAGTGACCAGCCGAGTGGGAAAGTGGTTCAGAAGTACTGAGCTGAACCCACTGGAAACTTGACTGGAAGAGGTGACCAGCCAAGTGGGAAAGTGGTGCTGCTGTCAAGTGCAGAACGGAGACAACCAGCACAGGATCACTACAAGAGGACGCACAGGTGTGTTCTCAAGTTGGGCAACGGGTATCGTTAGAATCCACATTACGTTATAGGAGATAAAGGTAAAATTGGATAAGCGGAGCCCCATTGTTTTGAGGAAGTTTTTACACAAGCAGGCCTGGAAACAGGTCTACGGTTTTCTCTCGAGATGTTTAGCACCCGGCGCTTAAGGAATTTTCGGCTTAAGAGGGGGGCTAAAGAGGGGGGAGGTTAGCAGGGGGGCTCGTTAGGTTAGAGGTTAGCGGTGGTAAATTGTAAAAATGGGGGACACGTTAGAGTAACTAATTGTTCGGCATCGTCGATTTAGTTACATTAGATATTTACACGCGTTGGTTATAAGAAGCGGATATCCAAAATTAGAATCAGGTTAAGGTAGGTACCCTGGTCGGATCGGTAGGGGGGAACGGACATAGACAGTTTTTGTGATACCCCATAAAATCGCTAGCAGGGGGGAGGAAAAAGCGTGGCAATCGGGTACCAGACATTTTTTTTCGGACAAAGATTGACATCGGTCAACCTTGAATTTCAGGAGAATTCATCCATCTGTTTTTGAAATTTTTCCAGTTTAAATTTTTGCGTTTTGGTGAAAATTTGTTGTTGGTATTTTAACGAACAGGTGATCACAAGATACCTGCGGGGAATTTAGGGTTTCAAATAGCCTGAAACATACAGAGGGAGACAAATACAGGGGGATTAGTATTTGGGTTTTGACCATTAAGATAGGGGTTTTGGGAAAATTTTTACTAGAGCTCAAGTGGTGGTAAAAGGTACAGTGGTTCAATAGTCCCTACAACGAAGAAGAAGAGACCCGATATACAGACACTCAGTGACGAGTCTTGGGACAGTACCGAAAAAGTCTTGGGACATTGCAGTCTGGGGACAGTCTTGGAGCAACACGGTCTTGGGGCAGTCGCGGGACAGAGCAGTCTTGGGACAGTCTTGGGACAGTGCAGCCTTGGGACAGTCTTGGACCAGAGCAGTCTTGGTACGAAACAGTCTTCGGACATCGGTCTTGGGACCTTGGTCTTGGGACAGTGATCTTGGGACATTGGTCTTGGGACAGTGGTCTTGGGACAGTGGTCTTGGGACAGTGGTCTTGGGACATTGGTCCTGGGACAGTGGTCTTGGGACATTGGTCTTGGGACATTGGTCTTGGGACAGTGGTCTTGGGACATTGGTCTTGGGACATTGGTCTTGGGACAGTGGTCTTGGGACATTGGTCTTGGGACAGTGGTCTTGGGACATTGGTCTTGGGCCATTGGTCTTAGGACAGTGGTCTTGGGCCATTGGTCTTGGAACAGTGGTCTTGGGACAGTGGTCTTGGGACAGTGGTCTTGGGACAGTGGTCTTGGGACATTGGTCCTGGGACAGTGGTCTTGGGACATTGGTCTTGGGACATTGGTCTTGGGACAGTGGTCTTGGGACATTGGTCTTGGGACATTGGTCTTGGGACAGTGTTCTTGGGACATTGGTCTTGGGACAGTGGTCTTGGGACATTGGCCTTGGGCCATTGGTCTTAGGACAGTGGTCTTGGGCCATTGGTCTTGGGACAGTGGTCTTGGGACATTAGTCTTGGGACACTAGTCTTGGGACGTTGGTCTTGGGACAATAGTCTTGGGACACTAGTCTTGGGACAGTAATCTTGGGACACTAGTCTTGGGACAGTAGTCTTGGGACAGCAGACTTAGGGCAAGGGTCTTGGGACAGTGGTCTGGGGACACTAACAAGAAGTACTGGGACAACACTGAAAAGTCTTGAGACGGTAGAGAGAAAGTCTTGGAACATCATAAAGAAGAGGGGTACTAAAAGAGTACTAAGTCAGGTTGAAGTAACCAATTGTAAAATCAACTTCTCTATCCAATCCTAACATATAGAATTGTCAAGAGCTTAGGAAAAGTTGTTTTTAACAAATTGTCAATTTCTTTTTATAAAATTTTGTCAAAAGAGGTTTTAACCTTAGAGTAGAATTTTGTAGATAGTAATATTGTAAATAGGAACAATTGTAAATAATGAGGCGGAGCAGGGTACCGGTAGCTGAAAAAAGATCTACCGAGGCGAGAACAAAGTATAATTCGCCGCTACTTAAAACAACATCAATGGGTCCGAAGGTAACAAAAAAGAACTTTTCAGTTAGTATGGTCAACACGAGGAGTACTACGGAGAACAGAGCAAAAGAGGGCACGGAAGGGGAACGAGTAGAACCCACCATCGAGATTGAATTAGAGACACCGGATCAAAGCGTGGATGAAGTGGGAAAGAAAACGACAGAGTCAACTCCGATGCCCAATGCGGAAGAACCTAATCCGAAGCCCATGGAGTTCTCACCGATAGACAACGTGGAAGACACAACAGGCAACACGCCAGAGGCGGTGAAGGATGAGTCTCAAAAGAGAACGTCTTTTACAGAAAGATTGGCGATGATGGTCGGAATAAGACCGAGAGACGCAGCAGTGGAGGAGACTAAAGCCGAGAAAAGCAAAACATTCGGAACAGTATCCACGAGAACGACAGAGACTGACCAAAACGAGGATCAGAAAAAACCGGGACCAGCGACCGACTACAGGACAACAACTGACCATGGAACGACGACTCTTGAGCTAAGCGACTTGACGGCGAAGCTAGATCAGATAGATGAGAAACTGAAGCACAGCGAAGTCAATAGAAATTTGATAATGAAGGAAATGAGAAACAACAAACATGAGTACCTGGACAACTATTTCCATCTAGCAAGAGCAACGGAGGAAAAGCTTCAGCAGATGTCTGACAAAGTAGAAACCACTGATGGAGAGCGAGACAAGAACATGAGAAAAGACATGCTAGAAATGAAGCAGCGATATGACGCAGTGAATAGCCAGTTGAGAAGTTTGGAAACGAGAATGGATACGATGAGTAGGGACCAGGCTGAGAGCTCAATTGCTATACAGACAAAGTTAGATGCAATCTTGAGGAATTCAACACCACAAGACAGGCCAGCGGCAGAGCGGACACAAGGTAATAGAGTTGACTTCGTGGAACCACAAAGGAACAAACGACAGTCAACACCGTTACCAGCAACCTGGGAGGCCGCGATTACGGCAACGGTGGGGGCCAGGGCTATTATAAAAAATGGAACAGCGAACACAACTAGGGGTCCAGGAGACTCCATGACTCAGAACAACGTGGGACCGGATGCAATGACATGGGCAAGCACCTGGGAAATGATGAACAGGACACTAGAGGCCTTCGCTACAAGGAACACCAATTCGAGTGACAGAGGAAGCAACAAATCCAGAAAAATTTTCAAGAAACCAAAAGAATTCAAAGACGATTCAGATGGATGCATTGACACTTGGGTAGAAGTCATGAGGTTGCACTTTGAACAAGACAACTTGAACGATGAGAGGCAAGCATGCACCGCGATACTGAGCAATCTAGAAGGCACAGCATTGAAATGCGTGGTTGCGAAGAAAGAAGAGGAACGCGATACAGCGGACAAAATCTTTGAAATATTGTTAAATCGATTCGGCTCAGGCATGAAGGGTCATCAAGCGATGATGCGATTTGAAAAGAGAAGACAGAGGGACGATGAATCGATAGACAGGTTCCTAGATGATCTTGAGAGCTTGAGAAGAAGGAGTGACCCGGAGGAATCTACCAATCGAAGGAACTTCAGCATCGCCTCAAGGTTCATTGATGGGGTAAAGAGTGATGACTTGAGAACGATGTTAGCAACATACTATACATTGTCGAAAGACAGTGCACCAACTCTAGAAGAGATGAGGCAGAAGTCAAGAGAGTACATGCTGATGAAACCCAAGAAATACTCGTACTCAGACAACAGGAATACACAGGGGGGAGTCAGCCACAAAGGTCGTCATGGTACAAGCCCAGAGATGACATGGACAAACGCAGATCATGCGCTAACTGCGGGTCAGCTGATCATCATGTGGCGGATTGCACGACATACAAACAGGGCATGAAGAGTTTGGGATATGCACCCGATAAGGAAGATATGAGCCAGATGGAAGAACACGAGTTCTATAGTGGCTGGATAATCAAAATAGGTGCAAGATGCTTCTTCTGCAACCAAAAGGGGCACTTCAGGATGGACTGTCCGTAATTTTGGGAAGCGGTTAAGAATCAGAGTCATCCAAAACACAAGTTGGCGCTAGCAGCGGTACAGAACCAGAGAAACAGACAAGGTGAATTTGAGACGAAAAACCTAGAAAGACCAAGTGCGGAGCTACCGACGAAAACAGTGAAAGCTGTAACACAATGTAATAGTGCAATAGAGGCCACGGCAAAGAAAGCCCTAGAAATAAATTATGAGAAGGCGGCAGCGGAGGCTATCAACAAAGTGAAACAGGACCTGGCAGCGAAAGAAATAGAACAACGGCTGAAGCAAGAAATCGAAAGACAGAAAATGAACGAAGCATTAAGTTGCTCACAAACAATACCAGAAGCTGCTGAGGGGTCGAAAAAAAATGGAAACTGCAACACTGTAAAATTGGTTACACGAAAGCCATTTGGCATAACAAAGATTGGGGCAAGAATAATGTCAATAATCACTGTGGGCGGCCATGAAGTAACGAGAAACTTGAGCGAACCAAGTGACCAGACAATAATGCACATTGATGTGTACGCAGATTACTTGAGTTGTATAAGCCCACAAACGACTTCTAGAGCATTGAGGGCACTACTCACGAGAGGGGGTAGCAAGTCGGTACGTGTTGATAACAGGTACACAGAAGCTTATGGTCCACATGAGGTGATGCTAAATATAGATGGAATCAACATCTATACGAAAACAATGATAGCATGTGATGAAGATCTAATTGGGCAAATTTACGTGGGAAAAGAAGAGTTGAAAGTGAGATCGATTGGATACTGCGCCATGCTTGAAGAAGATGCAATGCACATCGGGACAGAGGCAGATGTGACAGCACATGTGCTAGACATAAGTGGTAAAAAGACTCAGTTACGTGGGTTACTTGATACGGGAGCAGTCTTGAGTGTCATACCAATCGAAACTTGGGAACGAATGGGCTTCAACAAAGATGATTTGATAGATTCAAGAATACGGTTGTCAGCTGCAAACAAAGGGGCCCTGCGGGTGTTAGGCAGAACTCCGATAATAGCCCTCAATCTGGGGGAACGTAACCTGTGGATAAGCTTTCTTGTGGTAGAAACCTAGATGAGTCTGACCAATTCATTTTAGGCAGAGACTTCATCAGGAACTTTGATGTAGCGATTGATCTAAACAATGCAATGTTCAGGATACGGAACCCGGATAGGAGGTACGCAATCAAACCGGTAAATTTAATAATGGCAAATGAAACCAAAGCACCGGTATTCTTGAGTAGGAGGGTGAGGCTAAAGGCGAACGAGGCGGCGATCGTAAGCTTACGAATGAAAAATTACAATGAACTAAGTGACAACAAGCAGGTATGCATAGTCCCAAATCCAAATAGTCAAAGTGCTGCTGTTTTAGGAAGATCCTTCTCGATCACGAAGAGTGGCCTCTGCGTGAGTGTTTTGTTGAATACCCTTGATATGCCAATCACGATACAGAGGGGGAGGAAACTGGGATATGCTTTACCTGTAAAAACTCGATATGAAATGATTGAAAACCATAAACAAAATGAAGTCGTTGATTGTCCCAATCGTAGGGACAAAATTTTTATCTAGAGACGATTGACGAAAATGAAAGATTCATCAGGTCTTGTGAAGTCACTTAAGTTAGAGACAGACGATGGACTATCGAGCTGTTCGAATTTCCTGGAACGGCCCACACTAGATGAAATACAGAGTGATAAAACGGTCTTACCGGAAATTGAACACTTTAGAGGCAAGTTAACGGACGAACAGCTCGAAGCCATCAAGGACGTACTAGAACGGAACGAGGAGGTTTTTTCAAGACATAAGGCAGACATCGGGTGTTGTAATTTTGTTGAGCATGAAACAGAACTAGAGGAAAACGCAATACCGCACAGGGAGGGGGCGAGGCGCATGACCCCACACAAATCGGATGCGTGTAGAAAGGAGATTGAGACGCTACTAGAGTATGACATGATAGAACCATCCAAATCACCGTGAGCGCGTGGAGTAGTGATGGCTAAAAAGAAAGGCGACCAGTTGAGGTTTTGTTGTGACTTTCGATACCTGAACTCCGTCACGGTGAAGGATGCCTATCCCATACCTAGGATTGATGAGAGTCTCTCGAAGTTAGGTGATGCAAATTTTTTTACGACTCTTGATTTAGGCTCGGCCTTTTGGCAGGTACCACTCAGGAAACAGGACAGGGACAAGACAGGGTTTGCCTGCGAGTTGGGTCTCTTTCAATGGAAACGGATGCCGTTTGGACTATGCAATGCCACTGCCACGTTTCAGCGGCTGATGGCACACGCGCTGATAGGCGTGACGAAAAAGTACGGCAATCTGGTAATGTGCTACGTGGATGACGTGGTAATAGCAACACCCACACTGGAGGACCACATTGGGAGACTTGACGAAGTATTTGCGTGCATGAAGAGGTCGGGGCTGAAGTGCAAACCATCAAAGTGTGAGATACTCAAGGATTCGATAAAATACTTGGGCAGGATGGTAAACAAACACGGCATCAGACCAGATCCAGACGCAGTAGAAGCAGTTCTAACTTGGAAATCGCCGAAAACGGAACACCAATTGATGAGCTTCCTGGGTTTTGCAAATAACTACAGAGAATTCGTCAAAGGCTATGCAGACAAGGTTTATCCGATGCAACAGTTAATGAGGCACAAGGGCAAGAAGTTCACGTGGAACAACGCAGCGGAAGAGTCATTCCAGAGAATAAAGAAAGAGTTGTGCGAGGCACCAGTACTAGGGATGCCAACAGAGAAAGGGATGTACATGCTGGATACGGACGCGTCGGTAGTAGCGATATCGGGAATACTCCACCAGGAACAAGAGTCGAACGGGAAGACAGTCTTGAGACCAATAGCGTACGGGAGCAAAGTCCTAAGTGACACGGAAATGAAGTACGGAGCACCGAAAGCAGAGATGTTCGCGGTGGTCACCTTTGTCGAGAAATATAGGGCATACCTAGGCAGCGAGCCATTCAAGCTGCGAGTCGACAACAGGACACTAAGCTGGCTGAAGACGTACTCAATGGACCAAAGTTACATTGGGAGGTGGATAGTTCGCCTGGACGGATACGATATGATAATTGAGCATAGAACACGAAACAAACATCAAAATGCTGACAGCTTGAGCAAGAAGACGGAGTTCTACGAGAGACAAGAACAGAGGGAGGCAGATAGACCTGAGATCAAGGATGGCTTCTCCTTCATGGACAAGTAAACGTATGACAATCTTCCTCTCACGAGATGGTTGGACAAATCAGGCAAACCAATAGAAGATCACCCCGAGTTACCAAAAGATACTACGAAAGAAACAATCTTGAAAAAGAACCGAGGGATGCCGATAGGAATAATGCTCAAGCCAAAGATCGTGAGAGAGACGCTCAAAGCAAAAGGCTACGATCTCAACCAGGTAGAGACGGGGGAAGCACAAATAGACGAAGACTTAAGGGTGTTACTCGAGAAACTAGCAGATGATAAGCCCGTGATTCAAGAAAACTGTAGGGAGGAACCTGAGGTCACAATACTGAGAAAGAGCGGGACAGCTAGTGATAGAAATACCTCGAAGGTGACTAACCTTGATGGGAAGGAAGTGGTGCAGTCACTGGTTGAGAAGATCCCAGCCGAATTACTTGAACAGACTAGAGTTAGGAGAAAGAGAGTGGAGTTCAAGGAAGAAGCTGAATACCTGGGACTAGGTCAAAAGTCCGGGGAGCGGTCCACGTCCACGGAAGAAGAAAAAACTGAAGGAGAAAATTTGTCCGGGGAGTGTTAAATGTGGGATGAGGAGAAGATATTCTGCATGATACTGGCAGAAGAAAAGATTAGACATCACGACAGGGAATTACAAACAGATCCGTCCTCACGAACCTTCAACTTGGACGTGCAGGAAATACGAGGTGGTGAAGAACTTGAAAGGATTGCAGTTTCGAGGAAGCCATTCAGGGAACTATCATGCAATTCAAATGTGAGAACAAATCTGGTGCCAGAAGATGACATGAAGGTAGTAAGGAGGATAGTATGCGTGAAGCTGAATGACGACGTCCACAACCCTGGGGAGATGAATGGGCAGATCATGGCGCTGAAGGAACATGTCAAGGCGAGATATAGGCTGTCGGACCTGATAAGAGCCCAGAAGAATGACAAGATGACAAGCAGTCTCTCCAAATGGATCCGAACGGGGTCCAAGGAGAAAAGGGAACTTGAAGAAGACATCTACAAGATCCTGAGCCAGTTCTACAAAGAGAGGAAAGAGTTACTCTATCACACGGCTGACGGGGTGGTAGCATGCAAGAGAAAAGACGAGGACAACATACTACACAAGCACAACCTCATCATATTACCACAATTGTACCAGACAGAGGTGCTGTTCAGATCACATGACCAAATGGGGCACCAGGGGATAGACAAGGTGCAACAAAGACTACTTCACAGGTTCGATTGGCCAGGATTGAGGAAAGCCTGTGAGAGGTGCGTGAATGCATGCCTGGCATGCTTGCAAGTGAAAGACCCAAGGAAGATGAAATTCCCACTCAAGTCGGTGGAAGGCTCGGAATTTAATGAAGTGGTGCAAATAGACCATCAGAAGATCTGTATGACGGATTCGGGGTATAACCAGATACTGGTTATAATTGATCACTTCACAAAGCTGGCAGAAGCGGTGCCGTGTCAAACAGCTTCGGCAGGGGAGACTTGTGACCACTTGATAACCCATTGGATATCAAGGTATGGTTGTCCAATGACTTTTCAGTCAGACAACGGCAAGGCCTTTGTGGGAGACTTGACTAAGGAATTAATGAAGAGGTCACACATTGCTCAAGCACACTCAACGACTTACCATCCTCAAACCAACGGGCTGGTAGAGAGACAGAATAGAACGTTGGTGAACATGCTGAGGGTATACTGCTCTAGATACATGACGGACTGGGATAAGTAACTGCCGCAAGTCGTACGGGGCATAAAACCGTACTCAACACTCAACGACGGGAATCCGTCCATTCATGATGTTGACAGGCAAAGAGAGAGAGAGAGCGATGCCCCTGACGTTCTTTTACCCGGAGTATGAAGGGAAGAGGACGTCGCCTCAAGCTTACGTGAAAGAAGCGATCAGGAGACAGCAGGAAATAAACGAGCTATGCAGGAGGAACACTGCGCAGGCACAAATGAGACAGCGCAAGAAATATGATGAAACGATATTACAGGCGAAGCCATATAAAGTGGGCCAGTATGTGTGGGTTTTCCAGAACGTGATACCGCCCAAAGGGACGAAGAAACTACTCAAGAAATGGAGAGGACCATTCATGATAACTGAAGTACATCAACAAGGACGGTTCTACCGCTTGAGTACTGGGCGAGCAGCACATTATGAGAACCTGAAGCCTCATGTCCCATCCCCAGAGGACTGGTGTATACCAAAGGACATGGAGGGACTAGAGTACCTACTGGTGGAACCAGCATGTGAAGTGAACGAAAAAGGCACCAGAGATAATAATGATGGCAATGAGAACTTGAGTTTGGATGACAATGAAAAAATAGACGCGGACTCTGAAGCGGAATCTTTTTTGGAAGAAAATTGGAACGATCCGGAGCAAGGTGAGGTGCCGAGGTGGACTGAACCAGACTTGTCAATACCAGCGGGGACAAGGAGTGGCAATCGCAAACGCACAGGCATGAGGTACAACATGTATGGGGACGACTTCCTGATCGACAAGATACAACCCGCTGACCTAGGCAAAGAACTAATAAATGTGGGCGAGCTGACGGCAGATGGTGAATGGCAGATCATCGATGATAATGAACACTACCCACAGGAAGACTACTCGACGCCGGAGCGGGAGACGGATTTAGAACAGAGTGAGAGAGAGAGGAGGGATAATACGAATCTGAGGATATTAGAATGGATGCGTGATGTCAAGAACGGAAGCGAGGAAGTACAGAGCATACAGCAAGTTGACATATCAGCGGGGAAGTACATGAAAACGGAGGATCCTCTTTTCGGCTGGACGGCAACAGACAGCCCGCTCGACATTCCGCCAGATAATTCAGACCCAGCATCATCGACGGGGACGTCGATAAATATTTTTGTCCGGGGAGTGGGGGTAGGACTTACCCACACCGAAAATTTGATGATAAAGAAACTCAGAGAATTGAGAGAAAAAAGCGGACTGGAACTGGAAAGGGAGGAGGCCGAGCCTACCATAGGACGGAATTTCAAAACTAAGTTTGAAATACCAAACGAATACTCAGAAAATATCCTGATAACGGATAGTGACTTCATTCTGTCAGACAGGACTAGCGCAATCTGTATCACGGCGGACATGAGTTTCAAATCAAGACTGGAAGCTGACTTCAAGAGAGAGTACCAGAACGTGGAGTTTCTGTTTAGACAGAGACCAGGACTGGGAGGAATGGCAGCGCTTCCACCATCAGTAGCACAAGTCCCGGGCAAATACTTGTGCTTCCTAGTGACGAGGGTCAATGACAGGAACACGATCGATCCCGAACACGTGATGTTGGCACTAACAAGACTACGAGACTTCATGATTGAAAGAGGGATAACGGAGGTCTCAATGCCGGTGTATGACCCAAACAGGGGCAAATTGAGCCCAAGGGAATTGTATGCTATCCTACATGTGGTCTTCGCAGAAACTGAGATAATGGTGCATCTTCACAAGAAATACTACTTGAGCATCGCCTGAGTCGGGTACGCGGGGGTCTCGAGTTGGGCATGAGGGAAGAATCTCGAGTTAGGTGTGGGGGTACAAAACAGGTAAAGAATCTTAGAGGTGATTGGCATGACAATTAATATTTTAAATGATTGATGGTTCTAAAACATAAAATGAATCTGCATGTTTTTAGAAAATTTCCAATTGAACTATTTTAGTAGGACGAAAAGGAAAGGGTTTTAACTATAGTAGTGAAGGGGGTTTTTAGGTTAGGAACACAGCCTGTTAGTCTAAAAATCGGGTGTTATTTTCAGATTGATTTGGTAAAGTCAAATTTACCACCCAACTGTATTCAATTGAAGAAAGAGAACACAAATTGAACGACACCTCAAGAAGTAAACTCAAGTTGCTAAAGTAAACTCAAGTTGCTCAGGTAAAACTCAAGTTGCTCAGGTAAAACTCAAGTTGCTCAGGTAAAACTCAAGTTGCTAATACTCAAGATCACTTGGAAATTACGGAAATGGCAGATCGATTTTGGAAGTCCATGCCATCGGCTTTGAAAAAACCCACACTTGACGAGTTGTACAGACGTCTGAGGGACCTGGATTATACTCAAGTGGATGAGAGAATGGCAGTGATGCTGAATGCCATCCTCCAGTTGGAGGAACAGGGCGAGTGCCGGGAGTCTGCGACAGAAGCGGATTTGATGGTAGGGTACACCACCGATGGAATATCCAATCAAAAGCAAACCAGGTGGCTGTCCTGGAACGTGGACGGAGCAATAAGGGGGTTCGACTTGGCAAGGAACCCTGGCTTGAGTAACAATACTGAGTATGGTGCAGGGGAGTTCCCACTGCCGCTCAGACCATCAGTCAGATCCACGGGCCAGAGCACGATTAAGACACCATTGATGACACGGGCGCAGCAAACGGGGGAAGCGTATCCGGACGTCAGTATCATGAAGAGAGAGCTTGAGAGGACTCAGCGGGAGAGGAACAAGGCGAACCTCGACCGGGATCAAGCGAAGCTCGAGAGAGATCAGGCGAAACTTGAGAGGGATAAAGCGCGGAGGGAACTGGACATGTTGAGAGCTCAACAGCTACAGGCAGAAAGGGTGCGAGAGAATGCGGCAAATTGCGAGCAGCTGAAGTCGGAGCTTGAAAGAATCCAGCAACGACAACGCGAGCTCGACATGCAGAAAGGGGCTAGGCCCAAAGAGCGGGTGGTGACCGGCTCAAGACCAGAGTCACGTATGGAGGTGGATGAAGCTCCTAGGTCGAAGGGACGATTTAACCTCGATCGCGCGGCTCAAGAACATATGAACGAAGGGTTGGAAGTGTGGATACCGACTGAATCAGCGTCCTCCCTGCGTGGTCTAGAGACACAAGTAATACGCCCGTTGATGGACGTCGCGCTGCCTGGATATACACCAAGTTCGACCCCGGGTAGTAGTCAGGTGAGTGGTAGCTCGTCACGACTGAAAGAGTTACACGAGCGGCTGCAGCTAAGGAGTCGCGAGAGTCCGGAAAGAGTGGAGCTACCCTCGACGTGGGGGGAGCAACCTGTCAGGAGTGTGGTGATCTCAAGTTACAAAAAGAATACGGAAGGTAGATACCACAGGCACAATCGGATGGACTGGAGCACGGCGCAGAGAGACAGAAGAGATTGCTTCCATGACGCGGCTTGGGTAGAATACCTCACGCAGCCACGTGTGCCCGAGGGGGCGGTCCACCTGATCATAGGGGACAGCTTGTTGCGGGTGCTGACCCGGATCCAGTGCCATTGGCAAACGGGAATCTTGAGCTTCGCTGGAGCTGCGACGCCGCAGATGTTAGCAACACTTGAGATGCTAGGGATGGCAAGAGTATACACGGTGACTCTGATAGTCGGGACGAATGACGTGTCCAGGGGGGAAGCAAGGAAGGTGACGAGGCTGCACGACAAGATGAGCTGCATTCTTGAGGAATTGCGGACTCAAATGGATCCGGCCATTCTTACGGTGTGCATCATCCCTTACAACATGAAGGCGGACCAACATGCAATGGAGATAAACACAAAAGTGCGAAACCTGAACGAAACAATCAGGCAGATACACCAAAGAAGCGTCCTCCCCGTTGGGCTGTTGGACGTGGCCGAGCAAATGGAGCTATCTGCTTTCCCTGACGATGCATCCTCGGATGGGATTCACTTTGATAGGCCCAGAGGGGTGGAGTGGTTAAATGACGTCTTCCAAAGGCACATAAGCGCATTGGAGGCAGAGTTGCTAGAGACGGCACAGGTCACATTCGGACCACCCCCAAATCCACCCTTCTTCAACCCGAGGGCTTTGTCCAGTCGCTTGGGTGCGATGGCCGATTCTAGAGACAGTTCGAGGAACAGCCGGACCAAGTTGCCGGGCGCCGCGCCCATGGAGGCTGAGGAGGCAACGTCATCAACTCCTCAGGGATCAGTAAAATCCTCGGTGGTGGTGGCGGAGAAGAAGAAACCGGAGAGGCCAGCGGAGACCAGCAGGTCGAGATATGTGGAGAAGGTGAAGGAGCTGGACTTGGAAGACCTGGAATGCAGGCTGGAGTTAGCGAAAGCTTTGGGTCTTGAGCGGGTGTCGCACGAAGACTTGGGTAGACACCAGTGCGTGGACTGGTTGAAGGCTCACGAGACACATTTCTCGAGAGCGAAAATGATGGAGACGGCGGATCTGACTGGGATTCCCACAAAATCGGTGATGGGACCTATCAACTACAGACCTCTCAAGTCATTGGGGAGTCCGAGACTCGTGGTGGAGCCTCCCAAGCACCGACCAGCATTGCCAGGATTAGGGTGGCCACTCCAGCACAGTTGAGGGTGGTGGACAAACTGATGGATCCGAGAGAAATGGAATTACCAGACGCCGCGTAAGAAGGTACGAGATTAGCCAACGACCCCAGATACGGGAAACCCTGCGGGAAGACGCAGCTGGCCAAAACTTTGGCAGTTTATGACAGGGCAGACCCAGCCGCTGCGAGGGTGGTCATCGTGGCGGGATCGGACTTTGAGGGAACGTCTCCCAAGTTATTTTGGCCGGAAACTCTGATAAATTCACTGCCGGGAGCGGAGCTAAACCAGATGTTAACCCTGGTGGTGGCAATAAAATCGGAGATGCCTTGCGAGCCTGAGCTACTGCTGTTTGCAGGGATGAACGATCACTTGCAGGCGACGGGGTTTCTTGAGCAGCTCAAGGGTGATGAACCGGCACCGAAGAAGATCTGGGAGCCATCCAGACATTATTTGCAGCCATGAATGAAGTACAAGAGAACGTTGCCTCACGATTTGGCTCCAAGACAAAAGTAGCGTTCACGACGTCCCCCGGGTACGCGAGCATGCCTCCCGCTCTGCAATTTGTGTATGCGATCTTGATCTTGATAGCAGAAGGGAATGGGTGGCGTATTCTGATGGCAGCTCCCAATCGGGAGCTGGAACCTATGAACTTGAGACTTCGCAGATCAGAACTGGCGGCGGCGTGGGCGGATGTGTCCCACGCGTTGAGGGGCTTCTACGAGTTGGCTGACATCCTCATCGTATTGGACGAGGTCCTCTTGCTGGAGATATCCAACTTCGCTAGGCAACTCAAGCTCAGTCCGATTATAGGGGATGATCATCCAGTGGTGACTCACCTGACGGCCAGTCTGTGGTTTCGAAGCATGGAGTTGACCATCACAAGCTCCACCAGTAAATCTAGAGGGCCGAGCAACGAGAGGAAGAACGTGGCCGCAGCGGAGAAGCAGCTGGAGTCGATGGTGTATCGACTGACACAAGAGAGAGGTAGGTGGCCCTTCCTGACACCAAGGCTGGAAAACGCCACGGAGAAGACAAGAGAAGGTGCACCACTTCTGGTGAAGCAGATCTGGGATTTTCTTGAGGAGCAGCTGGAAGTGGCCGAGAAGAGGAAAATGACGGTTGGCAGGTTCGTCACAGTAGCCAACGAAGTCACGATTGGAGGATTCTGGAGGGAGCACGCAAGGGGTGAGCTGAGGACGAGGAGGGATCACGAGATTCTTGAGTTCTTGAGTCCTTGTTGGGGAAAGGAGTTCCTGGCTGGAGTGTACAGCGCGAAAGAGACCATCTTTGGAGCCTTCATACAGGAAATATTGAATATGCCCATCAGTCTGTTGCTGGCACTGTACCTGGTTTACCCAAGGTACCTGTTCAATATGGGCCCAGCATACATGTTCAGTCGGGGCGTGGACAGACTCCGGATTGACGGGTACTTGGCATTGGTGCTTTTAACCCACGGGGAACTGGTGTCATTTCACCGACTGATGAAATACGGAGAGCCTCTGTCGATCGGAAGAACACACTCGAGTATTGACACCTATTCTTATAAGTGTGCTGCCGGACTAAAGACGCTGCTGGTGCAGTACCTACTGATGCAAAACCGGCACCTGACTGGTGAAGAAAAGAGCCCGAAGACAAGAGATGAGTGGAGGAAAAAGAATGGAGGCATGCCTCTGTTGACGAACCTATGCCTGGCCATGAGATCGGACCCCATGGGGATGATCCGGGGGCTAGAGGAGGTCGTAACCTGTATCTATGGACCGGCCGTCACGTTCGCGTTTCCAGATCCTCTGGTGACAGCTTATAAATACCCAGTGACCCACGTGAGCCTCATAAGCATATTAGATGGGACGACACTCAATTGGTGTCAGCAGGAGGTGCTAAATGCACAGATGAGCAACACGGTGCTCTTCGGAAAGGTGAAGGATCCGGAGTTGTTGATATACAGTTTCCGAGGACAACTGCAGTGCAGGATGGGAGGCAAGCGCGAAGGCCCCATCGAAACCTATCCCAAGTTCTGGAACCTAAATCCGCTGACAGCAAATGGACAAGAGATCTTGAGAATACCCGCATGGAAGAAAAGCTTCGAGCTGGTGAAAAGGGAGCTAGAGGCGATATTGGAGAAGGAAGTCCTGCCAGCAAGCATTCCAGAATTCCCAACAGTGAGGAGAATGACCCTGGGGATGAACAGCTCCCTGGTGGTCCCGTCCCTTTTCGCGAGAGCAACAACCGAAGAACAGCAGAAGGAGTTCATCGACGGCTGGGATCCTCTCTTCATCGGCTACTCTGCAGCTATTTATTTTCATACCAGCGATGCGAAAATAAATTCATGGACAACTCAAGCCAAGAAATTGAGAGGGTCGATGCCACCGAAATTCGAGGTACGAGATGCCTCGAGAACACTTGAGCGGGCAGGTCTAGAGAACAAGTTGCCGTTGTGGGACGATGGCAGGATGATCGTGAATGAAGGACATATCGCACTGAAAGGAGACGAGATGGTGTTTGCCACAAGGAGATACCGGGCACCTTACGGATTAGAGCAGGTGGAAATGAGACAGGGGGAAAGGAGCTGGATGCAGCAGGCCCATTGTATGTGGCTCTGACAGAGTATAAGAAAACGGGTCCAGCGACACCATCACCTCTATCAGTGGACACCCCTGGGGATAAAAGGAGTGGTCCCGTAGAAGGTCGATTCAGGAGGATTCTTGAGAGAAGAGAAGCAGAATCGGGAGAGGAGAGCATGAATGAGACCCTCAGTGAGGCAGGAGAGGATATGGAGGTGGAAAACACACCGGAGCAGAAGCCATCGGAGGAAGAGTTCACCACGCAAGAACTGTTGAAAGATCTGAGTGGAGAAAATTGGGCAGACACCCCCACGCCACATCTGACCTCATCTCCCCACAAGAATCTAGAGTTGCCACTGACGAGCGAGAATCCCAACATGGTAATGATCTTCCTGAGTGCGGAGAGAAGGGAGAAGAACACCTTCGAGGGAAACAGGGATGCCTTCCTAGGCACTCTGGATGAGGATGCTTGGCGAAAATTCTTGAGCGATTTTAATCGAGAAGTGGACGACGACACCACATTGGACGACTCTAAGGAGGAGCTGTGGGACAAGGTGGTGAAATTCAGAGAGCCTGTCCTGATGGGGACAGGCCTGGAGTAGAAAGCTAGAGGAGAGCTGCTGAGCAAGATGGTCGAGTTGAGGAAGGCATCACGAAAGACCAAGGAAGACAAATGTAAAGACAGCTCTACTTTGAAACAAAAAACTGACAATAAAATAATTGAATATGTAAGGGGGGATAAGGTCGGAACTAGTAATATAATTTAAAGGAATACTAATATCTTTAAGGCTCGAGCAGGGGGGAGGCAAGAGTTGGAAGGGTTGGATGGAGACAAGGAAGTCGAATCAGTGATGATAACGACAACGCCCCCGAGTAAAGACGTGAGGTCTGGCAAGAGGAAGAGAGATGTGGAGGGATTGGGCAGTCCTTCAGCGGATGCGGTTTCGGAGAGGAACTTGAGAGAGACAGCCCCCATGGTTCTGGCACGATGGAAGACAGCAGCCTACAAGAGTAGCTACGAGCCGAGGTAGAAAAAAAGATGGAGATCCCCACCAGCTCAACAACGGAAGAAGACTTCAAGCCTCAGAGGATAAAAATGAAGCGAGGTTCGACGAGCGGGCAGACCTGGGAAGTGGACGTCGTCAAGGAATGGGTCTCGAATGAACACCAGGCTACTGGGAAGCAAGTGACTAGCGATCCTCTTGAGAAGAATAAAACGAGGAACACCTCCCGACCGTGGTGGGTGGCCCTGGAAACATTGCAGGAATTGGAAGACTGCCTGAAGAAGCTCGACAGTGGAGTGTCACGCAAACGACGCAACTGGGCTACCCAGCAGAAGGCTGATATCAATAAATTGGAATTGGGGAGCCAACTGAAGAGAACTTGGCAGAACTTGTTAAAAGATCATTTTCAAGAACCGATGAGAACATCCTCATCGGCATCGCCGTTGATGGCGAATCCCTTTATTAGGACCGCAGGACAACTGATGTTCGCGTGGAGCCTGTTGGGGATAGAGTTAGAGACATTGACTTCGTACGACAAGTTGAAGTTGGGAGGCAAGAATCTAGAGGTATATCGAATGCTGATGCAGCACGTTGCTAGGGACAACGCAGGCTTGAGTCTGGCAAGGAGGAAAGATGCTACCTGTTTCTTGAGATGGACAATGTCGATGATGACTGACAGTACCATCCTAGCATGTCACCAGGGAGCAATTGGAAGCAAGACGCTGGAAAGGAGAGTCTCCAAAGTCATCTTGAATGTGTATCAGAGTACTGGAATAGAAAAGGAGGATGGTTCTAGGCAATCTCTAGAGAGCCACAGGAAGTTAGATGAGATACGGAGATTCTACAACAAGAAATTTGAGGAGAAACATGACGTTCACCGTAACTTGGCTTCGACAGGAGAGTACTTGAAACCCAACAAAAAGGGAGAGTACCAGTATGTGTCTGGAGTGATGGGGATGGCATACAACCCTTTCTTGGACTTAGAAGCTGGAGGTGCCCACAGAAACTATGAGGTGGCGGAGCTGCTGAAGTTCTGAACAGAGAAGATAATGGAGATAGACACTGGGGAGAGAGAGAGACCTAGCCTAGGTTTGATTCTCGAGAGAACACCGGAAGTAATAAGTGTGCCACGCTCAAGTAAAAGAGTAGAACAAAAAATGGGTAACGGGAACGGCATGTTGACCACGAATCTGGGAGTGGTGTGGAAATTGCTCAGGCCCTCCTGGTGTCCACATCCCCATGCGAGCCTGATCGAGGAAGTCACTAAGCGAGTGAGATTAGCGCCGACAGAGGATGAAGATTTGGCGACCTTGAGTATAGTACATAGACTGATCCTGCCTCATGTGAAGGAGTCAAGCGAGATGACGAGTGAAACAGGGTCGGTAAAAAAGATGGAGCCGGGCAGTTGTCTTGACTCGACGTGTGGGAATGGCGAGCACACCTGCGATGGACGATCATGCGTCAGGATACAGTCTTTCCAGAAAGAAGACCTAGTCACCTGGTTTGAAGACATTACCGAAAGGGAGAAAAGTGAGATACAGATAGTGGCTGAGTGTTACGCGAGTACCACGGTGAACCTAGCAACAGCTCTGGGATTCTTCTCAAGAATGTGCAGTCTCCAGTCACTGGAGAGGCTAGAGTCAGAACACCACTTGGTGACCGCGTTGAGCGTGGAGTCATGGCCCGGAATGTTGCAAGTGACCCAGAAACACATCAATAGTTGGAAGGTTGGACTCGAAGCGGAGATGGGATTTCCCATGAGCGAAGCCTAAGGTCTGCCTCTAAATGCGAAGTCCTTAGTGGGGTCAGTGATGGCCAACCTATGTGGCAGCCACTATCCATTACACATGGCGATGGTAGAAGTGTCCAGCCAGAGGGTATTGATAGACAAATCCTTCTCAGTGCCCAAATGTGTAAGACTGGCTCGGATGTCACATCATTCACACAAGCTGTTGAGGAAGATCCGAGGATCAGTGCCGAAAGAACAAAGGGACGACTTGAGTGAAATCTGGGGTGAAGAACTTCTAGGCTTGGAGAGCGAAAATACAAGTGACCACGAGAGACAAAGCGTGATTGGGAAACCAATGGTAGGTGCTCCAAACCTGGAAGAAGTCGACGTGATACACGAGAAGATGATGGAACTTGAGCCTCTCCTAGAAGCCTCGGGAGAACGCAATCTTAGGAGCATCGACCTCACACACGGGGATTGTCCATGCCACTGTCTAGCGCAGACAGTGTGGTACCCAGACCACGCCAATCTCTGCCTGATCTGGGATGTAGAAGAAATCAGGTCATTGGGACTACCCGAGCATCAACAAAAAGTGACCATCTTGGTGGTGAGCACAATGCTGGCTCTACGATGGATGGAAGAAAACATAGCAAAGTATCGGGAATCGAAGACGCCAACAGCAGAGTCGATTCACGCGATAGATTACAGCAGGAGACTTGAGTTGTTCGAGACCACATGCAAGGTATTCGCCATACCAATGGAAGTCAGACACATGTGGAGCCGCTTGAGATTCTTTCCTTGGTTTCGCGCGACGTTAACATCCTGGTTATATGTGGTGACGAAGGATCACATGAGGAAACATCAAAAGGAATATCGACAATTCCAGGCCGAGATAGGACCAGATGCCTTCAAGAGACCTCTGCTGACCCATCGAAATGCGATCACGACGGGGTGGAAAAGAGTGGGTAGAGTATCCAGAGACAACACTAGAGCAAGGGAGTCGATACTGGAGGAGGACCTCGCGAAGAATGTGGGCCTGAGTCTTCACAATTCCTTCTGTTTGAACCAGGAGTCGAAGGTGAAGAGCTTACCGAATCAAGCGAAGAGATTGCAAGAGCAAAGGGAGTGGATGCGATCCTATGAACAGCTGAAGGCTTGGGAGGAGATTGTGATCAGCCTCGATGACGAAGAGGCACTATTGAAACAGATCACAGTGTCAAATATATCTGGGTCGGGTACCTCGAGGGCGAAGAACACGAGGTGAGCCGGTGGCTCAAAAGGAAAATTCTAGAGTCTTGAGTCTTGAGAGGGAGGGGGCTCGAGGGTGAACTCGGATGAAATCTGGGTTCACGAAAAAGAAATTTTAACAAATGAGATATTTGTGCCAGTCGGTCATATTTGGAAGTTTGACCTTGAGAGAAGCAAAAAAAAAACATTTAATTTTGGAGTGAAATTTAATTTTTCAAAATTTCGAATGGAACCTGTCATGCACGATTTTCTCGCGATAACTGAAAATCAGAAAAAGAGAAGTCAGAACAATCGAGTGACAATCGCGGGAAAGTTGCTAGAAAAATCAGTGGGAAATTGCTATTCGCAATTTCAGTAGCGATAATAATCTAGAGTAGAGCTGTCCCATCTAGAACAGAGACGAGCGCATCCCCACGAACTGGATTGTTGTGATTGGAGTATTATTCTAAACTGGACTAGAGTGAACCTTCGGTGGAAAGGTGGACAGCTAGAGTGTCCCAATGGTTCACGAGAACTGACATTCTAGAGTACAAACTTGTTCTTGTTATTAAAACTGACAAACATTAAACTCATTTTAGTTACTTTATTGATTCTTGAGTTGCACACCGACTTATTTACTTCCTGGTTCTTGAGCGTGCTACAATGTGAGTACTAATTTAAATTTCTAGAGTGTGTTTTATAATTGTTATGTTGAGGTAAGGCGAGTTTTAGGTTGATCCATCTGAAATGGATCAAAGTTCCACTGTCTAATAAAAAGTAACTTAACGGATTGTTCCGACCCGGTTTTTAACGGCGTTCATGTATTTTGGGTATCTAGAGACCTGAGTATGGGGACGTTATTAATTCTAGAGTGGGGGGGGATATTTTAGTAGTAGCCTTTAAGCTGTAACGGGTCGTGGTCTCGTGTCACAAGCGAACCGAATTGGCTCCGACTGATTTGAGGTGGAAAAACACAAGAGATAGTGTCCCTGACTCTTGAGCCAATAGTTATAGGGCCTATTTTTCTTAAGCCTCATGTGTGACTGCAGTAGACGAATGTTACAATTGTTATTAATATGCTAGATCTATTATATAAATCAAAATGCTGCATGACAATTTCCTGATTGAATAGGACAAAAGAAATTTTAAATTACCAGCTTAAAAAGCGAAAATTCATAGATGCAGTGTGTGCAGATTTTGATTGCTGTTTAGCGATAGTGTGAAAATTTTATATGGTTGTGAATTTTTGAAGGTAGATAAACTTAAGTCTGCTGCAAACATCTGTAAATGACCACTGGCACTGTATCTTGAGTGACACTCGGGCTTCTGGGGATTCATTGACAGAGACAGCACGCGATGAGGACATCGATCTTAAGTCCGGGGAGTATGTGCCAGTGGCAAAGTGGTTCAGGAGCACTTGAGCTGAACCCATAGGAGACTCGACTGGAAGAGGTGACCGGCCGAGTGGGAAAGTGGTTCAGGAACACTTGAGCTGAACCATTAGGAGACTGGACTGGAACAGGTGACCAGTCGAGTGGGAAAGCAGCCAAGAAGGATTTGGCAAATCTCGAGTTCGCAAGTTGGGCAGAACGGGTATCGTTAAAATCCAAATTACATTATAGGAGATAAGTGTAAAATTGGATAAGCGAAATCCCCCGGTTTTGAGGAACGTTTTTACTTGAGCAGGCCTGGAGACAGGTCTACGGTTTTCTCTTGAGAGGTTTAGCACCCGGCGCTTAAGGTGATTTTAGGCTTAAGAAGGGGGGCTAAAAAGGGGGGAGGTTAGAAGGGGGGCTGGTTAAGTTAGAGGTTGGCGGTTGTAAATTGTAAAAAGGGGAGAAATTAGAGTAACTAATTGGTCGACATCGTTGATTTAGTTACATTAGTCATTTACACGCGTTGGTCATAGGAAACGGATATCCAAAGTTGGAATTAGGTTAAAGTAGGTACCCTGGTCGGATCGGTAGGGGGGAACGGACATAGACAGTTTTTGTGGTACCCCATAAGATCGCTAGCAGGGGGGAAGGAAACGCGTGGCAATTAGGTACCAGACATTTTTTTTCTCGACGAAAGGTAGACATTGGTCACCTTTGAATTTTAGGTGGGCTCATTTTTCAGTTTTTATTACTTTTTCTGGCTTGGAATTTTTGTTGCATTTTGGGGAGGATTTGTGTTTAGTTTTTATACGAACAGGTGATCACAAGATACCTGCGCACAGGTTTTGGTCTCAAGTTGCTTGGAACATTGAAATAGAGGTAACTAAAAAGAAATAAGAAAAAAGGGGGGTCAGCATTTGGCTTTTAAGAGAGGGTTTTTGGGGAAATTTTACTAGAGCTTGAGTGGTGGTACAAGGTACAGTGAATCAAGAAGTCCCCATAACGAAGAAGAGAGAGGTCCCACCGCTCAGACACTTGTCAACAGTCTTGGGACAGTGCCAAAGAAGTCCTGGGACAGTGTTGGACCAGAACAGTCTTGATACAGTCTTGGGACAGTGGTCTTGGGACAGTGGTCTTGGGACAGGGTCTTGGGACAGTGGTCTTGGGACAGTGGTCTTGGGACAGGGTCTTGTGACAGTGGTCTTGAGACAGTGGTCTTGGGGCAAGGGTCTTGGGACAGGGTCTTGGGACAGTGGTCTTGAGACAGTGGTCTTGAGACAGTGGTCTTGGGACAAGGGTTTTGGGACAGGGTCTTGGGACAGTGGTCTTGGGACAGTGGTCTTGGGACAAGGGTCTTGGAACAGTGGTCTTGGGACAAGGGTCTTGGGACAAGGGTCTTGGGACAGGGTCTTGGGACAAGGGTCTTGGGACAGTGGTCTTGGGACAGTAGTCTTGGGACACTAGCCTTGGGATAGTAGTCTTGGGACAGTAGTCTTGGGACACTAGCCTTGGGACACTAGCCTTGGGACACTAGCCTTGGGACAGTGGTCTTGGGACACTAGCCTTGGGACACTAGCCTTGGGACAGTAGTCTTGGGACACTAGCCTTGGGACAGTAATCTTGGGACACTAGCCTTGGGACAGTAGTCTTGGGACACTAGCCTTGGGACACTAGCCTTGGGACAGTAGTCTTGGGACACTAGCCTTGGGACAGTAGTCTTGGGACACTAGCCTTGGGACACTAGCCTTGGGACAGTGGTCTTGGGACACTAGCCTTGGGACACTAGCCTTGGGACACTACTCTCAGGTCAGGGGTCTTGGGACACTGACGGAGTACTGGGACATTACCGAACAGTCTTGGGACAGTAAAAGGAAGCCTGGGACGGTAACTGGGACGGTAACTGGAAGTCTTAGGACAGTATAAAAATTGAAGTAAAATTACAACAAGCTGTTTTAAGACAGAACAAGACTAATTGGAACCCGGTACAGTTGGGACCACGAATAAAGAAAATTACTCGATAATTTTAGAGAACTGGAACAAGGTTTTTATAACGTTGTATATTTTCTTTTAAGAATTTGTTTCTACAAAATTTTTTTTATTCTTAGAATAGAATTGTATATAAAATAATATTGTAAATAAGAGCAATTGTAAATAGAAATAATGAGACGGAGTAGGGTACCGGTGCTTGAAAAAAGGTCAAGTGGATCAAACACGAAATATAACTCGTCGCTGCGTGGAACGACATCAAGGGGCCCAGGCAAAACAAAAAATAACTTTTCAGTTAGCATGGTCAGCACGAGAAGTGGCGCCGAGAGCAAGACGCGAGAAGATGCGAGGGAAAAACAGGTGGAGCCCACAATCGAAATCGACCTAGAGACACCAGACCAGAGCGTAGATGAAGTGGAGAAAAAGACAACGGAATCCACACCGATGCCCCATATGGAAGATCAAAATCCAAAAACCGTGGAGTTTTCGCCGATAGACGCGTTGGAAGACACAACAGGCGATCTTACCCGAGAAACGGTGACCAGCCGAGTGGGTCATCTTACCCGAGAAACGGTGAAAGATGACTCTCAAGTAAAGAAGACATCTTTTACAGAAAAGTTGGCGATGATGGTCGGAATGAAATCGAAAGACAACACGGCCGAGGAATCACAGACTGGAAGAGCACGAACATTTGGGACAGTGAGCACGAAGGCGACAGAAGCCGACCCAAAGGAAGAACAAGCCGGAAAGGAAGCGACAGCTGGAAACAAGACAACGGCTGATCATGAAACAGCTACACTTGAGCTTGGAGACCTGATGACAAAACTAAATCAGATCGACAAGAGACTGAAGTACAGTGAGGAAGATAGAGACTTAATAAGGAAAGAATTGAAATACAACAAACACGAGTATCTGGATAGTTATTTTAACCTGGCTAAAGGGGCAAACGGCAATCGACACCGTTGCCCTTAACCCGGGACACGGTGAGCATAGCACCAACAGCTGCTAAAACAATCATGAAGAATGGAACGTCAAGTACAACGACTGGCCCGGGGGACTCAACAGCTAACAGCAATGCAGGTCCGGATACTATGACATGGGCAAGCACTTGGGAGATGATGAACAGGACTCTAGAGGCCTTCGCCACGAGGAACACTGACTCGAGCGATAGGAGGGACGGAAAATCAAGAAAAACTTTCAAGAAGCCAAAGGAATTCAATGACGACTCCGATGGATGCATCGACACTTGGGTGGAAGTGATGAGATTACACCTAGAGCAAGATAACTTAAATGATGAAAGACAAGCATGCACGACCATACTCAGCAACTTAGAAGGCACGGCATTAAAATGCGTGGTCGCAAAGAAGGAAGAAGAACGCGACACCGCGGACAAGATCTTCGAGATTTTACTGAATCGATTCGGGTCAGGCATGAAGGGTCACCAAGCGATGATGCGATTTGAAAAGAGAAGGCAGAGGGACGACGAGTCAATAGATCGGTTCCTAGATGACCTCGAGAGCTTGAGAAGAAGGAGTGACCCAGAGGAGTCGACAAACAGAAGAAACTTCAGCATTGCCTCGAAGTTCATTGATGGGGTAAAAAGTGATGACTTAAGGACAATGTTAGCTACATACTACACATTGTCGAAAGACAGCGCACCAACCCCAGAGGAAATGAGACAGAAATCAAGGGAATACATGCTGATGAAGCCCAAGAAATACTCATATTCGGAAAACAGGAACACACAGGGGGGAAGCCAACCCCAGAGGTCATCATGGTACAAACCTAGAGATGATATGGATAAGCGCAGATCATGCGCGAACTGCGGGTCAGCGGACCACCACGTGGCTGACTGCACAACATACAAACAAGGCATGAAGAGCCTAGGATACGCACCGGATGAGGAGGACATGAGCCAGATGGAGGAACACGAGTACTATAATGGCTTAATCATCAAGATAGGCGCTAGATGCTTCTTCTGTAACCAGGAGGGGCACTTCAGAATGGATTGTCCCTTGTTCTGGGAAGCGGTCAAGGACCAGAGTCACCCCAAACATAAGTTGGCATTAGCGGCGGTGCAGAATCAGCGGAACAGGCAAAACGAGTTTGAATCGAGGAACTTAGGAACACCAAGCACGGAAATGCCAACGAAGACAGTGAAAGCTGTAACACATGTTAATGGTGCGATAGAATCCGCGGCAGGGAATTCTCTAGAGATAAATTATGAGAAAGCGGCGACGGAAGCAATTGCCAAAGTGAAACAGGATCTGGCTGCGAAAGAAATAGAGCAACGACTAAAGCTGGAGATCGAAAAACAGAATTTTAACGAAGCATTAACCGGATCGAACCCAACACCAGAGGCTGTACCAGGCTCAACAAAGACCGGGAATTGTAACACTGTAAAAATGGTGACAGGTAAGCCTTTTGGCATATCGAAAATCGGGGCAAGAATAATGTCGATAATCACAGTGGGCGGCCACGAGGTAACCAGAAACTTGAGCGAGCCGAGCGACCAGACAATAATGCACATTGACGTGTATGCAGACTATTTGAGTGGTATAAGCCCACAAACCACTTCTAGAGCACTGAGAGCACTACTCATGAGAGGGGGCAGCAAGTCGGTACGTGTTGATAGCAGATATTATGAAGCTTATGGTCCACACGAGGTGATGCTAAATATAGATGGGATTAAAATCTATACCAAGACGATGATAACATGTGACGAAGACCTAATTGGACAAATCTACGTCGGGAAAGAAGAATTGAAAGTGAGATCGATTGGAAACTGCGCCATGCTTGAAGAAGATGCAATGCACATCGGGACGGAGGCAGATGTGACAGGGCACGTGCTGGATATAAGTGGCAAAAAGACTCAGTTGCGTGGGTTGCTTGACACGGGAGCAGTCTTGAGCGTCATACCAATCGAAACTTGGGAGAGGATGGGCTTTGACAAAGGTGACTTGATAGACTCGAGAATACGGCTGTCAGCTGCAAACAAAGGGGCCCTTCGGGTGCTGGGCAGGACGCCGATAATAGCCCTCAATTTGGGGGAACGTAACCTGTGGATGAGCTTTATCGTGGTAGAAAACCTAGATGAATCTGACCAATTCATTTTGGGCAGAGACTTCATCAGGAATTTCGACGTAACGATTGATCTAAATAACGCAATGTTCAGGATACGGAACCCGGATAGGAGGTACGCAATCAAACCGGTAAATTTAATAATGGCAAATGAAAACAAAGCACCGGTATTCTTGAGTAGGAGGGTGAGGCTAAAAGCTAATGAAGCGGCAATCGTAAGCTTGAGGATGAAAAATTACAATGAACTAAGTGACAACAAGCAAGTGTGTATAGTTCCAAATCCTAATAGTCAAAGTGCTGCTGTTTTAGGAAGATCATTTTCGATAACGAAGAGCGGCCTCTGCGTCAGTGTCTTGTTGAATACCCTTGATATACCGATCACGATACAGAGAGGGAGGAAACTAGGATATGCTTTACCGGTTAAAACTCGATATGAAACAATTGAGAACTCAAAACAAAATGAAGTTGTTGATTGTCCCAATCACAGGGACAAAATTTGTATCTTGAGACGATTGCAGAAAATAAAAGATTCTTCAGGTCTTATTAAATCACTTAAGTCAGAAACGGATGATGGGCTGTCGAGCTGTTCGAACTTTCCAGAGCGACCCACACTAGATGAAATGCAAAATGAAAAACCGGTCCTGCCGGAGATTGAACATTTGAGGGGCAAACTCAAAGATGAACAGCTCGAAGCCATCAAGGACGTACTAGAGCGAAACGAGGAAGTTTTTTCGAGGCATAAGGCGGATATCGGGTGTTGTAATTTCGTTGAACATGAAATAGAACTTGAGGAAAACGCGGTACCACACAGGGAGGGGGCGAGGCGCATGACCCCACACAAATCGGACGCGTGTAGAAAAGAGATTGAGACGTTACTAGAGTATGACATGATAGAACCATCCAAGTCACCGTGGGCGTGTGGAGTAGTGATGGCCAAAAAGAAAGGCGACCAGTTGAGGTTTTGTTGTGACTTTCGATACCTGAACTCCGTCACGGTGAAGGATGCCTATCCCATACCTAGGATTGATGAGAGCCTCTCGAAGTTAGGTGATGCAAAATTTTTTACGACTCTTGATTTAGGCTCGGCCTTTTGGCAAGTACCACTAAGGAAGCAGGACAGGGAAAAGACAGGGTTTGCCTGCGAGTTGGGTCTGTTTCAATGGAAACGGATGCCGTTTGGACTTTGCAATGCCACAGCCACGTTTCAGCGGTTGATGGCACACGCGCTGATAGGCGTAACGAAGAAATATGGCAACCTGGTAATGTGCTACGTGGATGACGTGGTAATAGCGACGCCAACACTGGAAGACCACATTGAGAGACTAGACGAAGAGTTTGCATGCATGAAGAGGTCGGGGCTAAAGTGTAAACCATCAAAGTGCGAGATACTCAAGGACTCAATAAAATACTTGGGCAGGATGGTAGACAAGCATGGCATCAGACCTGATACGGACGCCGTGGAAGCAGTCCTGACCTGGAAATCACCGAAGACAGAGCACCAGTTGATGAGCTTCCTGGGTTTCGCTAACTATTATAGAGAATTCATCAAAGGCTATGCAGACAAGGTATACCCGATGCAACAATTAATGAGACACAAGGGCAAGAAGTTCACATGGAACAACGCAGCAGAAGAGTCATTCCAGAGAATAAAGAAAGAGCTATGTGAGGCACCAGTACTGGGTATGCCGACGGAGAAAGGGATGTACGTGCTGGACACGGATGCGTCGGTAGTCGCGATTTCTGGGATTCTCCACCAAGAACAGGAATGGAATGGGAAGACAGTCTTGAGACCAATAGCGTACGGGAGAAAAGTCCTGAGTGACACGGAAATGAAGTACGGAGCACCGAAAGCAGAGATGTTCGCGGTGGTTACCTTTGTCGAGAAATACAGGGCATACCTGGGCAGTGAGCCATTCAAGTTGCGAGTCGACAACAGAGCACTGAGCTGGCTGAAAACGTACTCAATGGACCAAAGTTACATTGGGAGGTGGATAGTTCGCCTAGACGGATACAACATGATAATTGAGCACAGAACGCGAGATAAACATCAGAATGCCGACAGCTTGAGTAAGAAGACGGAGTTCTATGAGAGACAAGAACAAAGAGAAGCAGACAGACCTGAAATCAAAGATGGCTTCTCATTCATGGACAAGGAAACGTACGACAGTCTTCCACTCACGAGATGGCTGGACAAGTCAGGCAAACCGATAGAAGATCATCCTAAATTGCCTAAAGAGCCTCCAGAGAAGACCATCTTGAAGAAGAGCAAGGGGATTCCGATTGAGATTATACTCAAGTCGAAGATCGTGAAGGAGACGCTCAAGGCAAAAGGCTATGATCTTAACCAAGTGGAAGCAGGAACTGCACAGATAGATGATGACTTAATGAGGTTGCTCGAGAAACTATCAGATGATAAGCCCGTGATCCAAGAGAAGGGTCAAGAGAAACCGGAATTCACTATACTTCGGAGAAAAGAGACAGTGAACGATACTGACTCATCAAGAGGAAGCGTCACTGACAGCAAAGACGTCGTGCGGTCACTAGTTGACAAAATCCCCGAAGACATTCTGGAGCAGACCAAGGTTAGGAAAAAGAAAGTGACGTTCAACGAAGATACTGAACACCTGGGACTAGGTCAAGAGTCCGGGGAGTGTTCCAGGTTCACGGAAGAAGGAACCGGAGAAGGAAAATTGTCCGGGGAGCGTGAAGGATGGGATGAAGACTCGAATGGGAGCAGCGAAAACCAAGACAGTCTGTGCATGATATTGGCGGAAGAGAAGACAAGGCACCACGACAGGGAGTTACAGACGGATCCATCTTCAGGAACATACAACATGGACATACAGGAGATGCGAGGTGGTGAGGAACTTGAGAAAATTGCGGTTGCAAGGAAACCATTCAGGGAACTATCATGCAACTCAAACATCAGAACGAATCTGGTGCCAGAAGATGATATGAAAATCGTGAAAAGGATGATATGCGTGAAACTGAGTGATGACATCCACAACCCTGGTGAGATGAATGGACAAATCGTGGCGCTAAAGGAGCATGTCAAGGCGAGATATAGGCTGTCAGACCTAATAAGAGCCCAGAAGAATGACAAAATGACAAGTAACCTCTCCAAATGGATCCAGTCGGGGGTCAAGGAGAAGGGGGAACTTGAGGAAGACAGCTACAAGATCTTGAGCCAGTTCTACAAAGAAAAGAAAGACTTACTTTATCACACAGCTGAGGGGGTGGTAGCGTGCAAGAGGAGAGATGAGGAAAAGATATTACACAAACACAACCTCATCATACTACCACAATTGTACCAGACGGAGGTGCTTTTCAGATCACACGACCAGATGGGCCACCAGGGGATAGACAAAGTACAACAAAGGATACTTCACAGGTTTGATTGGCCAGGAATGAGAAAAGCTTGCGAGAGATGGGTGAATGCCTGCCTGGCATGTCTCCAGGTAAAAGACCCAAGGAAGATGAAGTTTCCACTCAAGTCAGTTGAGAGCTCAGAGTTCAATGAAGTGGTGCAGATAGACCATCAAAAAATTTGCATGACAGAGTCGGGATATAATCAGATACTGGTTATAATAGATCACTTCACAAAGTTGGCGGAAGCGGTTCCGTGCCAGACAGCCTCGGCCGAAGAGACATGTGATCATCTGATAACGCATTGGATATCGCGGTATGGTTGTCCAATGACTTTCCAGTCGGACAACGGCAAAGCTTTCGTGGGGGACTTGACAAAAGAATTGATGAAGAGATCGCACATTGCTCAAGCACACTCGACGACCTATCATCCACAGACCAATGGGTTGGTAGAGAGACAAAACAGGACACTGGTCAACATGTTAAGGGTGTACTGCTCAAGATACATGACGGACTGGGACAAATACCTGCCACAGGTAGTAGGAGCCTACAACAGTACACAGCACTCAACTACGGGCATCAGTCCTTTCATGATGTTGACGGGCAGGGAGAGAGCAATGCCTCTGACATTCTTTTACCCGGAATATGAGGGGAAAAGGACGTCGCCTCAGTCATACGTGAAAGAAGCGATCAAAAGACAACAGGAGTTGAACGAGCTATGCAGGAGGAACACGGCGCAAGCGCAAATGAGGCAACGCAGGAAATATGACGAAAAAATATTACAAGCAAAGCCATATGAGGTGGGCCAATACGTGTGGGTCTTTCAAAATGTCATACCGCCCAAGGGAACGAAGAAACTACTCAAGAAGTAGAGGGGACCATTCATGATAACGGAAGTTCATCAACAAGGACGGTTTTACCGCTTGAGTACTGGGCGAGCAGCACATTATGAAAATCTGAAGCCTCACGTTCCGTCTCCGGAGGACTGGTGCATACCGAAGGACATGGGGGGTCTCGAGTACCTGGTGGTAGAGCCAGCGTGTGAAGTGAATGAAAAAGGCACCAGAGAGAAAAATGATGGTAATGAGAACTTGAGTTTGGACGACAATGAAAAGATAAAGGTGGAGTCTGAAGCAGGGTCGTTTGTAGAAGAAGACTGGCACGAACCGGAGCAAGATGAGGTGCCGAAGTGGATGGAGCCGGATCGACCAACACCACCGGAAACCAGGACTGGCAATCGCAAACGCACCGGCATGAGGTACAACAGGTACGGGGATGACTTCTTGATCGATAAGATACAGCCAGACAAATTGGGCGAGGAATTACTGAAGGCAGGCGAACTGGAAGCCGGAGAGGAATGGCAGGTCATTGACGATGGTGGTCATTATCCGCAGGATGATTACTCGACGCCAGAATTAGAAACGGATCTCGAACAGAGTGAGATAGAGAGGAGGGAGAACACGAACTTGAGGATTCTAGAGTGGATGCGTGATGTCAAAGACGAGAGCCGCGAAGGACAAAGCATTCAGCAAGTCGATGTATCAGCAGCAAATTACATGAAGACAGAGGACCCTCTTTTCGGATGGACGGCAACAGACAGGCCACTGGACATTCCTCAGGACAATTCAGACCCGACAACATCGACGGGGACGTCGATAAATATTTTTGTCCGGGGAGTGGGGGTAGGACTTACCCACACCGAAAATTTGATGATAAAGAAGCTCAAGGAAGTGAGAGAAACGAGCAAATTGGAACTGGAGGAAGAAGAGCCAGAGCCTATTATAGGTCGGAATTTCAAAACGAAATTCGAAATACCCAATGAATACTCGGAGAACATCATGATAACGGATAGCGACTTCATCCTGTCAAACAGGACCAGCGCGATCTGCATCACGGCGGACATGAGTTTCAAATCAAGATTGGAAGCTGACTTCAAAAGAGAGTACCAGAATGTAGAGTTTCTGTTCAGACAGAGACCAGGACTGGGAGGGATGGCAGCGCTTCCACCGTCAGTGGCACAAGTCCCGGGCAAATATCTGTGCTTCCTAGTAACGAGGGTCAATGACAGGAACACAATTGATCCCGAACACGTGATATTGGCACTAACGAGACTTCATGATTGAAAGAGGGATAACAGAGGTCTCAATGCCGGTGTATGACCCAAACAGGGGCAAACTGAGCCCAAGGGAATTGTACGCTATGCTACATGTGGTCTTTGCAGAAACTGAGATAATGGTGTATCTTCATAAGAAGTACTACTTGAGCATCGCCTGAGTCGGGTACACGGGGGTATCGAGTCGGGTGTGAGGGAGGAGTCTTGAGTTAGGTACTGGGGTGCGGCGCAGGTAAAGGGATCTTAAGATGTGATTGGCATGACAATTAAAATTTTAAAAAAGAAAGGAATTAACGGTGCTAAAACATAAAATGAATCTGCATGCTTTTAAGGAAATTCCAATTGAATTGTTTTAAGTGAAATGAGAATGATAAGATTTTAACCATACTGGTAGAAGGGGGGTCTCTAGGTTAGGAACGTGACATGCTAAGTTTTAATATGCTTTCTGTTTTCAGATCAAGTTTGAAAAACAAAGTTGAAAATCCAACTATACTCAAGCGAGAAACAGAAAGAGAAATCTTGATTGAACTCGCGATAATCCGCACCTACAGCAAGTATTTGCAAGGGAACATTTCTAGAGAATTCTTGAGTTGGGTAATACTTAAGTCGGTTAGGTAATTCTTGAGCTGGTTAACACATACCGATATACATCCCGAAGTCACGAAGAATGGCAGACCGATTCTGGAATTCCATGCCCGCGGCCCTGAAGAAGCCCACTCTTGATGAGCTGTACAGACGCCTGAGGGACCTGGACTATACCCAGATAGACGAGAGAATGGCAGTAATGCTGAATGCCATCCTCCAGTTGGAAGACCAGGGTGAGTGCAGGGAGTCTGCAACGGAGGCTGTCTTGATGATCGGGTACACCACCGAGGGTATATCAAACCAAGAACAGACCAGATGGTTGTCTTGGAACGTGGATGGAGGAGTAAGGGGCTTTGACTTGGCAAGGAATCCTGGCCTGAGCAACAACACTGAATATGGCGCAGGGGAGTTCCCACTACCGGCTAGGCCAACAGCAAGATCTACGAGCCAGGGTTCGAGTAGGGTGCCGTCGATGACGCGAGCGCAACAGAAGACCGAGGCATATCCGGATCTGGGTGTTCTAAAGAAAGAGCTCGAGAAGGCGCAGAAGGAAAGGAACAAGGCGAACCTCGATCGGGATCAGGCGAAGCTGGATCGGGAGAAGATTCAGCTGGAGAGAGACCAGGCAGTCAACGAGCGAGATCAGACTCTGAGGTTACTTGAGATGCTAAAAGTTGAACATCAGCAGGAACTAAGAGTGCGGGAGAGCGCCGCGAATCGTGATCAACTGAAGTCGGAGTTGGAGAGAATAGAACAGCGACAACGTGAGCTTGACGCACAGAAGGGAGCCAGGCCAAAGGAGCGAGTAGTGACCAGCTCGAGGCCAGAGTCGCGCATGGAGGTGGATGAAGCTCCCAGGGCAAGAGGACGGTTCAACCTTGACCGCGAGGCCAGAGAACACATGAGTGAAGGGTTGGAAGTCTGGATACCGAATGACGCAACGCCTTCCTTGCGTAGCCTAGAGACACAACCTGTACGTCCACTAAGGGATGTGGTGCTGCCGGGATATACCCCAACCTCGACCTCGAGCGACAGTCAGGTGAGTGGCGGCTCATCGCGCCTGAAAGAGCTAGGCGAGAAATTACAGCAGAAAAACCGTGAAAGATCTGCAAGACCGGAGCTTCCCCCAACTTGGAGGGAACAGCCGGTCAGGAGCGTCGTGATCTCGAGTTATAAAAAAAAATACAGAGGGGAGGTACCACAGGCACAATCGACTGGATTGGAGTGCGGAACAGGGAGCCAGGAGGGCCTGCTTCCATGATGCGGCCTGGGTGGAGTATCTCGCGCCACCTCGTGTGCCAGAGGGTGCAGTTCACCTAATCATAGGGGACAGCCTGGTGCGGGTGTTGACCCGGATCCAGTCGCATTGGCAGACAGGAATCTTGAGTTTCGCTGGAGCTGCCACGCCACAGATGTTGGCAACCCTGGACATGCTAGGGATGACTAAAGTATATACGGTGACCCTGATGATCGGGACCAACGATGTGTCAAGGGGAGAAGCGAGGAAAATAACGAGGCTGTACGACAAGATGAGCTGCCTTCTTGAGGAGCTGAGGATCCAGATGGACCCCGTCCTGCTGACGGTATGCACGGTCCCCTACAACATGATGTTTGATCAGCACGCCTTGGAGATGAACGAGAAGGTGCGGAACCTAAACAAGGTGATCCGAGACATACACCGGAGAGTGTGCTTCCTGTCAGACTGTTGGACATAGCGGAGCGCATGGAGAAAAAGGGATTCCCTGAAGACACCTCCAATGATGGAATCCATTTCGATAGGCCAAGGGGAGCGGAGTGGCTGAACGACGTCTTTCAGGAACACGTAAACACGCTAGAGTCGGATCTGCTAGAGACAGCCCAATTCACATTAGGACCACCTCCGAACCCACCATTCCTTGCCTCAAGGGCCTTGTCTGGTCGCTTGGGAACGAGAGTTGACACTAGAGACGGTTCGAGGAGCAACCAGACCCGATTGCAGAGTGCCACGCCAATGGAGTCTGAGGAGGTGACGTCATCAACACCTCCAGGCTCGGCGATATCCTCACTGGTAGTGGCAGAGAACAAGCGGGAAAAGAGGTCTATAGAGACCGCTCGCTTGAGATATCCTGAGAAGGTGAAAGAACTGGACCTAGGGAGTTTGGAATGCAGGCGAGAATTGGCGGAAACCCTGGGGATTGAACGAGTGTCGCACGAGGATTTGAATAGACATCATTGCGTGGACTGGTTGAAAGCTCATGAGGCGCACTTCTCGAGAACGAAATTGATGGAGACCACAGACCTGACTGGAATTCCCACAAAAGCGATCATGGGACCCATTAACTACCGACCTCTCAAGCTGCTGGGGAGTCCTGGATTTATAACAGAACCTCCCAAGCACCGAACGAGCATCGCCAGGATCAGGTTGGCGACCCCGGCACAGTTAAAAGTGGTAGACAAACTACTCAATCCAGGGTCGATGGAATTGCCGGATGCCGCTTACGAAGGCTCGAAATTGGCGGAAGATCCCAGGTACGGGAAGCCCTGTGGCAGCACCCAGCTGGCCAAAACCCTGGCAGTTTATGATAGAGCAGATCCGGCTGCTGCGAGAGTAGTCATTGTGGCGGGGTCGGACTTCGAAGGAACGTCTCCCAAGTTGTTCTGGCCGGAGACTCTGATATACTCTTTGCCAGGAGCTGAATTAAATCAGATGTTTACTCTGGTGGTGGCAATAAAGTCGGAGATGCCCTGTGAACCTGAGCTGCTATTGTTTGCAGGAATGAATGATCACCTTGCACGCGGTGGGACTTCTTGAGCAACTGAAGGGCGATGAAAATCCGCCATCGAGGAAAGATATGGGAAGCCATTTAGGCGTTGTTTGCGGCGATGAATGAAGTGCAAGAGAATGTTGTCTCGAGATTTGGGTCCAGAGACGAAGGTGGTGTTTACCACATCCCCTGGATACGCGAATATGCCACCCGCCCCTACAATTCGTGTACGCGGTCTTGATCCTGATAGCAGAAGGGAATGAATGGCGGATTCTAATGGCAGCCCCCAATCGGGGAGTTGGAGCCATCGAACCTGAGGCTTCGCAAGTCAGAATTGGCGGCGGCATGGGCGGACATATCTCATGCACTAAGGGGCTTTTATGGACTAGCCGACATCCTGATCGTATTAGATGAGGTGCTCTTGCTAGAGATATCGAACTTTGCCAGGCAACTCAAGTTCAGCCCAGTCATCAGAGACAATCACCCGGCGATAAGCCAATTGACGGCCAGATTGTGGTTTCGGAGTATGGATGTGAAGATCACCAAACTCCACCAGCAAGTCTAGAGGTCCCAGTAACGAGAGAAGAAAATGTGGCCGAGACGGAGAAGCAATTAGAATCGATGAAATATCGATTGACTCAAGAGAATGGCTGGTGGCCATTTTTGACACCAAGGCTGGAGAACGCCACGAACAAGACGAGGGAGGAAGCACCACCCCTCGTGAAACAAGTCTGGAGTTTTCTGGAGAAACAACTGGAGCTGGCCGAAACAAGAGACATGACGTTGGCTAGATTTGTCTCAGCCGCCAATGAAGTGACGATTGGAGGTTCTGGAGAGAGCACGCCAAGGGGTGAATTGAGGACTAGGAGGGATTATGAGATTCTCAAGTTCTTGAGTCCTTGCTGGAGAAGGAATTCATGGCAAGGAATGTTCGGCACCGCGGCGACTATCTTTGGAGGCCTTCGTGCAGGAGATACTGGGGCATGCCCATCAGCCTGCTCTTGGCCTTGTATTTGGTTTACCCCAGATACTTGTTCAACATGGGCCCCAGCATACATGTTTAGTCGAGGAGTGGAGACACTTCGAGTTGATGGGTACCTGGCACTATTACTCTTGACCCATGGGGAATTGGTGTCGTTTCATCGATTAATGGAATATGGAGAGCCTCTGTCTATGGGGAGAGTCCACTCGATTATTGAGACCAGCTCCTACAAGTGTGCCGCAGGGTTGAAGACGTTGTTAGTGCAATACCTCATGATGCAGAATCGGCACATGACGGGTGAAGATGAGAATCCAACCTCGAGAGAAGAATGGAAGAAGACGAATAGAGGGATGCCTCTGCTGACGGACCTATGCCTGGCAATGAGGTCGGACCCAATGGGGATAATCCGGGGCCTAGAGGAGGTGGTGACCTGCATTTATGGTCCAGCGGTGACGTACGCGTTCCCAGATCCCCTGGTGACAACGTATCGTCACTCTGTAACGCACTTGAGTCTTATCAGTATACTGGATGGGACGGCGTTAAATTGGTGTCAGCAGGAGGTGCTCAGAGCGCGAATGAGCAACACGGTACTCTTTGGAAAGGTGAAAGATGCCGAGCTAATAGTGTACAACTTCAGGGGGCAAATGCAATGTAGAATGGGAGGCAAGCGAGAGGGTCCCATCGAAATGTATCCTAAATTCTGGAACTTGAACCCATTGACGGCAGACGGACGAGAGATCTTGAGAATTCCTGCCTGGAAGGAGTGCTTTGCACTGGTGAAGAGGGAGCTGGAAACCATAATGGAGAAAGAAATCCTCCCAGCCACCATGCCTGAGTTCCCAATAGTCAGGAGGATGACCTTAGGAATGAACAGTTCCTTGGTAGTTCCCTCCATAATGGCGAGGATGACGACGGAGGAAATGCAGAAGTATTTCACTGATGGCTGGGACCCCCTGTTCATCGGCTACACGGCGGCGGTCTACTTCCATACTAGCGAGGCGAAGGTAAATTCGTGGACGACGCAAGCGAAAAAAGAGGAGAGGTTCGCAACCCCCCGGATATGAGGTGCGAAAGGTCTTGAGAGCTCTTGAGCAGGAGGGACTTGAGAACATGCTACCCATATGGGATGATGGCAGGATGATCATGATGGAGGGGCACGTCGCATTGGTGGACAATATGAAATTTGCAACGAGAAAATATAAGGCACCCTATGGCTTAGAACAGGTGGAAATGAGACAGGAGGGAAAAGAACTAGATGCCGCAGGTCAACTGCATGTAGCTCTGACGGAATACAAGAAACTGGACCCTACGACACCATCACCACTGTCAGTGGACACGCCTGGAGACAAGAGGAGTGGACCCGTTGAGGACCGATTCAAAAGAATTCTCGAGAGAAGGAGAAATGAATCAGAAGAAGAGAGTATGGATGAAACTCTCAGTGAAGCCGGTGAAGACATGGAAGTGGGGAATACGCCTGAACCAGGGCCATCAGGGGAGGAGCTCACCACTCAAGAGCTGTTGAAAGACTTGAGCGAGGAGAATTGGGCAGATACTGCCACCCCACTTCTGAATCCGTCCCCCCGGAAGAAACTGGAATTGCCATTAACAGGTGAGACTTTCAATATGGGGATGTTACTCTTGAGCTCGGAGGAAAGGGAAAAGAACATGTTCGAAGGGAACAGGGACATGTTCCTGGGATCCCTGAAGGACGATGCTTGGCAGGAGTTCTTGGAAGAATTCAATCAAGAAGTGGGCAGCGAGACGACGCTGGACAAATTCAAGGAGGAACTGTGGGACACAGTCGTAAGATTTGGAAAACCGCTTCTGATAGGAACGGGCCTGGATGAGAAGGCGAGAAAAGAGCTGCTGAGCAAGCTGGTAGAGCTGAGGAATTCGCGATCGAAGACTAGAGAAGAAAAATGTGAGGACAGCTCTACTCTGAAACAAAAAACTGTAGATAAAAGAGTTGATGATATAAAAAGGGATAAGGTTGGGACTAGTAATATAATTAAAAGTACTAATATCCTTAAGGCTCGAGCAGGGGGGAGGCAAGAGTTGGAAAGATTGGATAGAGAGGTCGAATCAGTGATGGTAGCTACAACACCCTCAAGCAGAAATGTGAAGACTCGCAAGAGGAAGAGAGAAGTAGAAGGATTGGGTAGTCCTTCAGTGGATGCTGTTTCGGAAGGAAACTTGAGAGAGACGGCGCCCATGGTTTTGGCTCGATGCAAGACGGCGGCATACAAGAACAGCTCAGAGCTCAGAAGACCACTTGAAGTAGAAAGGGAAATATAGACTTCCACCAGTTCGACATCGGAGGAAGACTTCAAGCCTCAGAAGATAAACGTAAAGAGAGGTTCAACGAACGGACAGACATGGGAAGTGGATATCGGCAAAGAATGGATCTCGAGGGCACATCAGGACATGGGCAAACAAGTGACGAGTGACCCATTGGAGAGGAACAAGACGAGGAACACTTCTCGGACGTGGTGGGTGGCCCTTGAAACATTGAAAGAAATGGAGGACTGCTGGAAGAAGTTGGACAGTGGAGTAGCTCGCAAGCGACGCAATTGGGCCACCCAGCAAAAGGCCGAGGTTAATAAAATAGAAATGGCGAATCATCTGAAGAGGTCCTGGCAGAGTTTGTTGAAGGATCATTTTGAAGAAGCAATGAGGACACCCTCATCAGCACCACCATTAATGGCGAATCCCTTCGTTAGAACCGCAGGACAATTAATGTTCACCTGGAGTCTGGTGGGGATAGAGTTGGAAACACTGACCTCGTATGACAGGCTGAAGTTGGGAAGCAAGAAGCTAGATGTGTATCAGGCACTGATGCAACACGTAGCCAGGGACAATTCAGGCTTGAGCCTGGCTAGAAGAAAGGATGCCACGTGTTTCTTGAGATGGATAATGTCGATGATGTCTGATAGCACCATCCTGGCATGCCAACAGAGAGCAAGCGTAAGTAAAACCATGGAAAAAAGAGTCTCAACGATCATCTTGAACGTGTATCAGAGTACAGGAATAGAAAAGGAAGATGGTTCCAGACAATCCCTAGAGAACCACAGAAAGCTAGACGAGGTGCGGAGGTTTTATAATAAGAAGTTCGAAGAAGAACATGATGTTCACCGTAACCTGGCCTCGTCAGAGCAGTACTCGAGACCCAGCGAGAAGGGGGAATACCAATACGTGTCAGGAGTGATGGGAATAGCCTACAACCCCTTCTTAGACTCAGAAACAGGAGGCGCTCACAGGAACCACGAGGTGGCGGAGCTACTGAAGTTTTGGACAGAAAGAATAATGGAAATAGAAACGGTAGAGAAGGAGGGGCCGAGCTTGGGCCTGATTCTTGAGAAAACACCAGAGGTGGTAAGCATACCGCGCTCAAACAAGAGAGTTGAAGTGAACATGGGCGATGGAAATGGCTTGTTAACCACGAACTTGGGAGTGGTATGGAAGCTACTAAGACCCTCCTGGTGTCCACATCCCCACGCGAGTCTGATCGAGGAAACCACCGAGCGAGTGAGGTTAGCACCAATGGAAGATGAAGATCTGGCAAAGTTGAGTGTGCTGCATAAGCTAATCTCACCTCAGATGCAAGAGCCAAGCGAAAAGACGAACAATCCCGGGTCAGCGAAGAAATTGGAGCCGGGTAGCTGTCTGGATTCGACGTGTGGAAACGGAGAGCACACCTGCGATGGACGGTCATGCGTCAGAATACTGTCCTTTCAAAAAGAAGACCTGGTCACTTGGTTCGAAGACATCACAGAAAGGGAGAGAAGTGAAGTGCAAATAGTAGCGGAGTGTTACGCGAGAACCACGGTGAATATAGCGACAGCTCTCGGATTCTTCTCGAGAATGTGTAGTTTGCAGTCATTGGAAAGACTAGAGTCTGAACACCATTGGGTGACGGCGTTGAGCGTAGAATCATGGCCTGGGGTGTTGCAGGTGACTCAAAAACACATCCGGAGCTGGAAAGTTGGTCTTGAGGCAGAAATGGGGTTTCCCATGAGCGAAGCTTATGGCCTGCCATTGAACGCAAAATCCCTGATAGGGTCAATGATGGCCAACTTGTGCGGAAGTCACTACCCACTGCACATGGCAATGGTGGAAGCATCCAGCCAGAGAGTACTGGTGGACAAGGTCTTCTCAGTGCCCAAGTGCGTGAGGTTGGCTAGGATATCGCATCACTCGCACAAGTTGTTGAGAAAAATCAGAGGGACAGTACCAAAAGAATTGAGAGATGACTTGAGTGAAATCTGGGGAGAAGAACTTTTGAAGTTGGAGAGAGAGAACACAAGCGATCACGAGAGACAAAACGTGATCGGAAAACCTGTGGGAAGTGCTCCAAACCTGGAAGATAACGACACGATGCATGAGAAAATGATGGAGCTTGAGCCTCTCTTGGAAGCCTCGGGGGAGCGTAACCTCAGGAGCATTGAGATTACCCATGGAGAATGCCCATGCCACTGTTTAGCGCAAACGGTGTGGTATCCAGATCACAAGAACCTTTGCCTGGTGTGGGATATGGAAGAAATCCGGTCGATCGGACTACCGGATCACCGACAGAAGGTGACGCTCTTGGTAGTGAGTACGATGTTGGCTCTGAGATGGATAGAAGAGAATATAACGAAGTATCGGGAAGCGGGGACGCCAACGGCTGAGTCAATATACGCGATAGACTACAGTAGGAGACTCGAGTTGTTTGAGACTGCGTGCAAGGTATTCGCCATACCAACGGAAGTCAGACATGTCTGGAGCCGTTTGAGGTACTTCCCATGGTTTCGGGCGACGCTGACGTCTTGGTTGTACATGACAACGAAAGATCACATGAGAAAACATCAAAAGGAGTATCGACAGTTCCAGGCCGAGATTGGGCCGGAAGCTTTCAAGAGACCCCTGTTAACCCATCGTAATGCAATCACGACAGGATGGAAGAGAGTGGGTAAAATGTCTAGAGACAATACCAAGGCGAGGGAATCGATACTAGAGGAGGACCTGGCGAAGAACGTGAGCTTGAGCCTGCACAACTCCTTTTGTTTGAACCGGGAATCTAGGGTGAAGGCACTACCCAACCAGGCAAAGAGGTTGCAAGAGCAAAGAGAATGGATGCGATCCTACGAACAGCTGAAGGCTTGGGAGGAGATTGTGATTAGCTCCGATGATGAAGAGGAACTGTTGAGGCAGTTTGCCGTATCTAGTACTTCAGGGTGCAGTACCTCCAAGGCGAAGAGTGCGAGATGAGTAGGTGGCTCGAATAGATCTTGAGTCTTGAGAGGGAAAGGGGGCTTGAGCGTGGATCCGGGTGAAACTTGGATTCACGAAAAAGAAGTTTTAGCAAAGCAAATATTGTTATTAATATACTATATTTACTATATAAATCAAAATGCTGCATGACAATTTCCTGATTGAATAGGACAAAAGAAATTTTAAATGATTGGCTTGGAAAGCGAGAATTCTAGGGTGCAGGTGTGTGCAGATTTTGATTGCTGTTTAGCGATAGTGTGAAAATTTTACATGGCTGTGAATTTTGGGGTGTAGATAAGCTTAAGTCTGCTGCAAACTTCTGTAAATGACCACTGGCACTGTATCTTGAGTAACACTCGGTTTTCTGGGACTCACTGGCAGAAGACAGCACGCGATGAGGACATCGATCTCGAGTCCGGGGAGTATGTGCCAGTCGGTCATATTTGGAAGTTTGACCTTGAGAGAAGCAAAAAAAAACACTTAATTTTGGAGTGAAATTTAATTTTTCAAAATTTCGAATGGAACCTGTCATGCAAGATTTTCTCGCGATAACTGAAAATCAGAAAAAGAGAAGTCAGAACAATCGAGTGACAATCGCGGGAAAGTTGCTAGAAAAATCAGTGGGAAATTGCTATTCGCAATTTCAGTAGCGATAATAATCTAGAGTAGAGCTGTCCCATCTAGAACAGAGACGAGCGCATCCCCACGAACTGGATTGTTGTGATTGGAGTATTATTCTAAACTGGACTAGAGTGAACCTTCGGTGGAAAGGTGGACAGCTAGAGTGTCCCAATGGTTCACGAGAACTGACATTCTAGAGTACAAACTTGTTCTTGTTATTAAAACTGACAAACATTAAACTCATTTTAGTTACTTTATTGATTCTTGAGTTGCACACCGACTTATTTACTTCCTGGTTCTTGAGCGTGCTACAATGTGAGTACTAATTTAAATTTCTAGAGTGTGTTTTATAATTGTTATGTTGAGGTAAGGCGAGTTTTAGGTTGATCCATCTGAAATGGATCAAAGTTCCACTGTCTAATAAAAAGTAACTTAACGGATTGTTCCGACCCGGTTTTTAACGGCGTTCATGTATTTTGGGTATCTAGAGACCTGAGTATGGGGACGTTATTAATTCTAGAGTGGGGGGGGGATATTTTAGTAGTAGCCTTTAGGCTGTAACGGGTCGTGGTCTCGTGTCACAAGCGAACCGAATTGGCTCCGACTGATTTGAGGTGGAAAAACACAAGAGATAGTGTCCCTGACTCTTGAGCCAATAGTTATAGGGCCTATTTTTCTTAAGCCTCATGTGTGACTGCAGTAGACGAATGTTACAATTGTTATTAATATGCTAGATCTATTATATAAATCAAAATGCTGCATGACAATTTCCTGATTGAATAGGACAAAAGAAATTTTAAATTACCAGCTTAAAAAGCGAGAATTCATAGATGCAGGTGTGTGCAGATTTTGATTGCTGTTTAGCGATAGTGTGAAAATTTTATATGGTTGTGAATTTTTGAAGGTAGATAAACTTAAGTCTGCTGCAAACATCTGTAAATGACCACTGGCACTGTATCTTGAGTGACACTCGGGCTTCTGGGGATTCACTGACAGAGACAGCACGCGATGAGGACATCGATCTTGAGTCCGGGGAGTATGTGCCAGTCGGTCATATCTGGAAGTTTGACCTTGAGGGACACGAAAATACGTAATTTTGGAGTGAAGTTTTAATTTTCGAAATTGTTTTCCATAAGCCTCATGTGTGACTGCAGTAGACGAATGTTACAATTGTTATTAATATGCTAGATCTATTATATAAATCAAAATGCTGCATGACCATTTCCTGATTGAATAGGACAAAAGAAATTTTAAATTACCAGCTTAAAAAGCGAGAATTCATAGATGCAGGTGTGTGCAGATTTTGATTGCTGTTTAGCGATAGTGTGAAAATTTTATATGGTTGTGAATTTTTGAAGGTAGATAAACTTAAGTCTGCTGCAAACATCTGTAAATGACTACTGGCACTGTATCTTGAGTGACACTCGGGCTTCTGGGGATTCACTGACAGAGACAGCACGCGATGAGGACATCGATCTTGAGTCCGGGGAGTATGTGCCAGTCGGTCATATCTGGAAGTTTGACCTTGAGGGACACGAAAATACGTAATTTTGGAGTGAAGTTTTAATTTTTCCAATGGTTTATACAAAAACTCCAATTCTAGAGTCAGAACTTACTTCTGTTATCAAAACTGATTAGTATTGAACTTAATTAGTTATATTATCTAATTCTTGAGTTGCTTATCAAATTAATTACTCCTTGTACTCGAGTGCATCAACATGTGAGTCTCTAATTTAATTTTCTCGAGCGTGTTTTATGATTGTTATGTTGAGATAAGGCGAGTTTTAGGTTGATCCATCTGAAATGGATCAAAGTTCCACTGTCCAATAAAAAGTAACTTAACGGATTGTTCCGACCCTGTTTTTAACGGCGTTCGTGTATTTTGGGTATTTCGAGACCTAAGTATGGGGAAGTTCTTATTTTCTAGAGTGGGGGGATATTTTGGTAGTAGCCTTTAAGCTGTAACGGGTTCTAGTGTCATGTCGCAAGCGAACCGAATTGGCTCCGACCGTTCTTGAGGTAGAAAAACACAAGAGATAGTGTCCCTGACTCTTGAGCCAATGGTTATAGGGCCTATTTTTCTTAAGCCTCATATGTGACCGAAGTAGGCGACTGTTACAAAAATGAATAAGTTTTATGATCGCATGTTTCGTCAAGCCAGGTTTCCGTAAGACCGATAATTGTGTTTGAGTCAACTATTTCTGACAAGAAACGTGTTTCCATGTGTTTGTTCTTTACGCTTCTACAATTTAGAGTTATATATTTGATGAAGTTGTGGTGTTCCTTTGCTTTGTTTGCCAGGATTTCATACGAAAGTGCGGGACCTGGATTGACTTCGATGTCCCCACATTGAAGAAGCAGGATTTCCAACATTCCAATCTGAAAGGTTAGTATCACAACTGCGCAATAGATGCCAGCTGTGAATCTAAAGTGGCGGTTAGACGTCATGTTTCTAGTTTTGAGTAGTGCGGTGCAGCAAAATCAATAGGTGCTCTGAGTCCTTTTGGGTTTTGATTACTGTTTGGAGGATTACTGGATGTTGCTAGTACATTGACAAGGTTATATATTTGAACGTAGTACTTATTTTTTTGTTCGGGATTGAGTTTCGTGAAGTCGTCGGGCAGCAACAGAAGCATTGGTGTTGACATTGTGTGAAGCCAGGAAAATGCCAGGAATAATGGTGCTGGTGGTGTCAAGGATAATATGCTGAAGTTAGTAGTCAGTGCCCAAAGAATTGCAACTAGTGTTTCATCACTCTCTATTTAATAAGTTTATCACAACAATTATGCTGTTCCCGGTTCCGGAGACTGGCTTGCTGCTATTCCGTCAGATACGCTCGGTCTTCAGCTGACTGGCGACGCTTTCAATTCGCCTTGGTGCCACTCTCCTTTTTTCATGCTCTTGTGCATTTGGCTTACAGTCACCTTCGGACTTTTCTCTGGCTGCTTACATTTCTTCAACACTCGGCACCAGTGAAGACGACTTCAAAGTCATCTCGTCTCAACACACCAGCAAGCCCTTCAAGAATGCTATTGAACTATGATCTGAAACTGTTTCTCCTGATATGCCACCCGAAGACAATCAAAAGTGTGTGCCAGTCGGTCATATTTGGAAGTTTGACCTTGAGAGAAGCAAAAAACACTTGATTTTGGAGTGAAATTTAATTTTTCAAAATTTCGAATGGAACCTGTCATGCACGATTTTCTCGCGAGAACTGAAAATCAGAAAAAGAGAGGAGAACAATTTCAGAACAATTGAGTCGAAAACGCGGGAAAGTCGCAAGAAAAGGCAGTAGGAAATTGCTATTCGCAATTTCCATCACTATAATAATCGAGAGTAGAGCTGTCCCATCTGTGACAGAGACGAGAGCATTCCCTCGGATTGGATTATAACGACTGGAGTATTATTCGGAACTGGACTAGAGTGAACCTTCGGTGGAAAGGTGGACAGCTAGAGTGTCCCAATGGTTCACGAGAACTTACAGTCTAGAGAAAGAACTTATTCTTATTATTAAAACTGACTAACATTAAACTCATTTTAGTTACTTTATTAATTCTTGAGTTGCTTACCGACTTATTTACTTCCTGGTTCTTGAGCGTGTTACAATGTGAGTACTTAATTTAAATTCCTAGAGTGTGTTTTATAATTGTGATGTTGAGGTAAGGCGAGTTTTAGGTTGATCCATCTGAAATGGATCAAAGTTCCACTGTCTAATAAAAAGTAACTTAACGGATTGTTCCAACCCGGTTTTTAACGGCGTTCATGTATTTTGGGTATCTAGAGACCTAAGTATGGGGACGTTTCTAATTCTAGAGTGGGGGGATATTTTAGTAGTAGCCTTTAAGCTGTAACGGGTCGTAGTCTCATGTCACAAGCGAACCGAACTGGCTCCGACCGTTCTTGAGGTAGAAAAACACAAGAGATAGTGTCCCTGGCCCTTGAGCCAGTGGTTATAGGGCCTATTTTTCTTAAGCCTCATGTGTGACTGCAGTAGACGAATGTTACAGTGGTAGAAAAGCTGGTATACTCCGATTGTTTCTCGTAGACGCTCGTCTCTTTTAGCTAGCACCACCTATGACAGTGACAAAGTTCGTTTACAAGGATGCTCTGTTCCCGGTTCCGGAGACTGGTTTGCTGCTATTCCGTCAGATACGCTCGGTCTTCAGCTGACTGACGACGCTTTCAATTCGCCTTGGTGCCACTCTCCTTTTTTCATGCTCTTGTGCATTTGGCACTCAATGCGACAGTCATGGCATACATCCACTTATTTGCCCGAAAATCAAAAGCCGTTTCTCCAGACATCAACTTGGTAATGAAGTTATCAAAGACGCGCAGAAGTCAGTTGGTGTACATAGCAAACTCGAGCCGACCGGAATGCTACGTGACGATGGTAAACAACCAGACGGTGCTACTTCAGTTCCATGGAAAAGTGGCGCAGTTTTAGTTTGGGACTTGACTTGTGGAAACCGGCAAGCACACTCAAATCTATCGACAGGCCTTGAAGCTGGTCCCACTGTTGCTAATCAAGCTGAAACACGTTAACGTCAACACTATTCTGCTCTGCCAGGCAACTGTACGTTCGAGCCCATTGCTGTGGAACACCCTGGTGCCATCGGAAGCTCGACGCACAAAACTCTATCTTCTATTTCTTATAAAATCAAGACGACCACCGATGAGAAGAGGTCATTCACCTTCCTCAAACAAAGTTTCGGTATCGCACTACAATGCGGCCTGCTTAGAAGTGAACAACTAAACGGGCCATAAGCCAACTGTTTTTTAACCTTTTGTTTGTATTTAAAACTACTGAATTAATTTGAGCTGTTTAAACTTCGAAAAAAAATTTTAATCTTGAATGTTTTAATTATGAAAGTTGTCTATTTTTTGGTTTCAACAATTATTATTTAAATTGATGATTTTATATATGTAGTAATTTTGTCATTTTTAATGAAATCTTTTGTTGAAGTAATCTGTACTTAAGTAGCAAATATACTATCTGTAACCAATCTGTCGTTTGAACTAATTTTAACTATTTTGAACTAATTTCATTTAATTTATACGCTTTATTGATGCTGCGGCTGATTAAAGTGTTCTTTCGTCTAGTGTTTTTTTCGAATTGGTGAACCAAGAGTTTGGAACCTTTCTAGTTTTTGGTTGGAATTCAGATTAGATTTCACCAATCTTAGGCAGCCGCCTTTTATGTGATTAATTGTCAAAGTGTCCGTGTTTACAATCTATTTTATTTTAAGCTTATTTAGCTGCGATCTTTCTTTCATTTTTTTTCTAAAAAACTGCAGCAGTTTTTGAAATTACTGTTTATGATTTATGCTTTTATTTCAGAAGTATGAAATTGAAAGTGTATTCATTTATGTGGAGATCAATTGACTGACTTCTGTGGACCTGATTTTTGTGTTTTCTGAAAAGTAGCTTTCCTGAATTAGAAGAAAAACAACGAAAATGTCCATTTCAATGCGACCGTTTGGTGATTCACCAACAAGCGCGTTTCTGGTGAGTTAAAAAAACAAATAGTTAATCTTCACTCGTCGACAAATGTAGTGAATACTATTGTAGAGGTCTTCGTGTTATTTTTTTGTTTTTATATTTAAAGAAAATTTTGAGCCCTTTTCGTCCCCTCCCCTATCTGCGAACTTTAACTAGTTTTTTTGCTCGAATTGTCGGATTGTTACAAACATTGGTATACAGACGAATTAAAGTATGACAAACGTATTGGGTCCTCATTATTAACCTTGTAAAACTCCTTGTTACGTAAAAAAACGGATGCATACGTGAGGTGGGGGGAAAAAGAGCCAAAGTCTGTTCACGCTCAAATTTGAATTGTTGTGGTTTCTTTAAAAAATTTTTAAGCGCAGTTCATTTTTTTAATCCATTGATGAACAGCAAAAGTGTGAAAGTTTTTGGATTTTATTTTTCAGATTTCCAGTGGAATGAAACTTCAACTATTGATCTAGTTTTCTCAGCTAAAAAAATGTAATCAGCAAAATTAATCATAAATTGTTCTTGCATTTTCAACAGCCTTATGGCTATATTTTTACCACGTGCGAGAGCAAGTTTCTTGTAATCGAAAACTATACTTTTTTCACGTAATCAACTTTTCTTACTAATTCTGCTGACATGCTCAATTTCTTGAAGAAATGAATTGTCTTAAAAATTACCCCCCAAATCTGAGATATTGGGTTTGGTGGCTGGAACAGATTAAAGGGAAAATCTGACACCAGCGGCTACCTCCAGTTTTTTTACACGAAAAGTTACGGCTCTCATTTTCGATTTTCAAGTTTTCGATTTTCTGAAACTTTTTTAAAACCTAATATTACAAAGCTCGAAAAAAAACGGGATGAAGGGGCTTCCTAAGGATGTCGGATAACCTCTATTTTTCAGGAAACAAGTATTGATCTTCGGAAAAGTCAATTTTTGAACTTTGATTTGGTTTTGAAAATGTTGATTTTTCTCAAAAATAACACTGCTAACTCTTATATTAATGGTTTAATCAACAAACAGATTGTGGGCTTCGTCTTTTTGACCTTTCTTAAAAACTGCTCAGAGAAATCTGCGATTAAAGATTGAGTCGAATGAAATTTAAGCAAAAATTTTTTCTGCAGAAAAGGCGACTTCTTATTTGAGAAAACTTGTTGTCTCATTGGAAACTTTCTGCATTTTTTTTCCACTCAAATCTGAATCATTTCAGGATTCATTCGGAAAAGCAGGTTATGGGATTTTTCCCGGTAGTGATCTGGACACTTTAAGTCACTTTTGTTGAAACTGTTGTGCGGTGCGTATCATGGGAATCCTAGAAATTATCGCGAATTATAAAATCATCAGACGGTGCACGTTCAATCAGAAACTTCACCAAGCGTTCAATTGGGCGCTTCACGTTAAGAACGAGTCATCTCGGTGCCGATGTTGCTTGTTTTTGCGAGTTGTTGGTAGCAAGAGGCAGGCGAGCGCTAGTCGATCATGCAAAAAGACCACTGCCTGTCAAAAATGAACAAGCTAAAAAGGATCATCCGACGGAAAAGTAGCTGGTAAACGCCAAGGTTGACAAGAAGGCTATTGCAAATAAAGCTGTAGCTCTGCTCGTGCTGAAGTTAGTTTTAGATGGTTCTCCATTCGGGACGAGCGACTGTTTCAGTCGTTGGAGAGATCTGTATTCAAAAATGGTTCCGGACTCAAATTACACAAAGCTGGCTTGTGGGCCTACCAAAGCAACATATATGCTTGTGCATGACCTTGTTCCATTAATAAAATCCAAGATCACCAAAAAGCTTCGGGGCGAGCGGTTCACCATACACCTAGACGAGTCTTTTACAACGGTAAAATTCGTTTAGAAATCTGGATTGCTTATCACGATTCATTTTCTATTGTTTGGCACTACTTGTCTTCGAAGGAGTTGGAATGCTCTGTTTCGCTGAACGATATATCATCTCTGTATAATATCCATCAATTTATTTTGATTTGATTGACGGAATCCTCAACGAACTTAAGCTGAAGAGTACAAATTTCGTTGCATGACTGACAACTGCGCAACAAAGCGAGGCCAGCGAACTGGACTTGTCAGTGTGTTCGTCACCGGGTTTGTCAGGGTGTGGAACTCATCAAGCTTATTTGGCTCATCGAAAAATTTGCAGGAGTCTTATTATTGCAAATTGCATGCCCGTTCTTACAAAGTTCTTTAATTTCATCCACAACACCTCGAAAGTTTAGTCGGTACTCAAGCAGCAGTGGACGTTTCTAAAAAAAAACCTTTGACATTTCATTGAATTTGATCAAATTGTATCAGTTTACGGTAAAGAACAAGAGTGTTAGATCGCCTGTAGAGTTTACTGCTAGGAGTTCGGAGAAAAACTTGAAAGTTTTAATGACAAATCAGGAATTAGTGAAGTATTTGCATACTTTTGCAGAGAAATTACTTAGGTATAGTCCCAAATTTTCTTGCGTCTCCGATAACGCAAACAGTTTACGTGTTACACGATAAACTGGAGTCATTGAGCAACAGCCGAACGTTTTATTCCAAACTTGAAACGTTAACTTTGAGTTTTAATTCAGATGTTGTCAAGAAGAAAGACGAGGTTGCCACATTAGCGGTTGTGTTTGGGTCTTTTTCGCTTATTGAACTGTTCAATCAAAATAAAGTGGAATCGCTTTCTGAGATGTATTTGCTTTACGAGTCGTCGCAGCTCTTGATTCCACAGAACATGCTAGTTGAACCATGGTTCAGCGAAATGAAGACTGCCGAGAGTCTGCAACAGAGTCATTTCTCTCCAGAAACTTACAATGATGTTAGACTGGCAAGAAGCTTCTTCTCGCGTTCAAGTTTTGAAGATACTGAGATTTTAGCCGAGTTGTTGTTCATGTCGAAAGCTGCAGAGAGTTACGTGAAGAAGGTGAAAGCTGCCTCTGAGGCAAGTCGTATCCAACATGAGATTGCAGCCAGTGCTCGTGAACATTTGGGAGTGTTCAAAAGTCACACGCCTAGTGGGCTCAAAAAGAAAATCACCGATACCGACGAGTTGGAAAAAGCTCTTGGTCGAAAAGCTCCAGAAAAAAAGAAAGCTAAAGTGGAACTAGAGAAAACAGGTGTTGTTGAACATGCCGATGCTATGTCTGCAAGTGTGCAAAAATTAAAGGTTCTAAACAGTCACTTGTTTTTGTTTTTCTTAAGGGAGATACTCTGAAAGTTTTCGTAAGTTACGCATTTCATCCCGCATTAGTAAACCATATTCTAAAAAATGTGAAACAGGTACCTCCAGCTTTAGATGGGCCCCTAGTTTTAACTATAATTGAAAGTCAGTTCTGTACTTTGTATTTTAATAACTCGCTTTATAAAAAATTTATTGATTTGTTTTTGTTTGAACGGGTTCGTCTTATGTTATATTGGCTTTTTCAAATTGCTTCAGGAATGGGTCTTAAAATTTCTGATTTTGAAACTTTAAAAGCTTGACTTTTTTCAACATACTTTCATTTTTGGCTGAATCAGGGTCGACTCAATTTTTTCACCTTAGTTGAAGCTCGTTTTTTGATATTCAATGATTGTTAAGGCTGCTTTGGAACACATCCGAGCAAAAATATGAAATTTCTGTAGAAATAGTTTTTCAGTAATTTTTTCAGTTTAGTTCTTTTCAAAAAAAAACTGGCTTTTCTTTTTTCAAGGAAATTTTTGCAATGCACTGTTTTTATGGTATCGGAAGAGGTGCAAAGCATCGCTCTGCCTCTGTATTAACTTTGAAATTTAAAAAAATAATTTTTCAAAAAGGTCATTTTTTTGTTAACTTGCGTTTTGTGACTCCTTTCCCAGCATCTGTTGTCAATGTTTTGTTTCCTTGCGTTCATGTCTTTTTTCCAAGACATCGACGTCCAGTTTTCGATTTTCTGAAACTTTTTTAAAACCTAATATTACAAAGTTCGAAAAAAAGAGGTGAAGGGGCTTCCTAAGGATGTCGGATAACCTCTATTTTTCAGGAAACAAGTATTGATCTTCGGAAAAGTCAATTTTTGAACTTTGATCTGGTTTTGAAAATGTTGATTTTTCTCAAAAATAACACTGCTAACTCTTATATTAATGGTTTAATCAACAAACAGATTGTGGGCTTCGTCTTTTTGACCTTTCTTAAAAACTGCTCAGAGAAATCTGCGATTAAGGATTGAGTCGAATGAAATTTAAACAAAAATTTTTTCTGCAGAAAAGGCGACTTCTTATTTGAGAAAACTTGTTTTCTCATTGGAAACTTTCTGCATTTTTTTCCACTCAAATCTGAATCATTTCAGGATTCATTCGGAAAAGCAGGTTATGGGATTTTTCCCGGTAGTGATCTGGACACTTCAAGTCACTTTTGTTGAAACTGTTGTGCGTATCATGGGAATCCTAGAAATTATCGCGAATTATAAACCCTCAGACGGTGCACGTTCAATCAGAAACTTCACCAAGCGTTCACTTGGGCGCTTCACGTTAAGAACGAGTCATCTCGGTGCCGATGTTGCTTGTTTTTGCGAGTTGTTGGTAGCAAGAGGCAGGCGAGCGCTAGTCGATCATGCAAAAAGACCACTGCCTGTCAAAAATGAACCAGCTAAAAAGGATCATCCGACGGAAAAGTAGCTGGTAAACGCCAAGGTTGACAAGAAGGCTATTGCAAATAAAGCTGTAGCTCTGCTCGTGCTGAAGTTAGTTTTAGATGGTTCTCCATTCGGGACGAGCGACTGTTTCAGTCGTTGGAGAGATCTGTATTCAAAAATGTTTCCGGACTCAAATTACACAAAGCTGGCTTGTGGGCCTACCAAAGCAACATATATGCTTGTGCATGACCTTGTTCCATTAATAAAATCCAAGATCACCAAAAAGCTTCGGGGCGAGCGGTTCACCATACACCTAGACGAGTCTTCTTACAACGGTAAAATTCGTTTAGAAATCTGGATTGCTTATCACGATTCATTTTCTATTGTTTGGCACTACTTGTCTTCGAAGGAGTTGGAATGCTCTGTTTCGCTGAACGATATATCATCTCTGTATAATATCCATCAATTTATTTTGATTTGATTGACGGAATCCTCAACGAACTTAAGCTGCAGAGTACAAATTTCGTTGCATGACTGACAACTGCGCAACAAAGCGAGGTCAGCGAACTGGACTTGTCAGTGTGTTCGTCACCGGGTTTGTCAGGGTGTGGAACTCATCAAGCTTATTTGGCTCATCGAAAAATTTGCAGGAGTCTTATTATTGCAAATTGCATGCCCGTTCTTACAAAGTTCATTAATTTCATCCACAACACCTCGAAAGTTTAGTCGGTACTCAAGCAGCAGTGGACGTTTCTAAAAAAACCTTTGACATTTCATTGAATTTGAGCAAATTGTATCAGTTTACGGTTAAGAACAAGAGTGTTAGATCGCCTGTAGAGTTTACTGCTAGGAGTTCGGAGAAAAACTTGAAAGTTTTAATGACAAATCAGGAATTAGTGAAGTATTTGCATACTTTTGCAGAGAAATTACTTAGGTATAGTCCCAAATTTTCTTGCGTCTCCGATAACGCAAACAGTTTACGTGTTACACGATAAACTGGAGTCATTGAGCAACAGCCGAACGTTTTACTCCAAACTTGAAACGTTAACTTTGAGTTTTAATTCAGATGTTGTCAAGAAGAAAGACGAGGTTGCCACATTAGCGGTTGTGTTTGGGTCTTTTTCGCTTATTGAACTGTTCAATCAAAACAAAGTGGAATCGCTTTCTGAGATGTATTTGCTTTGCGAGTCGTCGCAGCTCTTGATTCCACAGACATGCTAGTTGAACCATGGTTCAGCGAAATGAAGACTGCCGAGAGTCTGCAACAGAGTCATTTCTCTCCAGAAACTTACAATGATGTTAGACTGGCAAGAAGCTTCTTCTCGCGTTCAAGTCTTGAAGATACTGAGTTTTTAGCCGAGTTGTTGTTCATGTCGAAAGCTGCAGAGAGTTACGTGAAGAAGTTGAAAGCTGCCTCTGAGGCAAGTCGTATCCAACATGAGATTGCAGCCAGTGCTCGTGAACATTTGGGAGTGTTCAAAAGTCACACGCCTAGTGGGCTCAAAAAGAAAATCACTGATACCGACGAGTTGGAAAAAGCTCTTGGTCGAAAAGCTCCAGAAAAAAAAGAAAGCTAAAGTGGAACCAGAGAAAACAGGTGTTGTTGAACATGCCGATGCTATGTCTGCAAGTGTGCAAAAATTAAAGGTTCTAAACAGTCACTTGTTTTTGTTTTTCTTAAGGGAGAGACTCGGAAAGTTTTCGTAAGTTACGCATTTCATCCCGCATTAGTAAACCATATTCTAAAAAATGTGAAACAGGTACCTCCAGCTTTAGATGGGCCCCTAGTTTTAACTATAATTGCAAGTCAGTTCTGTACTTTTTATTTTAATAACTCGCTTTATAAAAAATTTATTGATTTGTTTTTGTTTGAACGGGTTCGTCCTATGTTATATTGGATTTTTCAAATTGCTTCAGGAATGGGTCTTAAAATTTCTGATTTTGAAACTTAAAAAGCTTGAATTTTTTTAACATACTTTCATTTTTGGCTGAATCAGGGTCGACTCAATTTTTTCACCTTAGTTGAAGCTCGTTTTTTGATTTTCAATGATTGTTAAGGCTGCTTTGGAACACATCCGAGCAAAAATATGAAATTTCTGTAGAAATAGTTTTTCAGTAATTTTTTCAGTTTAGTTCTTTTCAAAAAAAAACTGGCTTTTCTTTTTTCAAGGAAATTTTTGCAATGCACTGTTTTTATGGTATCGGAAGAGGTGCAAAGCATCGCTCTGCCTCTGTATTAACTTTGAAATTTAAAAAAATAATTTTTCAAAAAGGTCATTTTTTTGTTAACTTGCGTTTTGTGACTCCTTTCCCAGCATCTGTTGTCAATGTTTTGTTTCCTTGCGTTCATGTCTTTTTTCCAAGACATCGACGTCCAGTTTTCGATTTTCTGAAACTTTTTTAAAACCTAATATTACAAAGTTCGAAAAAAAGGGGTGAAGGGGCTTCCTAAGGATGTCGGATAACCTCTATTTTTCAGGAAACAAGTATTGATCTTCGGAAAAGTCAATTTTTGAACTTTGATCTGGTTTTGAAAATGTTGATTTTTCTCAAAAATAACACTGCTAACTCTTATATTAATGGTTTAATCAACAAACAGATTGTGGGCTTCGTCTTTTTGACCTTTCTTAAAAACTGCTCAGAGAAATCTGCGATTAAGGATTGAGTCGAATGAAATTTAAACAAAAATTTTTTCTGCAGAAAAGGCGACTTCTTATTTGAGAAAACTTGTTTTCTCATTGGAAACTTTCTGCATTTTTTTCCACTCAAATCTGAATCATTTCAGGATTCATTCGGAAAAGCAGGTTATGGGATTTTTCCCGGTAGTGATCTGGACACTTCAAGTCACTTTTGTTGAAACTGTTGTGCGTATCATGGGAATCCTAGAAATTATCGCGAATTATAAACCATCAGACGGTGCACGTTCAATCAGAAACTTCACCAAGCGTTCACTTGGGCGCTTCACGTTAAGAACGAGTCATCTCGGTGCCGATGTTGCTTGTTTTTGCGAGTTGTTGGTAGCAAGAGGCAGGCGAGCGCTAGTCGATCATGCAAAAAGACCACTGCCTGTCAAAAATGAACCAGCTAAAAAGGATCATCCGACGGAAAAGTAGCTGGTAAACGCCAAGGTTGACAAGAAGGCTATTGCAAATAAAGCTGTAGCTCTGCTCGTGCTGAAGTTAGTTTTAGATGGTTCTCCATTCGGGACGAGCGACTGTTTCAGTCGTTGGAGAGATCTGTATTCAAAAATGTTTCCGGACTCAAATTACACAAAGCTGGCTTGTGGGCCTACCAAAGCAACATATATGCTTGTGCATGACCTTGTTCCATTAATAAAATCCAAGATCACCAAAAAGCTTCGGGGCGAGCGGTTCACCATACACCTAGACGAGTCTTCTTACAACGGTAAAATTCGTTTAGAAATCTGGATTGCTTATCACGATTCATTTTCTATTGTTTGGCACTACTTGTCTTCGAAGGAGTTGGAATGCTCTGTTTCGCTGAACGATATATCATCTCTGTATAATATCCATCAATTTATTTTGATTTGATTGACGGAATCCTCAACGAACTTAAGCTGCAGAGTACAAATTTCGTTGCATGACTGACAACTGCGCAACAAAGCGAGGTCAGCGAACCGGACTTGTCAGTGTGTTCGTCACCGGGTTTGTCAGGGTGTGGAACTCATCAAGCTTATTTGGCTCATCGAAAAATTTGCAGGAGTCTAATTATTGCAAATTGCATGCCCGTTCTTACAAAGTTCTTTAATTTCATCCACAACACCTCGAAAGTTTAGTCGGTACTCAAGCAGCAGTGGACGTTTCTAAAAAAAACCTTTGACATTTCATTGAATTTGAGCAAATTGTATCAGTTTACGGTTAAGAACAAGAGTGTTAGATCGCCTGTAGAGTTTACTGCTAGGAGTTCGGAGAAAAACTTGAAAGTTTTAATGACAAATCAGGAATTAGTGAAGTATTTGCATACTTTTGCAGAGAAATTACTTAGGTATAGTCCCAAATTTTCTTGCGTCTCCGATAACGCAAACAGTTTACGTGTTACACGATAAACTGGAGTCATTGAGCAACAGCCGAACGTTTTATTCCAAACTTGAAACGTTAACTTTGAGTTTTAATTCAGATGTTGTCAAGAAGAAAGACGAGGTTGCCACATTAGCGGTTGTGTTTGGGTCTTTTTCGCTTATTGAACTGTTCAATCAAAACAAAGTGGAATCGCTTTCTGAGATGTATTTGCTTTGCGAGTCGTCGCAGCTCTTGATTCCACAGAACATGCTAGTTGAACCATGGTTCAGCGAAATGAAGACTGCCGAGAGTCTGCAACAGAGTCATTTCTCTCCAGAAACTTACAATGATGTTAGACTGGCAAGAAGCTTCTTCTCGCGTTCAAGTCTTGAAGATACTGAGTTTTTAGCCGAGTTGTTGTTCATGTCGAAAGCTGCAGAGAGTTACGTGAAGAAGGTGAAAGCTGCCTCTGAGGCAAGTCGTATCCAACATGAGATTGCAGCCAGTGCTCGTGAACATTTGGGAGTGTTCAAAAGTCACACGCCTAGTGGGCTCAAAAAGAAAATCACTGATACCGACGAGTTGGAAAAAGCTCTTGGTCGAAAAGCTCCAGAAAAAAAGAAAGCTAAAGTGGAACCAGAGAAAACAGGTGTTGTTGAACATGCCGATGCTATGTCTGCAAGTGTGCAAAAATTAAAGGTTCTAAACAGTCACTTGTTTTTGTTTTTCTTAAGGGAGAGACTCTGAAAGTTTTCGTAAGTTACGCATTTCATCCCGCATTAGTAAACCATATTCTAAAAAATGTGAAACAGGTACCTCCAGCTTTAGATGGGCCCCTAGTTTTAACTATAATTGCAAATCAGTTCTGTACTTTTTATTTTAATAACTCGCTTTATAAAAAATTTATTGATTTGTTTTTGTTTGAACGGGTTCGTCCTATGTTATATTAGCTTTTTCAAATTGCTTTTCCCGGTAGTGATCTGGACACTTCAAGTCACTTTTGTTGAAACTGTTGTGCGTATCATGGGAATCCTAGAAATTATCGCGAATTATAAAATCATCAGACGGTGCACATTCAATCAGAAACTTCACCAAGCGTTCACTTGGGCGCTTCACGTTAAGAACGAGTCATCTCGGTGCCGATGTTGCTTGTTTTTGCGAGTTGTTGGTAGCAAGAGGCAGGCGAGCGCTAGTCGATCATGCAAAAAGACCACTGCCTGTCAAAAATGAACCAGCTAAAAAGGATCATCCGACGGAAAAGTAGCTGGTAAACGCCAAGGTTGACAAGAAGGCTATTGCAAATAAAGCTGTAGCTCTGCTCGTGCTGAAGTTAGTTTTAGATGGTTCTCCATTCGGGACGAGCGACTGTTTCAGTCGTTGGAGAGATCTGTATTCAAAAATGTTTCCGGACTCAAATTACACAAAGCTGGCTTGTGGGCCTACCAAAGCAACATATATGCTTGTGCATGACCTTGTTCCATTAATAAAATCCAAGATCACCAAAAAGCTTCGGGGCGAGCGGTTCACCATACACCTAGACGAGTCTTCTTACAACGGTAAAATTCGTTTAGAAATCTGGATTGCTTATCACGATTCATTTTCTCGTGTTTGTCACTAATTGTCTTCGAAGGAGTTGGAATGCTCTGTTTCGCTGAACGATATATCATCTCTGTATAATATCCATCAATTTATTTTGATTTGATTGACGGAATCCTCAACGAACTTAAGCTGCAGAGTACAAATTTCGTTGCATGACTGACAACTGCGCAACAAAGCGAGGTCAGCGAACTGGACTTGTCAGTGTGTTCGTCACCGGGTTTGTCAGGGTGTGGAACTCATCAAGCTTATTTGGCTCATCGAAAAATTTGCAGGAGTCTTATTATTGCAAATTGCATGCCCGTTCTTACAAAGTTCTTTAATTTCATCCACAACACCTCGAAAGTTTAGTCGGTACTCAAGCAGCAGTGGACGTTTCTAAAAAAAAACCTTTGACATTTCATTGAATTTGAGCAAATTGTATCAGTTTACGGTTAAGAACAAGAGTGTTAGATCGCCTGTAGAGTTTACTGCTAGGAGTTTGGAGAAAAACTTGAAAGTTTTAATGACAAATCAGGAATTAGTGAAGTATTTGCATACTTTTGCAGAGAAATTACTTAGGTATAGTCCCAAATTTTCTTGCGTCTCCGATAACGCAAACAGTTTACGTGTTACACGATAAACTGGAGTCATTGAGCAACAGCCGAACGTTTTATTCCAAACTTGAAACGTTAACTTTGAGTTTTAATTCAGATGTTGTCAAGAAGAAAGACGAGGTTGCCACATTAGCGGTTGTGTTTGGGTCTTTTTCGCTTATTGCACTGTTCAATCAAAACAAAGTGGAATCGCTTTCTGAGATGTATTTGCTTTGCGAGTCGTCGCAGCTCTTGATTCCACAGAACATGCTAGTTGAACCATGGTTCAGCGAAATGAAGACTGCCGAGAGTCTGCAACAGAGTCATTTCTCTCCAGAAACTTACAATGATGTTAGACTGGCAAGAAGCTTCTTCTCGCGTTCAAGTCTTGAAGATACTGAGTTTTTAGCCGAGTTGTTGTTCATGTCGAAAGCTGCAGAGAGTTACGTGAAGAAGGTGAAAGCTGCCTCTGAGGCAAGTCGTATCCAACATGAGATTGCAGCCAGTGCTCGTGAACATTTGGGAGTGTTCAAAAGTCACACGCCTAGTGGGCTCAAAAAGAAAATCACTGATACCGACGAGTTGGAAAAAGCTCTTGGTCGAAAAGCTCCAGAAAAAAAGAAAGCTAAAGTGGAACCAGAGAAAACAGGTGTTGTTGAACATGCCGATGCTATGTCTGCAAGTGTGCAAAAATTAAAGGTTCTAAACAGTCACTTGTTTTTGTTTTTCTTAAGGGAGAGACTCTGAAAGTTTTCGTAAGTTACGCATTTCATCCCGCATTAGTAAACCATATTCTAAAAAATGTGAAACAGGTACCTCCAGCTTTAGATGGGCCCCTAGTTTTAACTATAATTGCAAGTCAGTTCTGTACTTTGTATTTTAATAACTCGCTTTATAAAAAATTTATTGATTTGTTTTTGTTTGAACGGGTTCGTCCTATGTTATATTGGCTTTTTCAAATTGCTTCAGGAATGGGTCTTAAAATTTCTGATTTTGAAACTTTAAAAGCTTGAATTTTTTTAACATACTTTCATTTTTGGCTGAATCAGGGTCGACTCAATTTTTTCACCTTAGTTGAAGCTCGTTTTTTGATTTTCAATGATTGTTAAGGCTGCTTTGGAACACATCCGAGCAAAAATATGAAATTTCTGTAGAAATAGTTTTTCAGTAATTTTTTCAGTTTAGTTCTTTTCGAAAAAAAACTGGCTTTTCTTTTTTCTAGGAATTTTTTGCAATGCACTGTTTTTATAATATCGGAAGAGGTGCAAAGCATCGCTCTGCCTCTGTATTAATTTTGAAATTTAAAAAAATAATTTTTCAAAAAGGTCATTTTTTTGTTAACTTGCGTTTTGTGACTCCTTTCCCAGCATCTGTTGTCAATGTTTTGTTTCCTTGCGTTCATGTCTTTTTTCCAACTGTCTGTTGGCTATGTTTTATCATTAAATCCTTTTTAATTTATAATAGTCTTTTTCCTAGCTTTTTTGTTTTTGGGCTTTGTCTTTTTATCTGATTTCTTTTAGGAAGCCTTCAGAAGAGCGTCTACATTTTAAGCGAGTGTATATTTTAAAATAAAAGTTAAATAGAAACTTGTAACTTGATAATGCTGAATTTTTATAATGAGCATTGGCAAGGATTTATCTTCTTTTTTCTATCATTTTTTTCGGTGGTCTCTTTGTGGAATTTATTGGATTACTCGGATGTTTCCAAACACTTGGGAGGATGGCTTCAGCGATACGGTCGTTAGTCTTTGGGCTGTTTTTTCTTGAGAACACTTTATCTGATGCAGCAAAGCTTAAGAATATTGTTAGGAAATATTGAGCCTCTTAATCTGAAATTGACGTGCAGTCTGCTCAAAGAGCCTTACTTTGGCCTTTTTTAAATCTATCACTAAAGCGCGACGAAAATAAGGTAAACCCCAATTAATTGAAATCGTTTGCGCGGAGACTTCATTTATGGAGTTTCGTCAATTTTTTTAAGGCAAGAGAAGTAGCAGATTGAACAGCAAAAATCCCAGCGCTGATGAGTTGAATCAATGCCGGAAACTACTTGAAGTTCATGTCTTGTTGTGTCATGTGATTTTTAAAAAGCAAAAAAAAACAATTCGTATCAGCATTGTACGTGTTCATCTAGATTCTGCCTTTAGATTTTAATCTTTCTGTCAAATTTTCACTCACTTTGGTTGGTAAACAATAACTTAATTGGAGGCGTTCATAAACACTTCTGAATGTGAAAGCCTTTTCTACTCTGCTACCAAATTATAAAAGCTAGATTTATTAGTGAAAATTCATGTTTTGAATGCGCGTGTTGAGGCCTGTCGACTAAATAAATAACTTACCATTTTAAGAAAACTTTGAAGAACAAAAAAACACACAAGGGGATTCGGATTTTCTATTTTTATTCGTTAAAAGTAACTTAATTGTTAAACGTAAAAATCACCTTGTGACTTTATAAAGTGACGCAGCATTGCCAATACATGTCATAACGCATTCTTTTATTGTGGCCGGCAAGCAAGATGACCAAAGTTTATTTCAAGCAACAGACTATTAAGACAAAATTTTTCGAGAGATTAAGAAGACATTTTAATCTGTACATGTCCTCAATCGAAAATGGTGTTCAAATTTCAAGAATTTGTAAAGCTTTGATGCGAGCTTAGATGGGGTTTCAATGATCAGTTCTGGATTACTCGAATCTTATGTACTGGAAAGTGTATGTTAGTTTGAACTGAATGTATTGTTCAATGATTTTGGGATAGTTTTTCTGCAATTTGTAATTATTTTGCCAGAAAGTTTTTAAAGTTTCATTTTTTAATGAGCCAATAACTTGCATGGAAAGTCTATGAATTTGAGCGATTGCTACAAATAGTTTCCGGTACCAGCCTATACTCTACGACATTTATGGTATATGAGACGTCACTTCTTGATAATACGGCGCGAGCCATTAGATCATATTGCTCAGTATTTAGAGGCCGTGCACTGTCACCTTTTAATAATACGCGAACCATTAAATCATATGTGTAATTTTTTGGATGGTGTGTACCGGCTTCATTTGTAATTGGTAGACGATTGAAAACCAAAATATTGCAAATATCTATCGAAGTTGCTAGATTTTGACCTGAGACGAGACGTGCATTAGCAGATAATAGTTTTTGGCGACTATCGCAGTAGTTTGCTTTTGACATTTTGAGATTAACTTATGCCATAAAATGTGCATTGTCATAATTTGAGTCCATTGTATTTTTCGTACCATATTTGATTAATAAAAACATCAAGAGCGTATATTGTTATTGTCGCCTTGCGAGTTTAGTCCTGGATTTGAATTCAACTTTATCCAAATTGGTAAGTCAATTGTTTCATTTTCAAGCTTTTTATCGTCTAGTTTTCTCTAGTTCTCTGAATGCAGAAACGTGATTGCATGGATACCTTTTTTCTGTAGCCTTAATTTTCCTGCATTTTTTTTACCGTTCTTAGACCTTTTGGCGTTTTTTGTTTGTTTTTATAAAGTGCTTTTTCGCCTGTGCTGATATAGTTTTTGTGACATAACGATACTATATTTTCGCAGCAGTCCGCGGTTTTTTATGTGCAGAACTTTCTCAAGAAAGTAAATTGCTTAATTTCAACGGTTTGAAGAGAAAAAGAAATTTCGGAATTTTTTCAAAACTGTAATTTTGCATGGTATTTTTTAAAAACAAATCTTTTGAAAATTCAGGTCCATAACAGTTGCAAATTACTAGATGTATCCTTGTGTTTCATAGTATAGGGTATTGTTAAAATTTCTTCGTTGCAAATTTGAGTTCCCTTTGAGTTGTGTCAAAATTTGAATTTTGTTTAGTCTAAGGAAGAGCAAGACAATCTATTGCGGCAGCGAGAAGACGAGGTGAGAAGACTGAAGGCTCAATTGGAGAGATACAGAGGTCTCAAAGGGGCTAACAAAGACAGCATTGCAGAATCCGAATTGTTCGAAGAGAACACGAAACTACTTTCACAGGTAGATGAAATAAATGACTTGAATTAAGTCACCGCAAAATAGGCTAACTTTGACAAGAAGCGGGTTAACTTCGACATCGTAAAATGGTACTGCAATTATCACCCCTAGTTCGCATGCAGAGACTGAAACCAAAGTGCCCTTCTGTATACTGTTTATTTTGTCTTGCATATGGATACTACCTTTTAACTCCTAACAACTCAACGCCGTTCAATTTCTTTCCCGACCATTTAATCTTTATCCTTTATATTAAATGAATGACAGAAAATTTAAAGCCATCTTTTAGCTGACATAAGGCGCAATGGTTAAGAGCGATCATTGAGCTCAACGTTTAAAAAAATCATCACAACTAAGAATTTTCTAGAATTTTTCAGTCAATATCAAATTGACGCTTCAAACTTTTTAACTCGAACTTTCACCATCCAAATTGCTTCATAAAGTAACTCGAAGTATTTCAAAGTTTCATAGTGGGAAAAGTTTGCTGAAAAAAGACTAAATTTTTGCGAACCGATTCAGTCTATGAAATAGTTGAAGTAATTGAAAGTTTCATAGCTTGCTTACAAAAACAAACTTTTCGCGAACCAATTCAGTCTTTGAAAATACTTGAAATACTTCAAAGCTTGAGTAGCTTGCTTACAACAACTCAAACCTTTTCGCGACCCGGTCTATGAAATAACTTGAAATATTCAAGTTTCTTCGCTTGTATAGCTTGCTTAAAAGAACTTTTTAAAAATGGATTTGTTCTATGAAACAACCTGGAATGTTTCAAAAATTCTTGATTGAGTAGCGTGCAAAGACTTTTTGTGACTTAATTTGTTTTACGAAATAATTTCAGTTTCATTGGTTGAATAACTGGCTGACCAAGACTGAAATATTTTGCTCCATGAAAATTTTTTTATTTTTGAGAAAGTTTTATCAACTGTTTCGCTCTATAGAAAAATTGTTAATATTTGAAAAAGTTTTGAACTTAAAGTTTTCGCAAAACCCTTCGGTTTGGGAAACAGATTAAAATATTTGGAGGTTCATCCTTGGAATAGTTTGCTCAGAAAACCTTTATTTTTTTTGCAATACAATTCGGTCTATGAAAATAACTTTTTGCAATCCGGTTCGCTTCATAAAAAAATTGAAAAGTTCAATTGCTTGAATAGAAAACTTGAATTTTTTGTGAACTCAATTTGCTTTACAAAATAAATATACATATTTCAAAGTTTCATTATATAGCTGGCTGCAATAGAAAAACATCAGCTTTCCACGACCTTCATGAATTAACTTAGTATTTCAAAATTTTTTAGCTTCCTTAGAAAAAGTTTCAAGATTTTGTGACCACATTTGGTCCAAAAACAACTTTTTTCAAGGTTTCATAGCTTGTATGGCTTGCTTAAGAAAAACTAACTTTTAACAAACCGATTCAATGTTAGAAATATTTCGATTTTTTTATGGGTCTTAACTTTGAATTTTTCAAATGGCTGCAATACACAATTTAAATTTTTTTTTGCCATCCAATTTCCTGCTGGAAATATCTTGGAATTTTTCAAAATTTTGTAGCTTGCTGAGAAAAAGTTCTGCGAACCGATTTGGTCTAAAACAACTTGAAATTTTTCAAAATTTCATAACTTGAATAGCTTGCTGAAGAGAAAATTGACATTTCCCCCATCCGATTTACTCTTTTCGCCATCCGATGTCCCATATGAATCAACCCTTCACATCTTTCAATCACTCAAAAATTCTCGCATACCTATTCGGTCTGAAATAACTTTAATTATTAAAAAACTACATAGCTTGAATATTTTTCTTCAGAAATACATGATTTTTTTTCGCGGAACGATTCGATCTAGGAAATAAATTGATATACTTAGTTTCTTACCTTGAATAGTTGCTTAAGAAAAACTTGAACTTTTGCCTATCAGTTTGCTCCATAAAAATAACAAACGTTTCAAAATTTTTTGCTTGAATAGCCTGCTGAAATTCTTTTGACTGTTTGCCAACCGATTCGCTTCTTGAAAGAACTTGATTGTTAAAGATTCTTAGCTTGAAAAGCTTGCTTAAGAAAAACTTTTTTTTTCTCGAACTGATTAGCTCTATGAAAAACTTCTAATATTTGAAACTTTCATCACTTGAATGGCTTCAACTGAAAATTTGAAATTTTTCGCTAGCCGATTGCTTCATGAAACATGGATAGCCGGTTACTGTGCAAGTAGCACAGAACGTTCCGACCAGTCTCAAAAAATTAGAACAAAATTATGTTTCCAATTAGGGTAGTTTTTTTTCGTCTTGGTGTGATAAAAGAATCTTGTAAAATCATGCAAATTCTTAAACTCAGTCATCGTAAAATATGCAAATTTTCAAACAATTCTTGAATATAAAAAACAAGAAAAACAAAAAAACTTTGAAAAAAGTAAAAAAAAAATTTTTAAAATAATTTTTGTATTTTTGATTCCTAAGATGAAGCTAAAAACTCCAAAAACCAACATCAATTGAGTAAACCTAAATTTTCAAGGCTGAAATTAAGCATAACTAAGCTAATGTAAGCCTCCTCTTTCGCTCGAAGTTAGACGAAAAATCAAAAAGTTCAGACCCGTTTTTCTCGCTTGCTAGTTATATGTTAAATGAATGACATGTTTTCAGCAAATGAATGACATGTTTTCAGCATAAGGCCTAATATTTAAGAGGCTATCGAGGGCAACGTTTTAAAAAAAACTTTACACTTAATGATGAAGAGAAGGCCAAGAATATTCTAGAACTTTCAAACATGCTTAAGACGCTTTAGAAACATGCTCTCGAATGTTCTAGAATTGTTTATGACAAACATTCAATTCTTCAGACAAGATGAACTCGGTTCAATTTCAAGGGTGGCATTATCTGTCGAATTTAGTTTTTCTCCCTGCTAGAAAAACTAAATTTTTGCAATCCAATTTGCGCGATGAAATAACTTCAAAGTTTCATAGCATGAATAGCTTGCTTTGAAAAACTGAAATTATTTTATACTGAAACAACTGGACATACTTTATAGTTTCATCGCGTGAAAAGCTGGCTCAGAAAAATTTTGAATTATTTCAGGCTGTTTCTTAGACCGAATATATTTTGCGAAATTTTAAAGTTTTCTAAGCAAATTTTCTTGCTCACTTTTTCCTAGCAAAGTTTTCGCAAATGATTTGCTCATTGAAATAACTTGAAATGTTTCATCAAAGTTTCATAGCTTAAACAGCCTGCTTAGGAAACTTAAACTTTTCGCAAAACGATTTTAAACACTTAAAATTGTTTCAGAAATAACTTGACATCATTCAAGATATGATAGCATGAGTAGCTTGCTTAGAAAAAATTAACTTTTTGCAAACCGATTCGGACTATGAACTGACTTGGTCATTAAAGTAACTTGAATATTCGAAAGTTTTTTTTTTAGCTTGAATAGCTTGCTTAGAAGTTAGATTTTTCGCAAATTGATTTTTTCTATGAAATAACTTAGTTTGTTTAAAGTTTCATGACTTGCTTAAAGAACTTGCTTAAAACGACTAAAGCTTTTCGCGGAATGATTTGGTCTAAAAATCTATTGAACTTTTGTATCAAAATTTTAATGGTTGAATGGCTCCAGCAGAAAAACTTAAACGTTTCTTAATCGATTCCGTTCCCAAAACAAAATTGAAATTTTTCTATTTTTCTAAGTCCTAAAGCTGGAACAGCTTGCTTAGAAGAAAATTAAACTTTTCACGAACCGATTCGGTCTATTATATATGTTGGAAATATTTCAAAAACTCAAAGCTTGAATAGTTACTTGAAAGTTTAAAACTTTTTGCGAACTGATTCAGTTTTTCATAAATCAAAGTTTCATAGCTTGATTAGTTTGCCTGCAAAAACTTTTTTTTTCGAACCGATTCGATCTATGAAATAACTTTAAATGCCAAAGTATCTTTGCTTGAAAAGCTTGCATAAGAGAACTTTTCTTGAACAGATTCGCTCTATGAAACAACTTGAAATATTTCGAACATTCATTGATCGAGTAGCTTGCATAAAAAACTTGGTTTGTTGTAAAGTCATTTGCTTTGCGAAATAGTTTCAAAGTTTCATCAATTGAATAACTGGCTGAGAAAGACTGAAATTTTTCGTAAAACGTTTCGCTCCATGAAAGAACTTTAACGTTTTGAATTTAATCGCTAGAACTTAAGTTTTCTCAAAAACCATTTAGTTTAAGAAACTGAATTGAAGATTGCAAAATTCATCGCTAGAATAGCTCACTCAGAAAACCTTTATTTTTTCGCAAAACGATTCGGTCGAAGAACCAACTTGAATTAGTTCAGACGTTTATCGCTTGGATGGCTGCAATAGAAAAACCTCAGCTTTTCGCCCTCCGATTAATTCATGAAATAATTGGTAGCCTCCATAGAAAATGGCTGAAGGTTATGCGACCACATTTGGTCCAAAATATGTAGAATTTTGGCAAGTTTCATAGCGTGCATGGCTTGCTTAAGGAAAACTGACTTTACCGAACCGATTCAGTGGTGGAAATGTTTCAAATTTTTATGAGTTGAGTGGCTCCAATTGAAAGATTAAAATTCATTGATTGAGTAGCTTGCATAAATTAACTTGAAATGTTTTCGAAGTTTTCAATTTGGCACAGCTTGTGTAGATAAACTTCAATTTTTCGCGCAACGGTTCGTTCTTGAGTTTTAATCATTTTCAAACTGATTCACGATATGGCTGAGCTTAAAATTGTTCTTTGTTTTGTTTATTGGATGGCTTGATAAGAATATCAACTAATTTTTTGCGAGTCGATTGGTTTTTGGTGACGGGCTTGCTAGTACCTTAGCAATTTGACACCACGTCATTTTCATTTTGATGCAACACCGTGTTAATCGAAAAACTAAGAAAACTTACTTTGACACTTACTTCGGTAAATATCAAAGAATGAACCAAGTCATATGTGCGCTACTTATAGAGAGTTGCAAAAAGTTCGGACAGACAGAATTGATTAAAAAGAGCAACTGTCTAGACATCAACGGAAATTAAAACTGAAATAAACATAACGTCGAAAGTTCATAAACCAGAGTTTTGTTCGAAAATTATAACCACGGCGGGCAATTGCATCCAAAGCGTCGAATAGTAAACCTTGAAAGAGGAAAACTTCTGCTCAGGGTGGCTATTGTTTTTCTGCGATTAGTTTCCCAATTTTAAATGATTTGATCATCTTCACTGCCGTTTGTTTTTTTTTTTGGTGCGCCCTAATCTGTTTTTTTTTTTCTGTGTTTCGGTTTCTAACTAATTTTGCTAACTGTTTTACAATAAAATCTGGATGTTCATTGCAATATTTAAAAATTAGGCTAGCATAATCTTCGGATATCCAACGGTCTTGCATTTTGAGTTTGGCCTGAAAAAAAATTCAAGGTTGTTCGGCTTCAGATTTTGCATGCAAAAAAGCGTCGAAAAGCACTGATTGCACATTTTAATTAATTCTGTCTGTCCGAACTTTTTGCTACTAATTATAATACCAGTGAGTTTTGAACAGCATAAATGACCTCGCCAATCAATAATTTGGATCGTTAAAATGATTCGAAGCAAAAACGAGCAATTTTTCAAACTTAAATGGCCTCTCAATTATTTAAACCTTCTTTGGCCAACTTGGTGTAATTTTGAGCCGGTTGAAAAAATTATAAATGTTTGATATCATGTTAAAAAGCTAAAAGTCATGTAATTTTGCATTCATGGTCGTAGTTGAACCGATCGCTGTTTGCAGCTTTTTTTCGCAGAAAAACGCAATATTCGAAGGGGTTGCCTGGCCCTATTCCCAACCCAGCATCTCATCAAAAGGGCGATTGTGAATAAATAGCTAATTGCACGAATCAAGTTATTGCGGTATGTACGTTTTCTGGATGTCTGCAAGATAGCGTTTTTTCAAAATATGCTGACAAAATTTATTTAAATTAAAAACTGAATTTTAAATTAAAAGCAAATCAAAAACATTTAAAACAAAATATGCACTGGCAAATTTATAGATAAGTTCAGTCTTTATGCACAGACAATGTTTTGAGCCCTTTCATTTAAACTGCGATGCCTGTTTCTTGTTATGGCCACTGGACGCACCGAAGAAAAAAATTTTATGGAGAGGGGTCTTTTTGCATTCTGGCCTTTACTTTACTCAGAGTGAGCTTCGCTGAAGTCTGATTGTATGCCGAAATGCCATCCTTCGACAATATTTGTCCTAGTGAACCCTCTCACGGCCGTTATTCGCTGGTTCCAAATGATGGGAATAAAATACCAAGATTAGGTATTCTGCTTTTTATAAAGGCAGAGCTAAAATACAGAAGGCTTGTCATTGTTTCGAGTCTAAAAAATTGCAATTGCATGCATTCTGATTTCTTGAAAGATCGTATTGGATTAGTCGATCTTTAAGGCCAAGGCTGAGTCGTGATTTGTTTCCTAGATCACTTTAAGGCGCAGTTCAACATCGCTCATGCGCCTCTGTGAGATATGAAAAACAACTCGATTAATGCTTGACGGTAAACATTTTTAGGAAGAACTGAATGTGAGACTGCTCGCAATGTAGCAAAAACGTAGCAAAAAGCTTGCAGTTAGGCTCCAATACAATCAAAACGTCCAAAAACCGATCGCAGATTTTTTTGTTTTGTTTATTTTGTAGAGGAAGGCGTATATGCAAGCTTGCAGTTCCAGATAAATTAGTTTAAATTGAGTATCAGCGAAAGAATTTTTGGGAGTAGTTTTAAAGGTGCCATTGGTCAACCAGATATACAATTTTTTCCGGAATTTTTGTGTCACCGCTCAAAATGTTTCGCTCTTAATCATTTGCCCATTTCTTATACAGGATAAATTTTTAAAAAATGCAGGAATTTGGAGGTTTTGCTTAACAGTGATGGTTGACATGATCACATCTAGCTGCATGCATTTACGTGCAGCCATTCGAAATGTTTTATTTGTAGTTAGAAGAGCAAATTGATTGGCGGTACTCTGTTACTGGCAAAGCCGCGCTGGCAACTGCGGTAGTTGGTGTGACTGTCTGACGGCTCTTTCAATTGTTTAATGGCGTTTGGGGCCGCTGGTTATTCGCGAAAGCGTTGAGTTTATGCTCTCCACGCGTCTCGGTTAAATCTTTGTTTTTTAAGAGTAATGAGCGTAGTGAGTACTCTTATATAGGTCTTGCTGATTTTTTTTTGTGTTTTTTTTTCCGGGAAAAAGTCTTAAAATTTGTTTACGCTCATTTTTGATTTTTCGCGGTTAAACTTGTGATGTCTTTTTAAGTTCAGTGTATTTTCAGTGTTAAAAGGAAGGCAAACTCCACTATTAAACAGCCAAAGTGTAAAGGTCACAAAAATGTGATCGACTTCTGATTTTGAAATTGGAAATTAATTATCAGATTTCCCAGCGAAATAAAAGTTTTACCTATTGATCCAGTTTTCTCAATTTGGGTTAATTTAACAAAAAAAAAGTGTCCGTCATAAATTGTTTTACAAATTCAAGGAGATCTAAGGCCATATATTTTTTTCTTCGAAATTCAAAAGTTGAAGGCTCATGAACAAACGAGTCAGTTTTTTTTCAGTTTCCTTGCGTTCATTACTCTTCTCCAACTGTTAGTTGGCTATGTTAATGGCAGATGCCCCTATTTTGCATGTGGTACTTTGAGCAAATCCAGTTTTCAGTTAATTTTTTTTTCGCTGGAAAAGTTATTTGTGGCCCGACGCTCCAATAGTTGGCTTGTTACAAGCTGAAATTGAACATTCGAAACAAAACCCACTCGTTTTTTGTTTTTGATATTTTTTATGTTTGTCACTTGGTTCATTGGAGCATGACTCTGTCACAAAAGAATAAACAATGCAAGGTTTTGTTAGTTCATTATACCGGTTCAGTAAAAGGTTGAAAATCAATTAAGAGTTGTCAGGCTTAAGTGAAAAAGACAATTTTGAAATGTAAGGTGTTAAATTTAATGAATTTAAATTGTAGGACAACCTTGAAAAAATCTGGTTACCAATTCGACTACAGAGTAAAGGTGTTTTTGTATTTTGGGGTTCTTTTGTATCAAATCAAATGACAACAATACATCGGATTAAAACAATAGTTTTTTTTTGTTGAGGGAGCCATATCAGTCAAGTTTAAGGCTGCACCTGATTTCTGAACAAATATCTTGGCGGAGTAGAAAATCAACAGTCAGAATAATTTTTCTGTTCTAAATTTATTTTGATAATAAAATACAGGATTGTTTCAAATCGGGGTGGATCTAGAAATGTATCGAGGGTTGTCCACATTTGTGGACGTTGTTTTGAAAATTCGATGACTGTCGATCTCTTTTAGGTTGACAAACACGCAAAATTGTGTCTTTTCTGATAAATATTTTAGGTACGTGTTCATTTTCTGTTTCCTTGCGTTCATTGAATCTTTTCCAACTGTCTGTTGGCTTTGTTCTGTGTTCAATTCTTTTGGCTTAAAATGTTCCGGCTGATTTTAAATTGGGTTAGTGGCCTCTTATTGGGTCGTTTGATGAGTCAAAATACGTTCCCATCTATCTTTCGATTGGGGCTTGAATTTTTTTGTGAGAATATCTTTATAGGCTCAACTGGCGTCTGCTTAGGTATGTTCTGTTTTGTTATCGCTTTTTAAGATTTTTCCGATGCTAATTTAACATTCATTTGACTTACTTGGCATATTTTTTTGCAATATGAACTTCATTCAAAACGATTCGAGCGAGACAAAAACTTTTTTGGTATATCAAATTTTTGTTCGACATACAAAAAAATTCGACTAACCAGCTTTAGTCTCACTTTCTTTCAGCCAGTTTACCATGTTATATTTGTGTTGAGTCTCAAGTAGCGCAAAGCTCCGCTTTGCTTCTGTGTGACAAAGTTAATTGAATTTTTCTAATTTGAAGTAGGGTAGGGGAGTGATTTTTTTGTTGCAGTAATTGTTTTAAAAATATATCTGAAATAAAGTGCGAAACCTCTCCGACCTTCCAGCCGTCTTGTTTGTTATGTTTCAGATCTCTGAGTTACAGAAAAGGTTTGAGGACCAAAAATCATTGGAGATGATGGCGAGAAGAAGAGAATCGACGGAGCGGGAAAAACAGCAGAATCATCCCCCGCCTCCTCCAAATCCAGGACAGAATTATAAACCTAAAAATGGCTTTGACCCCTCTGTAAGAACTGATATCTTCTAAATTGCTCGTAATTTTAGTAAAATATTGACTATACCTGAAAGTGTGCGTGATAATACTTTTTGTATGTTTCAATTTAATGAAACACGTGAATGATTTCCATTATTGGGAATCATCAGAATTTCTAGCTCGCGGATCACCGTTCTCGGAAGCGGGCGGTCCACGAGAATTTGGCGTAGAAAACTGGAAAATTGATTTTCCTTTCAGGTCTTGGACAAGCTGAACATGCATATTGATGCACTCGAGAGAGAATTAGAAAAGGAGAGAAAAAAGTCACAGTTGCTGAAACAGGACAAAGATGTAAGCGGTTAAGAATGATAATATAAAATATTTAAGCAAACGTGTATTTAACGTCTTTTGATTTCTGAAAGCATCCATTTCAAGCAAAAATACAAAAAGCCAAACGCAAGGAGGATTGAATAACTTGGTAGTGTGATTTATTAGTTATCATATTCATTAGTTATCATATTCATTAAAGCGTAATTAAAACTTTGATCTTAATTTTTCATACACGAGAAGCCGACTAATCGTAATAGGAAGACATTCCTAGCTAATTTGCAATGATAGCGAGAACTAATTTCAATTTCTAGATTCAATATTTAAATTTGTTGAATGATGTGCACGGTGAGAATTTTTTGTAAAGTTTTTGGGGGTATATTCTGTTGTACTACGTAAAATTGCTAAGTTGTCAGTTGAGCTTCATTTATAAAGCTTCTCGTTTCAAATGAAAATATAGATTCTTTTTTGCAAGAGTTAATTTCAACATCAAGCTCGAGCATGCCGAGTTTTTCCAAATATAAAAACGCGAGCAATTTTGGACCCATTGTTTGGCAGTTTCTTTCCAAAGCAGATAGAAACTAGTTGTGGGTTTTGTCTTTTAGCGACTGAAAGAAGCCGTCACTGAGCTTCAAATGAGAGAGAATGAGCGAATGCACAATGGCACTACACAGTCATCTGGGAGTGACTCAGATGAAGTGAGTCAGCTCAAGGCGGCACTGGAGTCAGCCAAAAAGGAAAGAATGGCATTACAGGAAGACAGAGAGCGGGAGAGGAAAATGTTCATTGAAAACAACGCTAGAGTAAGGATTTTTTTTCGATCTGTCTTTGGGGGGGGGGGGGGGGGTACTCAGGATGTTGAAAAAGCTCGAAAAACTGTGCTACCTTGAAAACATTGAGAAATTGGGAACATTGATACAAACACTGCTTATGATTATACTTGCGAAGCGAGTGTATTAGTACGAACCTTCTTTTTTTCCAATCTAAGTCCGAAACATTGGTGCCACTTTTGGGGCACCTTTACAGCGTTTTCATACCATATGCGTTGACATTCGAAATGTAACAAGTTAACACAGTTGATGCATTTTTAATTCATTAAATGAACCGAAAAAAGTGATTTGTTTCAAACAACATAACAATAATCAAAACTCGATTTCAGAAAATTTCTAACTCATTATATTTCGCAATTTTTAGAAATGCGTAATTTATAGATAATGCGGCTTTATGCTTTGCAATTTGGTTCATGCAAAGTTAGTGTGGATGCCTTCGTTTGTTATTTTCAGAAAACTTATATCAACTTTTTTTTCGAAATTCTCAACCTTGTTGTTGGGTTCTGTCAGGGTAATCTCAGGGGTTGCGAATCTTGCCTCCAAATATGGCTGTTCAAATCCTTGTTATTTCGAGATATGACGTTTTTGAGATTTTTTCAAAAAAACTTCAGAAAATTAATTTTTTTTTTTTAAATTTGAAATTCCTGACTTTGTAGTTGTGTGGTGTCAGGGTACTCTCAGAAGTTACAAGCCTCTTCAAAATTAAAAAAAATTAACCTACAAAAAAATTCACAAAATATGTAACTACTCACTTGATGAAGATAAGCGTACACCCAAGCGTCGTCAATCTTGCCTCTAAATGTGAATGCTCAAATCTTTTAAGTTTTCGAGATAGCGTTTTTTTAATGATTTGTTCTTTTTTTCGGGAAACTTAGGTTCAAAAAAACTCACTAGATTTGACATTCCCAGTCTTATATTAGGGTGGTCTCAGGGACTCTCAGTGGTTGCAAATCTGGCCTCCAAATTTCTCCAGAGGCCGTTAACGTTTTCGAGATGAGGCTTTTATGGTTTTTCAAAATTGGGTTTCAAAAAGTTTTTTTTTAAAGTTTAAAATTACCAACCCTGTAATTGGGCGCAGTCAGAGTACACTTAAAGGTTGCAGATCTTGTTTCCAATATATGCAGTTTTTCGTGAGTTGTCGAAAAATTCGAAGGTGCGTTACGCGCTAGTTCTTTTTCTTTCTTTGTTTCTTATTTGTCTGCACATTTAAAACGGAACAATTTTTCTTCTAGGTTACCGTAATCGCTAAGCATCAAAATGACTTACATAATCTCAATTGTAGTGATAGTGTGTTTTTTATGTATGTATTGTATCGCAAGTGCTGCGAAGCACCGCTTCGACTCTGTGGGTCAATTTTGCTCTGACAATTGATTTCTAAAAAGTTATCATAGAAGGTTTTTTTTTCAATTCGTCAATTGAACCGAAAACAAAACAATTTGTTTCATACCACAGTATAATAATTAAAATCCCATAAATTTTCCAACTCAATATATTTTGCGAGGTTTTGGAATGCAGAATTTATACGCAATTTGGTTGAATACATTTTAAATTATTACATGCAAAGCTTTTCGTAGTTGCCATTTGTTTGTTACATTCCTAATTAATTCATACAAACAGACAATTACGTGTTAGCATGAAATATTTCTTATAATCTGGAAATTGTAATTAAAAGATATATTAATCGAATACTCGCAAAAAAGTTCTTCTATCAGCCAGTCCCAAGCAGTTTTTCATCTCGAAAGTGTGAATTAATTTTTTTCGTGTCACCCCGAGCCCTATCGTCTACATCACGTAAACTGTTAACTTAAGTTAATAAAAGGAATAAAAATTTTGTTGTAATCAAAGCATTTTAGAGTATTGAACGTTGTGGGTGCTCTTACATAGGTCTTGGTGATTTTTTTTTCAGGAAAATGTCTTAAAATTTGTTCACGCTCGTTTTTGATTTTTGGCGGTTTGACTTGTGATTGCTTTTTCAGTTGATTTCTTTGGTAAAAGGAAGGCAAACTCCACTATGGAACAGTGAAAGAGTAAAGGTCACGAAAAACGTGATCGACTTCTAGTTCAAAAGTGGAATTTAATAACTTAGTTATCAGATTTCACAGCGGAATTGATCTAGTTTTCTCAAATTGGGCTATTTTTATCAAAAAATTATCAATCATGAGTTGTTCTTGAAAATCAAAGAGCTGTACAGGCATAATTTTTTTCGCCTAAATTCGAAACTTGAAGTTTTTTCAAAAAACAAGTCAGATTTTTTTTCTGTTTTTTTTTTAGTTCATTACTCTTTTCGATCTGTCAGTTGGCTATGTGTTCAAATTCAGTTCAGTTCGTTTGTTAAAAGGAAGGCAAACTACACTATCGGACAGCAAAAGTGTTAAGGTAACGAAAAACGTGATTGATTTTTAATTTCGAAAAGGAATTTGACCATCAGATTTCTCAGCGAGGTAATAATTTTACCTATGATCCAGTTTTCTCAAATTGGGTTAATTTTATCAAAAAAGTGTCGATCATAAATTGTTCTAGAAATTGAAAGAGCTTTAAAGTTATCTACTTTTTTCGGAAATCTTGAAAAAACATGTCAAGTGTTTTTTTTTTGTTTTGTTGCGTTCGTTGACTTTTCCAACTGTCTATTGGCTATGTTTCATAGTTTTCAGGTGGTTTAAACAATTCTGTCCAATGGCAGGCATTAGGCATCTTTATTTGATCTCTTAAATGGATGGATTTCTTTATAGGGTGACAGAAATAGAGTTGAGATGATGGATCTGAAAAAGGACTTCGATGACATGCAAGCTGCGGTGCTTCAGTTACAGCACGAGCTCAAACTCAGAAACGAAACGGTGAGACAAATTTATGGAATTACGTTTCTTCGAAAGAGAGAATCTATCAAAGGCTGGCTGCTAGGCTGTGTTAAGAGATAGGATAGTCCAATTGGTATGATTTAATAAACTGAGTGATGGTCTTTTTTGTGACTCAACGCGGTTCACAAAAATGTATCATTGAATGAAGTGTAGATTTCCCATCGGAATAATACTTTTTGACCCAGTTTTCTCAAATACGGCTATTTTCATCTATAAAGTGTCAATCGTAAAAGATTGGCGAAATTCTAAAAGGTTTCACTTGAAGGCATTGACACTTTTCCAAATGTCTGTGGCTTTGTTTTTTTGCATTAAGAGCTTCAGCGTTATAATCCTTGTTGTTTCACCAGGGGTGGATCTAGGATTTTCAAGAGGGGGTGGATTTCAAAAAAATCTTCGAAAATTGTATCGACTCTATTTTAAAGCAACCAAATTGATTTTCTAAGCTCTCACAAATCACTATATAGACCCTATTTTGGCCACATTTTCTGCGCCGCATGCACAATTTCGAAAAAAAGGTTTTTGAAAATCCCGAAATAAGTCATTTTTGGGCTTTTTTTTGGAAAATGTTGACCAAAAAACGCGTTTTTGCGGCACGTGCTTCCTTCCTCTGCTAAATTAGGATATACTGGCGCCGAAATTTTAGATTCCGTCAGCCATCTTAAAAAGGGACACTTCGGATCGGCGGGGGGTCGAATTCCTGAGGCGGGAAGCGTTAAGCGTTCCCCCACACCTAAATCCGCTACTGCATTTCACTACTTAATTACAATTAATATACCAGCCAACAAGAGAAGAAAACAACCAGTATTTTACATTGTGTTCGGTCCAGTAGTTCAGAGGTATTCTAAGCACTAGAGCAGTTTAGTGAATATGAAAGCGATGTAAGGTATATACAATTTATGACCTGTGAAAACGAAAAAGGTCCATTTTATTGAAACTTCTCTGAGCCGTTTTCTGAAGTTGATTTACCAGTAGTCTCTAGATATGACTTCAAATGATCATGCTGTTTTTTTTTGACATGATCGCAATTGAAAACTAAGTTGCTGATGCTTATCATCTTGAAAACGAAGCTAGTCTAGTTAATTGAAACTGCTCTGAACCGTTTTATCTCGTTGATTCGTACTCTTCGCATTTCATGTTGAAACAGAAACATGGAATTTATTGTGCACACAAAGCGTGAAGCCGATACTAAAAACAATCTGTTAATATCCATTTGCAAAATGAATGAAAACAAAAACCTAAAGTATTTGGAATATCTCGTATAACGTTGGCAAAAAACGACTCTGTTCGTGAAATATGAACGTACGAACACCTCTACTCGTAACATACGAATATACGATCGGCCATCACGAGACATAACGAAGCTAAAAACTAACCTCTTATTTGCAACGACAAATAGAGAGATTTCCAAATGAAGTATAAATAGATGAAAGCTACTGAAATTCATTCCAACCTTTTTCTCTAAAAGCACCAACCAATTTCACTTAAAACCTCAACCCAAACATCTCCAATCCAACCCTTAAAATAAACATAGAGTCTTAAGGCAAACTTGTAGTAAATTAATACTAATTCTTTTCTAATAAAATATTTTCAAGCTTATTTTAGATTTCCTTTATTAGATGCAAGCGTTATGTCAGACTTACTAAGGAAATACTATTACTTGCTAAGGTAATAGTACCCGCATTCTCCAGATATGATTTCAAATGATCATGCGGTTTTTTACTTGTTTAAGAGTAATAGTCGTAGTGAAGACTCTTAAACAGATCTTGGTTTTTTTTCAGGAAAAATTCCTTAAATGCTCGAAATACTACAGATGTGCATTCATATTCATACGTATTAATGCATTTATGAATGCAATTAGTTATATATGCTTTTTTGAGTTCAATTGAAATTCATCAGCTGAAATTTGCGTAAATAGCACTCTGCATATACGAACTTGGAAATGGTGCAAAAAACGGGAACAATTTCTAGATCCGAAAGTGGAATTTAATTTATAGATTTCACAGCGGAATAGAAACTGTACTGATTGATCCAGTTTTCTCAAATCGGGTTAATGTTATCAAAAAAGCGTCCATCAGAAATTTTTCAAGAAATTCAAAGAGCTTAAAGTGCATCTATTTTTTCTTCGAAATTCGAAAGTCAGTGTTTTTTTTTCTGCTTACTTGTGTCCATTACTCTTTTCCAACTGTCAGTTGGCTATGTTCACTATTATAAGCCAAGTTTGTGATGCTTATCATCTTGACTTTGTGTAGATTGTGGATCTGCAGCAACAATTGATTTTCTTCCAAAACCTGGACAAGAAGAAGAGCGACCCGAGGTACAATGAATCAGAGTCGGGTGGTGGAAAGCCAGGTAGGCCGACTGCATCTGCGAAAGAGGAAGTGGGAGGAGAATCCCCGGTGTACGAGTGCTCTCGATGTCATCAGTATTTCCAGGACATGTCTCAATTTCAAGTTAGTATTTCAAGTTAGTATTAGTTGAACAAGCAAGTGGATGATGTATCAAAAATATATTTTCGTTCTAGGGTCACATTACGCATTGTCTGGAGTTCCGACTCTTCCATTCGAAAGGACGAAGTAAAAGTGTGGAGCCTCTCTCCCAACCGAAATCCCAGTTGTCGACTGGAAATCTATCCAAACCAAGTCCTTTCCCTTCTTCGACTCTGGGCACAGACAAAGACAGTGGGTCGGCAATTTTAACCAAGTATTCGTACGACAGTTTGAGATTATCAGGATTGACTAATAGCTCGTCACAATTGAAGATAACGGCGATCGATAGTCGCCACGAGCATCCAGGGAGCGACAGAGGTCGGGCAAACTCAATTGGAGGCCCCAAGGTGAATAGACGAGGGCCTGTTCAGAAAGGAATTAACCAAGCTTTTGTTTATGACCAGGATAGAGGAAAGGCATTTTCGAATCCTCATCTATCGAGTCACCAGAAACAAAACTCAATGGGAAGTTCAATGGGAGGCTTTGATTCGGATTGGTCCGATTACAATTCCGCAAACAATTTGAACATTTCAACTGAGCCTGAAAGCAGCGAAGTTAAGGACATGCCACAAATTAGGCTCGAATTGGCGGGAAATATGACATCAAACAGTTCGGTGGATCCCGAAAACGATGAGATTATAAAACCGGTGGTACGCTTGAAAGTTTCGTCGGCACCTAGAGCAATGTCTTCTCCGGTTAGTACTAGCCTCGACCGACAAAACGGAAAAGGAAATGTACAGCCTGTTCGAGAGCAGACTTCACGATATGATATCGACAGATCGAGAAGCCCACAGGCTCACCCAGCTTCCGACTTCCCAAACAACGTAAAGTTCCCCCCCGCGCAAAATAACAACCAAATACGTCATTTGGGACATGTTAATCACAATTTAAAGGCAAGAAACTCGCCAGCAATTTCGAGTTCTTCAAGTGATGGAGTTAGATCAGCGTCTATCAATTTAAGAGAAGAAGTTTTAGTTAGAAAAGACCAACCGGACTCGGCCTTTTCACAATTTTCTGAATCGATGAGTTCGATGCCCTTGCAAAAGCCAATACCTGGAAACAGAGGAGCAATTCAAAATCCGTTGCCTGTTGATGATGATGTCAATAGACGTAAGCTAATGAGTCCAAATTGTTCGAGCGACGAATCAGACAGAAACGGAGTGGCACATGAAGACAACAACGCTGAAGCCCGTCGGATGTTTCTGGAAGCGAGCAAACCGGGTGCTGCATTACAGGATCGGATCAATCGCAAAGAAGCACAAGTAGGAAGGCCCCTAGAGCCGCTGACAAGAGGGAGCCTGCTTGCGGAACCGTTAAACGTGGAAAAAGGCCTGATTCCGTCGATGCAAATACCGGGCTTTTCCCCCATTGAAAACCCAAATCAACTGGATACCGCGCGACATATCATTAGTCCAACTATAAACAATGTCCTTGAAGATTCACAGCTACAAGAAATAGAGCCCCATTGGCCTGGCGAGAGAAGATACGAACCAGCGCATTCTTTTCAAGCTGACATGCACAAAAGATTATTGCCACCAAAAATGGATAAAGAGAACCCGAATGCTCCGAGGAGTTCAAATGAAAGAAGACGAAGTATAAAATTCGAAGAAAATGAGAGACTCGTTAAGGGGGCGGGGTATTCCGGCAGCAGACCTCCATCAGGAGGCGATGTGCGGCGGCCTAATGGTAGCGAAAATCCAAGCTCTATTTTGAAAAACAAGGCACCGGAAGGAGGCATGCAGATAGTTGACAACTTGGGCCCTGTTGAAGGGTCATCTGAAAATGGAATGGATCCGCCCAAAAGAGGGCAAAAGAATAACAGTTTTCAACGTGGTTATGAGTCCGATTCGAATAACAGTGGAAAGATGAGCAGCGACAAGGAGAACTCATTAAACCGATCTAAACAATCGAACAGATCGAAATCTCCGTCGTTTAAGAATTTCAGAAACAGATTTTTCTCTAACTCAGATGACAAAAAGGAGAAAGATAAACATAAAGATAAGAAAAACAATACACAGGCTGGGAAAAGTCGAGACAAACGGGGTTCACGACCTTCAGTAATGGCTCAGTCACCATCGCCGGTCAACGACAGTTATGCTTTCTCGGGCCACGAGCAAAGAGGACGCCCTATGAATAGCGAGAATAGCGACAACCGAGGAAGGTATAGGGGACCACAAGGTCCTGCACGAGAACAGAATGGATTCCAGAACGGTCCAGGACCAGAACAGCAAATCTACCCTCCGCCTCAGCATCGCCCGCAGTTCAGTGCTGAAATGCGAGTCGGAATTCCGACAGGACCTCAGTACAGGCCATCGCGAGTCAGATCCCAGCCGCCTGTTCACCATGGACCCACACGACCTCAAAATGCGGAAATTACGACCGATGTATAAAATTGTAATGTTTTGTAACTATTTCGATTTTTAGAGACTAGACTCTTTTCTAGAAATATTTATCACTGACCATATCAAATAACAGTGAATCTATCGCGCAAATGCCTTTGAGCAAATGCTTTTTATCATTGCACATATCGGTTGCTTTTAGCGTTTATATAATCTATACTTAAAGTTTTACTGACATTTTTCTGCTAATTTAGTTTTTGATTTTGTATTTTGATCAAATTCTTGAGTCTTCAGGTTTGAAGAAAAAAGTGGGAAACATTAGCCGGAAAATCCATCAAGTACCAATATAAAAAGAAATTGACTATGCTGTATAGCCTTTCATAGGTCCTCTGCGAATATCAGAAACCACAATTATCATTAATTATTAGATAAAAGCAACAGCTTTGTAGAATATCATACCTCATTTAGTAAAGAACCTTTGCTCCGCTGGTTTTTTATTCGAAGCGTGTGCTGTGCCATACTGCGCGGAATAAGGGGAACCTCTGGTTAAGTGTCAAAAACGCAACGTAGTCTCATTAACTTATTAAGGTCGTGTTGATTTATTTTCATAAAAAATCGTAGAATCTACTATTATTGCAATTACCCAAATGATTTTTTATTTCCCTTGCGATAAGTAAGGGCCTTACAATCGGGTACTAGACTTTTTCCCGTAATTTATCAAGTTCTCAGAATGGTCAATTTTGTAGGAATGGTAAATTTCAAGACATGCGCAATTTCTGACAATTCAAATAAAACTACCTCATCTAGCTAGAAAATAATTGTTTGCGGCTCGGGCCCTAATTTTTTTTTGAAATAAATATTTTGGAAAAATTGTTGTTTTGTCGGATTCGTGGTTTTCTGCCTAGTTTCCGTGGGTTCATTTTCCGTTTTTTAACTGGCATTTATATTATCTGGTACTAATTTTTATCGTCCTACTTGTAAAGCATGGATTTTATTGTGGTTTTAGATGTTTTTTTTTACTAGTATTGAAAGTTCTGTGATTTGTCATTTTACCAAGGCTAATTTTGATTTTTTTTTCGGTTAAACGGTTTGGGCTTATGTTGTATCGGCTTAGTGAACTTAAATTGTGTTGTTTCGATGGCCCGAAAATTCCTGCCGGACAAAATCAGTTATTTACTCTAGCGAGCTTTAGTGTATTTGTACGAACCTTCTTTTTTAAGCCTAACTAGCAAATAAAAATTTTCATTGTTTGGTGCCACTTGAAATAATGATGATCTGTAGCATTGGAAATTTCATAGCATCTGTTCTCTGCTTTATTTGAAGCTAGTGTTTGTTAATTAAGCGTCCACTGAGTTATAGTGAGTGAGACTCATATTCTCTAGGTCGCAGATCGAATCCGAGACTAGCCGATCCTTTTTTTTTTACTAATTCGAGGCTTCTCTGTACTTTTTATAGCACTTAAGAAGAGCTGATTTTTTTTCGTTTTCTCACTATTGCGAAGTGCAGCTTCGCCTCTGTGTATGAAAATGGGAGGCACTGGGTTTTTTCTTTTTACTTTTTTGAATGCTTTCGAAATTTCATTTTTTTTGCAAAACTTATAGTACTCTACTTTAGCTTTTTTCTCAAAAAAGGTATCAGTGGGAAGACCGAACACTCGTCTGTGTATCTGTAATCCTTTAGTATGTTTTTTTAATTTACCCCACTGTCTACAGCCTTTGTAAAAGTCTGGAATGTTTTACGCTCATTTTTTTCATCGTTTTCTCAAAAACTACTCACCAAATCTAAGATATGGGTTCATTGAAAAGAACGGTTTGTAGGAAGTTCACCTGCATTTTAATCGTTTTCTCAAAAACTACTCACCAAATCTAAGATATGCGTTCATTGAAAAGAACGGGTTGTAGGAAGTTCACTTGCATTTTAAATCGTTTTCTCAAAAACTATCCCCCAAATTTGAGCTGTTGGTTTATTGAAAAGAACGGGTTGTTGGAAGCTGCCCTGCTTTTTGTACACTGAAAGTCCTCGGAATAGTCAAATACTTCAATTTTTACCAGTCGAAAACTACGTGCCCAAATCTGAGATTTAGGGTTCAACCCAAAGAACAGTTTGTGAAAAATTATAGTACACTACTTTAGAATTCTAGAACACGACTTTCTTTTCTCATAAAAGATATCAATGGGAAGACTGACCACTCTTCTGTGTGTCTGTATATTCCTCTAGTATGTTTTTACTTTACTCTACTGTCTACAGCCTTTGAAAAAGTCTGTGGCGTGTTTGAATCTCTTTTTTTTCACCGTTTTTTCAAAAACTACTAACCGAATCTAAGATATGGGTTCATTGGAAAAAAACGGCTGTTAGAAAGCTCTCCTTTTTTATCGTTTTCTCAAAAACTACTCTCCAAATTTGAGCTGTTGGTTTATTGAAAAGAACGGGTTGTTGGAAGCTGCCCTGCTTTTTGTACTCTGAAAGTCCTCGGAATAGTCAAATACTTCAATTTTTACCAGTCGAAAACTACGTGCCCAAATCTGAGATTTTGGGTTCAAACCAAAGAACAGTTTGTGAAAAATTATAGTACACTACTTTAGAATTCTAGAACACGACTTTCTTTTCTCATAAAAGATATCAATGGGAAGACGGACCACTCTTCTGTGTGTCTGTATGTTCCTCTAGTATGTTTTTACTTTACTATACTGTCTACAGCCTTTGAAAAAGTCTGTGGCGTGTTTGAATCTCATTTTTTTAACCGTTTTTTCAAAAACTACTAACCAAATCTAAGATGTGGGTTCATTGAAAAAAAACGGCTGTTAGGAAGCTCTCCTTTTTTTAAATCGTTTTCTCAAAAACTACTCTCCAAATTTGAGCTGTTGGTTTATTGAAAAGAACGGGTTGTTGGAAGCTGCCCTGCTTTTTGTACACTGAAAGTCCTCGGAATAGTCAAATACTTCAATTTTTACCAGTCGAAAACTACGTGCCCAAATCTGAGATTTTGGGTTCAACCCAAAGAACAGTTTGTGAAAAATTATAGTACACTACTTTAGAGTTCTAGAACACGACTTTCTTTTCTCATAAAAGATATCAATGGGAAGACCGACCACTCTTCTGTGTGTCTGTATAATCCTCTAGTATGTTTTTACTTTACTCTACTGTCTACAGCTTTTGAAAAAGTCTGTGCCGTGTTTGAATCTCATTTTATCACCGTTTTTTCAAAAACTACTAACCAAATCTAAGATATGGGTTCATTGGAAAAAAAACGGCTTTTAGGAAGCTCTCCTTTTTTATCGTTTTCTCAAAAACTACTCTCCAAATTTGAGCTGTTGGTTTATTGAAAAGAACGGGTTGTTGGAAGCTGCCCTGCTTTTTGTACACTGAAAGTCCTCGAAATAGTCAAATACTTCAATTTTTACCAGTCGAAAACTATGTGCCCAAATCTGAGATTTTGGGTTCAACCCAAAGAACAGTTTGAGAAAAATTATAGTACACTACTTTAGAATTCTAGAACACGACTTTCTTTTCTCATAAAAGATATCAATGGGAAGACGGACCACTCTTCGGTGTGTCTGTATGTTCCTCTAGTATGTTTTTACTTTACTATACTGTCTACAGCCTTTGAAAAAGTCTGTGGCGTGTTTGAATCTCATTTTTTTCACCGTTTTTTCAAAAACTACTAACCAAATCTAAGATGTGGGTTCATTGGAAAAAAACGGCTGTTAGGAAGCTCTCCTTTTTTAAATCGTTTTCTCAAAAACTACTCTCCAAATTTGAGCTGTTGGTTTATTGAAAAGAACGGGTTGTTGGAAGCTGCCCTGCTTTTTGTACACTGAAAGTCCTCGGAATAGTCAAATACTTCAATTTTTACCAGTCGAAAACTACGTGCCCAAATCTGAGATTTTGGGTTCAACCCAAAGAACAGTTTGTGAAAAATTATAGTACACTACTTTAGAGTTCTAGAACACGACTTTCTTTTCTCATAAAAGATATCAATGGGAAGACCGACCACTCTTCTGTGTGTCTGTATAATCCTCTAGTATGTTTTTACTTTACTCTACTGTCTACAGCTTTTGAAAAAGTCTGTGCCGTGTTTGAATCTCATTTTATCACCGTTTTTTCAAAAACTACTAACCAAATCTAAGATTATGGGTTCATTGGAAAAAAACGGCTTTTAGGAAGCTCTCCTTTTTTATCGTTTTCTCAAAAACTACTCCCCAAATTTGAGCTGTTGGTTAATTGAAAAGAACGGGTTGTTGGAAGCTGCCCTGCCTTTTGTACACTGAAAGTCCTCGGAATAGTCAAATACTTCAATTTTTACCAGTCGAAAACTATGTAACCAAATCTGAGATTTTGGGTTCAACCCAAAGAACAGTTTGAGAAAAATTATAGTACACTACTTTAGAATTCTAGAACACGACTTTCTTTTCTCATAAAAGATATCAATGGGAAGACGGACCACTCTTCTATGTGTCTGTATGTTCCTCTAGAATGTTTTTACTTTACTATACTGTCTACAGCCTTTGAAAAAGTCTGTGGCGTGTTTGATTCTCATTTTTTTTACCGTTTTTTCAAAAACTACTAACCAAATCTAAGATGTGGGTTCATTGGAAAAAAACGGCTGTTAGGAAGCTCTCCTTTTTTATAATCGTTTTCTCAAAAACTACTCTCCAAATTTGAGCTGTTGGTTTATTGAAAAGAACGGGTTGTTGGAAGCTGCCCTGCTTTTTGTACACTGAAAGTCCTCGGAATAATCCAATACGTAAATTTTTACCAGTCGAAAACTACGTGCCCAACTCTGAGTTTTTGGGTTCAAACCAAAGAACAGTTTGTGAAAAATTATAGTACACTACTTTAGAATTCTAGAACACGACTTTCTTTTCTCATAAAAGATATCAATGGGAAGACGGACCACTCTTCTGTGTGTCTGTATATTCCTCTAGTATGTTTTTACTTTACTATACTGTCTACAGCCTTTGAAAGAGTCTGTGGCGTGTTTGAATCTCATTTTTTTCACCGTTTTTTCAAAAACTACCAACCAAATTCAAGATGTGGGTTCATTGGAAAAAAACGGCTGTTAGGAAGCTCTCCTTTTTTTAAAATCGTTTTCTCAAAAACTACTCTCCAAATTGGAGCCGTTGGTTTATTGAAAAGAACGGCTTGTTGGAAGCTGCCCTGCTTTTTGTACACTGAAAGTCCTCGGAATAGTCAAATACTTCAATTTTTACCAGTCGAAAACTACGTGCCCAAATCTGAGATTTTGGGTTCAACCCAAGGAACAGTTTGTGAAAAATTATAGTACTTTACTTTAGAATTCTAGAACACGACTTTTTTTTCTCATAAAAGATATCAATGGGAAGACCGACCACTCTTCTGTGTGTCTGTATAATCCTCTAGTATGTTTTTACTTTACTCTACTGTCTACAGCCTTTGAAAAAGTCTGTGGCGTGTTTGAATCTCATTTTTATCACCGTTTTTTCAAAAACTACTAACCAAATCTAAGATATGGGTTCATTGGAAAAAAAACGGCTTTTAGGAAGCTCTCCTTTTTTTTATCGTTTTCTCAAAAACGTTTCTCCAAAGTTGAGCTGTGGGTTTATTGAAAAAACGGGTTGTTGGAAGCTCCCCTGCTTTTTTACACTGAAAGCCCTCAGAATAGTCAAATACTTCAATTTTAACCAGTCGAAAACTATTTGCCCAAATCTGAGATTTTGGGTTCAACCCAAAGAACAGTTTGTGAAAAGTTATAGTACACTAGTTGAGAATTCTACAACACGACTTTCTTTTCTCATAAAAGATATCAATGGGAAGACGGACCACTCTTCTGTGTGTCTGTATATTCCTCTAGTATGTTTTTACTTTACTCTACTGTCAACAGCCTTCGAAAAAGTCTGTGGCGTGTTTGAAGCTCATTTTTATCACCGTTTTTTCAAAAACTACTAACCAAGTTTAAGATATGGGTTCATTGGAAAAAAAAACGGCTGTTAGGAAGCTCTCCTTTTTTATCGTTTTCTCAATAACTACTCTCCAAATTTGAGCTGTGGGTTTATTGAAAAAACGGGTTGTTGGAAGCTCACCTTCTTTTCTACAATGAAAGCCCTCGGAATAGTCAAATACTTCAATTTTAACCAGTCGAAAACTACTTGCCCAAATCTGAGATTTTGGTTTCAACCCAAAGAACAGTTTGTGAAAAATTATAGTACACTACTTAATAATTCTAGAACACGACTTTCTTTTCTCATAAAAGATATCAATGGGAAGACGGACCACTCTTCTGTGTGTCTGTATATTCCTCTAGTATGTTTTTACTTTACTCTACTGTCTACAGCCTTTGAAAAAGTCTGTGGCGTGTTTGAATCTCATTTTTATCACCGTTTTTTCAAAAACTACTAACCAAATCTAAGATATGGGTTCATTGGAAAAAAAACGGCTTTTAGGAAGCTCTCCTTTTTTATCGTTTTCTCAAAAACTTTTCTCCAAAGTTGAGCTGTGGGTTTATTGAAAAAACGGGTTGTTGGAAGCTCCCCCGCTTTTTTACACTGAAAGCCCTCGGAATAGTCAAATACTTAAATTTTACCAGTCGAAAAATACTTGCCCAAATCTGATATTTTGGGTTCATTCCTAAGAACAGATTGTGAAAAGTTTTCCTTCATATGCATATATACAAGAAGTTATGGCCCTCGGAATAGTTAAGTTTTTCAATTTTTGACCGTAGTTTGATTCCCTACGATTTCATGAAAACTACTAGCCCAAATCTAAGATTACAGAAAGTACTTTCATACATTTTATTGCATTTATTAACGCCCATAGGTTTATGTGCACTTTTTGAGTTAAATTCGTTTGCTCAAAGATGAGAAGTTTTCGCTTTCCAATTCAGAAAGAAGAAAGGGCGCGAAAAACTTGATCGACTTCGAGTAAGGTTTTAGATTTTCCAGTGGATTAGCAGTTTACTCAACTCTTTATTTTTCTCAAATTGAGATAATTTTAATGAAAAAATCTTGAATTGGTCCTATATTGTTGTTTTAGATGCGAAGATTGATTTTTTCACAAGTCAGCGTTCTGTTTCTTTGCGTTCACTGATTCGTTTTCAAACTGGGTTGGTTTTGTTTCTGTTTTTTTTTCTCAGCAGAATAAAAGGTTTGCCATCTGGATTCAGTTTTTTTCGAATTGAGTTAAATTTATTTATTGATCTAATTTAATTAAATTTTGTTTGTTTCCTTGCTTTCATTGACTCTTCTCCATCTGTTCTTGGCCATAGTTTTAATACAAGCTTGTATGCTTTACCACGTATCTTTTTATAAAAAGTTAAAACATTTGCTTGCGCTCAATTTATATTTGCTGCGGTTGAGTTTCTTAATGTTCTGTTTATTTGTTACTTGAAAAGAAGGCAAATTACATTTCCGAACAGCAAAAACTAGTAACCAAATTTAAGATATGAGTTCATTGAAAAAAAACGGCTTGTAGAAAGCTCTCCTTTTTTTATCGTGTTCTCAAAAACTACTCTCCAAATTTGAGCTGTGGGTTTATCGAAAAAACGGGTTGTTGGAAGCTCCCTTGCTTTTTTTACACTAAAAGCCCTCGGAATAGTCAAATACTTCAATTTTTACCAGTCGAAAACTACTTGCCCAAATCTGAGATTTTGGGTTCAACCCAAAGAACAGATTGTGAAAAGTTTTTCTTCATATGCATATACACAAGAAATTATGGCCCTCGGAATAGTTAAGTTTTTCAATTTTTGACCGTAGTTTGATTCCCTACGATTTCATGAAAACTACTAGCCCAAATCTAAGATTAAAGAAAGTACTTTCATACATTTCATTGCATTTATTAACGCCCATAGGTTTATGTGCACTTTTTGAGTTAAATTCGTTTGCTCAAAGATAGGAAATTTTCGCTTTCCAATTCAGAAAGAAGAAACGGCGCGAAAAACTTGATCGATTTCGAGTAAGGTTTTAGATTTTCCAGTGGATTAGCAGTTTACTCAACTCTTTAGTGTTCTCAAATTGAGATAATTTTAATGAAAAAATCTTAAATTGGTCCTATATTGTTGTTTTAGATGCGAAGATTGATTTTTTCACAATTCAGCGTTCTGTTTCTTTGCGTTCACTGATTCGTTTTCAAACTCGGTTGGTTTTGTTTCTGTTTTTTTTCTCAGCAGAATAAAAGGTTTGACCTCTGGATTCAGTTTTTTTGCGAATTGAGTTAAATTTATTTATTGATCTAATTTAATTAAATTTTGTTTCTGTTTCCTTGCTTTCATTGACTCTTCTCCATCTGTTCTTGGCCATAGTTTTAATACAAGCTTGTATGCTTTACCACGTATCTTTTCATAAAAAGTTAAAACATTTGCTTGCGCTCAATTTATATTTGCTGCGGTTGAGTTTCTTAATGTTCTGTTTATTTGTTACTTGAAAAGAAGGCAAATTACATTTCCGAACAGCAAAACTCAGGATTACGGACAACTTGATTGCCGTAAGGTTTTAAAACGGACTTGAATTTTTTTATTTTTCCTACGGAAAGGAAAAAAACTGTCTATTGGTTCAGTTTCTCAAAATGGGACCTTTCGAAGTAAAAAGTGCCAGTATTATTCACTTCTTGAATTAATTTTTGCAGCGTTCACATGATATTTTCTATTTTCAAAATCCGGAAGTTGAAAAACCCTGAAACATTTTCAATCTATTTTTTTTTCAGCTTCCTTGAGTTTTTAAACACTTTTCAATTTGTCTGTTGGCTAGGTCTTAAAGGATTTTCAAGGTTATTATCATTACGTCTGGGATCGGTTCTGGGTAGTCTCAAAAACGAGAAGTCAAAAACGAGAAGAAAATTATCAGCAATTTGGGATTTTTTCTTTAATGTCACGACCTGAAGAAGCCACTTAATTTTACAACAATTTACTTTGCCTCAAAACATTTCCTCCGAAGCATTCTGGCTGAAAAGGTGGTACTTTATTTATAGTTTATTTCAAAAAAATTCTGACAAAGTCTAATTGAAATAGTAGTAGCCTCATTTTGTGAATGTTTTTTTAATTGCCTGTATTTTTAAACTAATAAACGTTGTGTACACTCTTTGGGTTGCAAGGTAATGTCGGTGGTGTATCTGCTCGTATTTTTAACTGGAAGTTTTCTTTGCTTTTAACTGATTGGGTTGAGTAGCTTAACAAATTATTTTGTGTAGTAGTAGCTATTGATTATACTCTTTTTTTGTAGTTATTATCTCATCCGATATTTTGCTTTTTATAACTGGCAAAGAACAAAATGAAGGCACTCATTTTTTTTTCTTAAAAAAAAACTCTAATTTCGCCCTGAAAGTTGAATTTTTTGCGGTTTTGTTTTTCTGAAGGGAAATAACGTTTTCGATATGAGAATGCGAATTGGGCGAGAAACAAGAATGGCTTTGCTTTCAAAGTGCATTTCAAATTTGAAATTCCCCAGCCCCCTGTAATGAGCTAGTAAATCTATGGCAGTTTTTCGATTGTCTTGAGGTCACTGAGGCTAAAAAGTTTTCTAGCCTATGTTTTTACGCAAGCAGAGCGTAGTGTGATACTACACAACCACTGTTTTTCAACAACCTAAGTCGCAAGCATTCCTGCTCTACATTTGTTGCCTTTTTGCTGTCCATGCACCATTTGCAATTCAATAGACTGTGATGTGAATGTTGACTTTCAATAAATTAACACAGTTTTTTTTTAATTATCGAATGAGCACAAAAAGCAATTTGCTTCATGTATCATGCTTTGAAATTTTCTTTTAGAACCTGTCCAAATTAATATACTTCGCGGTTTTTTGACATCGTAGGTTGTACACAATTTGGTTCTATACGCTCCAATTTGTTACATCGAAAGCTGACGTTCGATTTCTTGAAAACTACCAGCCCCAATCTAAGATTGCAGAAAGTACTTTCATACATTTTATTGCATTTATTAACGCACATAGGTTTATGTGCACTTTTTGAGTTAAATTCGTTTGCTCAAAGATAGGAAATTTTCGCTTTCCAATTCAGAAACAAGAAACGGCGCGAAAAACTTGATCGATTTCGAGTAAGGTTTAAGATTTTCCAGTGGATTAGCAGTTTACTCAACTCTTTAGTGTTCTCAACTTGAGATTTAGTTTTAATCAAAAATTCCTAAATTGTTCTTATATTGTTATTTTTAGATGCGAAGATTGATTTTTTTTCACAAGTCAACTTTCTGTATCTTTGCGTTCACTGATTCGTTTTCAGTAGTATTGTATCGCGTCGCGGATCCTATAGGTATATAGGATCCGGGTTAGGGGTCCGTCCTAAGGGGGGGGGGGGCTCCTTACGTAAAGCAAAATCCTAGGAAAGGGGTCCTTAATTTTTTGGAGGACCCCTATCCTAGGGTTTTGTAAATGAACGTAAGTTCGCAACCCTTAAGTAAAAGACCCCCTCCATAGGATCTTGCTAAGCTGAGCTTAATAACCGGGACCCCATATAATAATTCCTTCTAATTTCTTCCTTCTTTAAAGCGGTCCCTTTTCCCGCGATATTTAAAGTTTATCTTCCTAATTCTTGAACTTTTCATTTTCGTCCTAGTTTGATGTGCATATCATTTTCTGGCTTTCTTTTTTTTCGTCGGAGATTTGTCATGCTAATAAAAGTTTGTTACTAAAACTGAACCAAAGGATTTCACACTTTTTTTTGAACAAACACTTGGTTTGCGTCAACTAGTTTATTTGCCTGAAGCTCTATTGTTTCAGTTGGCCCACTCGGTGTCCATGTAAATGTCTTCTAGAAAAGCATTTTTTACGGCGGCTTTATGGCCAAAGGGAATTGTCGAAATCCCGTCGAAAAAGAGAGAACATTTTGAGTCGAATGGTGATAATGCAAGTTTTTTTTCACTGCCATATTAGTTTGACCATTCGAAACTATATTATAGTTTTACACTCTCATTGTTTTCCCACTGAATAATGTGTCTCTGAAGGTTTGGTGGACCAGTTCTCGCTGTGCATTCCGTTTTATTCCTTTGGCACTCAACTTTTGAGTGCCTTCTAAACAGAAGCAAAATTATTATGATTTTTTCTAAGGCAGGGGATAGTTTCATTTCACGTCAGCAACTCAATTTATACCAAGCAAAATTTCATTCATTTTACCAAAGAGCAGAAGACTCTCAATTATGATTAAACAGAGGAAAAGAGAAGAATTAAGATTTCAGATAAATCAACGTTTAGGCAACATTCTATGTTGCCTAAATCAGCTTAATGCCCATTGTTTATTGCAACAAATTAAGGGGGGAGGGAGGGAGGTTGGTGGTGGCGGTGGGTGTAATTTTTGTCTGTAAAACGGTAGGAATGGGGTTGGAAGGGTGGGTAAAGTTGGATTTTTTACTCACAATTAAGGACGAGCAAATATAGTTCGAGTTTTAGGGCGATGAATTCTTTGATCGGCTTCGCACCAGTCTCGTCTTCCAACTTCAGCACAACTTTCTTGTTGGTATCGTCGAACATGAAATGGTTCACATCATAATTCGAAAAGTCGGAATCAGTTTTTAATTTCTCTTAGTCTCGGTAAACGTCGTCAGTTTTTATGGCATAAATAAAACTATCCGTGTCAGTGTAGTAGTTCCAAGTTTAGATTTGATTTCAATTTTTGATAGTGAAATTGAAACATGAAACGCTTGGCGAGGTCCAGGATGGTCGCACCAATTATCATAGGTTTGTCCCATAATATTTTTCTTATCGAAAAGCTGATTGTGGTTAATTGATCGTCAATGATTCGAAAGCTTTTCATTGTGCTCAGAGCTGTTTTTTGAAGAAGCTCTCTCTCATTCCTTACAATCTCCAGCTTCTTTCTACCTAACTTCGAATCCATTGTGTTACCGAATGCTGAATTAACAATTAGCTTGTAAAAGTTCTGGAATTTATTTATCGCGGCTTTTCTTAAGCGGGTGTTGAGGTCGACAAAGGGTGCCATCCAGTGAATTTGGCGGAACTGAAGAACTTTTCCGAGGTGAGTTATTTTCATTCCCAGCTCGTGGTACAACTTTAGGGTAAAGTAATGCAAAACATAACCTTCTTTAGGATGCAAGGTCTGCAGAAGCTTTGTCACTTTTGGCAGTGTGGTGATTCCCAATTTTCCCAACATGTCGACTTGCTCGTTGCTCATTGCACCGATGTCCACTATTCACCAGAAGGGGCAAGAGGGTAATCAGCAAAAAGTCATGAAGTTTTTCGGGTATGGTCAAATTGAATTCAACTTTTTAACCCCACTCTGAGGTTTCACTGGTGAGCAGTTTGTCTTCCAGTCTTTTTTCAACTATTGAAAAATCGTTTGATGGCAGAGGGTAGTGTTTCATTATCCCTCGTACAAATTGTTTGCGTCAATGTTGAGGATGTAGCTCGATGGTTGTGAGGGCAAAAAATTGTCGAGGTAGTTATTGTTTGCTTTGAAAAATCGGCGCGCGTAAATCGGCGACATGCCTCCTCGTATCATTCGCTGCACAAGGTCCAGATGTTCACGATCCGTTGTTTTCAGGTCGGGCTTACAAACTTCCAGAAAGGCGTCACCGGAAAGGTTACTTGCCGTGAAGTAACCGGCGGAATCCAGCCCGTAAGTTTGATCGCAAACTTCACGAAAATCTTCGAAAACGGAAGCAAGCAGTAGCACATCTGTAGTCAAGTACAAACTGGTTATGGAGAAAGTCTATGAAAACGGAAGCAAGCAGTAGCACATCTGTAGTCAAGTACAAACTGGTTATCGAGAAGCAAAAACGAGAAGTGACTAGGACTAAAATCTTGTAAGAGTTTTGCGAGTAAGGACAAGTAGAAGTCATTAACAAGAGTTATACTTCGCCGTGAACTTGACAATAAGTACTTTCCTTTTCAAAAACAGGATTAATTACAGCTTTAAGCTCTATGTCTCATCACTTTGTTCAAGTGCAAGGGTTTTGTATATTAAAAAACGTATTCATTTATAGCCTGAATTTTTTGCTGTTAACTCTAAGGGGTAGCGATATTTTTCTCTAACGCTTGGCAACTTTTAGGGGACTGGTTAAGATTTTCAATTAACATTTCAGCACTAAGTTACAAAATTGAAAGATTAGAATGATTCAGAGCCCACTTCTTGGTTTGCTTAAATAGGTTTTTTAAAAAGTTGAAATATGAAATAAAAGTGTGCAGAAAATAAAGCCCCCAACTATTTAATTGAGTTCAAGTATCAGATATTAATTTTACTAAAATAAAATTTTGTAAATTGGGTATCTTGATAGTTGCAGATGCCTGATAAGCATAGATTGTTATTTGAGTATGTTTAAAAGATATCGATATCAAAGTTTCTTCCATGTGATTCAGTGTACCGTGAAACGTATATCATTTCCTCCGAAATAGTAAGGCGTGGCCGTTTGGTTTAAGGGGCAAATAACTAGCCCGGCGTTGCTCGTCGCTACGCTCCTCGAGAACGCCCCACGTTCGCTCAAGTCAAGTGAAAAAAAAATGTTTCTTACCAAATTAAAGGAAAATCTCAAACTTATTATGTTGTGAAAAAAATAAATGAACAAAAAATAACTTCAAAATTAGTTCAAATTAAACTAGTAAATTTTATATAATCTCGAGCACAGTTCTACTGGTCGTGTTCAAAACTTATAAAAAACATAATTTTTAAAGTTTTTTTCGTCATTTTATCGTAAAGTTTTCATTCTCGTTTTAAATTCGAGTGAATATGTGATTTGATGTTTTTGAGAGCTGTCTGATGCCTAATTAGGACAAGCGTAGAAATTAAAAAACGTTTAAAGCTGAATCAATGAGAGAAGGCGCTTAAAAAGTTGTGATTTTTTTGATAAAATCTGATTTTTGTGTAAGTAACAAAAAAATTGGGAAAAATTGTTTTTGTCTCCAAATCCATTGAAACTACCCTCAATCAATTTGCCATGATTTTCTCAGCAGGGTTAAGGGTCATATTCAATTTTCGATTAAAAAAATATAAACTTTTTTTTTCTCGTTTTTTTACCAAAAAAATGTCAGTTATACACGCTAAGCTTGTATATAAATGTAATCTAAAGCAGAATTTGGGCTTTAAACACTCTCTGTTACTTTGCATAAAACCTGGCGAATTCTTTCGGGCACAAAGTATTATGAGAGAGAGAGAGCGAGCAGAGTGTGTTTGAAAAAAAGCAATTAAATATGGTTGGACTACCAACAGAGAATATTGGACCCTTCCATTTTTATCTTTCTTTTGAAAAGAAAGCAATATCCTCAAAAGGATATTCCAAATGGGGTTCAGTAATGAGCAAGCATATTTATCTCTCTCTCCCTCTCATTCTTTCTCAACTTTTTGCTGAAAGCTTTACAGAGCAAATTTTAATTGGTCTACTAGGAGAAATAAAACCGGAGACAAGTAATATACACACGGTAATGTTAAAATTAGTTGAAAATCAAATCAAACAAAAATGAAAACATAAAACCTGTGAGTTAATAATTGAAACAAAAGAAAATTTTTGTTCAAGTTATTAGAACTCTCGAAACTGTAGTTCTCTCTTTTTTTGGAGGGCATAGTAAGCTGCATTTGGGGTGTTCCTTGAATGAGATCTGGGGTCACTAGATCAGTTGTCTCCGCACTCTGTGTCGATGAAACCCGAGCATCCGAATAGGAAGTTGATAGTTCTAGAGTTGAAACTGCTCCTCTAACAAACGACTCGGGAGACATTGCTGTAGGAATATCCCGATACGGATCGCGCTCTGCATAATCACGAATACATCCCTCCTGATTTTCATACAACGGGAATGACTCGCAGTCATACGAAAAGAGAATTTTTCTGGAAGACTACTCGAGCGAGGTTGTGTCGTTTACCTCAGTCTTTTCTTATGCCGGATAGCTCTCGTGAATAGTACAACTCTCGTACATTCTTTTTCATTTCTGTCGTAGATCGATATGATCAAGGAGGTAGTTCGGTAGGAATATATGACTTTTTGTAGTCCATTCCTCGTTTTGATTACCGTTTTTTTTTCGGGGAGCCAAGTCATTGAGCGGACTTGCTCTAGACAGAGAGACTGTTTTGATGGATGACTGCAATGGATTCTCTCGTGTATGTTTGGTAGATAATTGTTCTTTCTCGGTCAGACACTGATATTTTTTGTAAAGGACTAATCATGACTTGAAGATTTTTTAAGTTTTGTTAAAATAATATGACTGAATTGCCGAAATGAAATGGAGAGAATGAAAAGTTTATTAATGAGAATGAGATCGGGAAAGTGGTGGCATGGTTCAAATAGGTCAAAGCTAATAATGTTTTAGTCGAGGCTATCAAACTGTATTTATTCTTTTACGCATGACGCCCGAATTTTAGGTCTATGTGATAGCTTTATTTTAGGGGCTAAGGGCGAAAGCACTCAAGTTCAAGTTTTCTTGTTATTTTGCCAGACATAGTTTGCCATGTTGTTAAAGTTTCATTACCATGACTCATAGCAGTCCTTAAATTAATCGTCACAATAAAAAACACCCTGGAAGATTTTTATATGCTCGGGGAAAAAGCAGTTAAATACCCATATAAAATGTGATTTATTGTTAAAGGTATTATATCCTTGGTGATTAAGTTTTATCATTATGGCTTAAGGCGCTCGTAAAGTTGTCACCAACATTTTTCTTTTGGGAACGCATGATCTGTCTCGTATAGTGTGATCAGTCATTCTTCTTCGTTCCACACTAAAAACCAGTTGGTTGCTATTCATTTAAAACGTACGCTTCTCTTGAAACGGATGTTGATTATTTTGATAATTTTCGGGATAAATCTTAGAATGATAAATGTTTAGGGTCGGTGCAAAAACATTCGCACAGACCGGTACTTATATAACTATCAAATTGTGCAAAAAAGACGAAGAGGGAACTTTCAAGTATCGACAAGGAATAATCCTGTCAACTGGTGAATTCGGGTCCTTGGCGGACAATTACACAAAAATCAAAAGATTGACGAAAGGAAAGTTTTACGAAGTGACTGAAAAAAGCGAAAATCTAAATATTAATGCTTGGAAAAGGAGTGCGAAAGTCAAAACGATGATAACTGTCGAGTTGTGTTGCATTATTAACTCGCTTATTAATTGAAACTACAAAGCAATGATTGAATCAATGTTTGATTTATCCCCTGATTATTTCAAACAGTTCCGTAAAAATTACAAATTTTTCATCCTTAATCAAGAACCCAACTTCACTGGCTTCGCTTCAAATGCAAATTTTGCAGTATTCTCCCATTCGAATATTTTAGGTTTTGCAATCATTCGATTGAGAACGAAAAACATTATCACGTGCATGTCGAATTCACAAAAGAATCTTCCGATTTAATAAACAAGATGACCTCAAAAGTCTTCGTCGCTCCTTGCCTTCTCTCTACATTCAAATTTTTAATTTTGGGTTGCTCCAAGCATCAACTGTCTGGCCCTCTGATGGAAAAATTAAAAATAGCTGTGTATTGTAACTCTATCAACAATCTAGATGTTAGTGGTGTTCCACTTCGGAGACGATTGCCTCAAGTTTGCTTCAGCTCGCAGACTAAATCTGTTCAAACTCAAACTGACATGATTACTAAAATAACAATTGAACGCTTAAGTATTATTTTGAATGGTGAAAATGCTGCTGAGTTTTCTAGTTGGGTATGGTTGTATTGAAATTGATTCAAACACATTGTTTGTGAAATTTATCATGAAGAATTTTAGATTTTAAATAATGTTTTTCTTTTGCTATCTTGTATATAAAAAATGTTACTACACCAGCGGGAGGCGTTCCCGAGGAGCGTAGCGACGAGCAACTCAGGGTTAGCTTTTGCCCGCTAAACCAAATGGCCATGCCTTAGTATTTCGAAGGACTTGATCTGAAATTTTTCGGGTTCACATAAACTTGTAGAAAAAGAAAATCTGTCGTTGATGAGAATGAATTTAAAAAAATAAATTTTTAAGTTTTACAAAAATATCAATAAATAGCTTAGAATAACAAATGTTTACCAAATCTTATCAAATCATGATCATTAAGTTTGAAACTTATTGGAAATCTATTTGTAATTATAACATGAGCAACATAAATACAATAAAGTCTACATTATGTTTAAGCCCACTGAGTCGGCTGATTGTATTGGTTTTTTCATCAGTAGTTGATATCCCTCATGAGTTGTACGTCGCTTATTCGTTCAGAATTTTTTATGATTTCAAGTATGGTTTTTTGCTCTAATAAACTTTTTTTCTTCTAAAACCTGTAATTGTCGGTCTGTCAAATAACCTGTAAATTATTTTCGGTCTGTCTATAGTTTTCTCTTCTGATACCTCATCTTTATCACGTTCGACCGTTACTTCTCCGTCGTCCGTTAACAGTTCAAGCTGTTCTTGTTGGGGCTCAGCATTTTCCGTAACTGTTTCCTTCTTTGCAGTAGTCTCACTAGTTTGAGGAGATAATTGGGGTCTAAGCGGGTGAAGGTAGGATAGTTGAGCGTTATGTTTTATACTATTATCATGAAGCAAACGTGCTGCATGTGGTTGCTCTTCAACATATAAGTGTTTCGGATTTAGAATGAATTTTTCAGCAGTCATAATTAAATTGTAAGGTACTTGTAACAAAAATGAAGTATTTGCCGCACTAGATGGAAACCTTCTTTACTCAGAATAATCAAACGTTTTTTGAAAACGCTAGCTCTGGAGTGATTAAGTACTTGCATGCTGTCTCAAATTATTCGATATTTGCAGTTTTGACGGGTACGTTTCCATTGACTACATTGATCAAACTTTCGCAAATAAGTGTTATTATCTCGCGATTTGAAGTTTTTCTAATTAGACGTCTTAGCTGGTCAGGTTTCAGTTGTACCATATGCCGCAGAAAAGATACATTTTTATTTTTCATTTGTGATTGGAGTAGTTTCTGCTTTAGATAAGGGTAAATAGAAAACTTTTGGCCCAGAACATGTGATATTTGAATAATATCTCAAACAATCTGATGTTCGGGGGTCCAAGTCGGTTAGAAGTTGTTTAAAAGAGTCTCTTGTAGCTAATTCGTAAGAGCTTCTCAAAAGTTTTGATATAATCAGTTGTCTTCCTAAAAGATCTAGTTGCTGAACGCCACGAGGCGATTTGAACAGAATGATGTGCGAAGTGTTGAAATCGATCGTACGCGACCATCGACTTTGTTGAAACAAGTTATGCTTATTATATTTTACATCTATCCCTCTATGTCTACCCGCTGTCGCTAATCTAACAAATTCCTTGTCAATATAGATGTCTTCACATGAATCATTGAAAACGAGAAGAACATCTTCTAATTTTCTTACAGAATCGAATCCGTAGAAATTAATGAACTTCAGATTAACTTAGCGGGAAGACTTTTTTTCTGAGAATGCAGGTTGTAAATTTAGGGTAAAAAGTATTTCCCATAAAAATGTTTGAAAATCAACTCAGTTTTCCCGGATCCTGTGGGTCCCACTATCGCCATGAAAACTCTTGTCGAAGTAGCAATCACTTTTTTCATATCCTCGGGTTTGGTAATACCTAACCAATCAAGCCGGGTAAAATCTAAAACCAAACTGAAGTTTCTTCGCTACTTAATTTAGTGAAAGAAAGTTTGAGAATGCAGAAAGTTAGTAAAATTAGAATTACTACCATTTGCGCAACAAAAACTACTTCATTGTTACACAACTTCCATGATTTTTTTTCACTGTTTGTCTTGTTATAATTAAACTCTGTTACTATTGCCGCGTCAGGTTCATCTACTGCTGCTGTTGTTTCTGAAATTTGAGAAATGATTCATTCTACACACAGTATAAGACTTTTTCTCACTGTAAATGAAGCTTGTAAAAAAACTAACTTGAATTAGGATTATCAACAGTACAAAGTTTTATAACGTGTAAAGTCTCTGTTATTGATGTCATGCATTTCTAGAACATAGTTTGCTGGGATGTTTGCAGTACATTATTTTCTTCACAGTATCCTATTTCACAATCGTCTTAATCTCATCTGGCAATGCACTGCTGTTCAGGGTACTAAGACTATTGGGTACTAAGACTAGTTCGGGAAGATATACTACTCGCTTGCTGGCTAAGATTTCTGATAAACTTGAATCTCTGGAAGTATATAAATTGATCAATAACTGGAAAAAGTCTCTTATGTAGACAAATCTTCTTCGGAATTTATTATTTGCTCCTTCCTCTGAGCAATTTGGCCGCTGCAATCAATAGGCTCGTTTCTTGTTAATGAAATTTTAAAATCATCCTCTGGAGTCATCCACGCACAAAGCATTGATTTTGGTGATAAGTGTGTCTCCACTTTCGCTGATCTCTCGCTGTTGTTCATTTTTCAAGCAAGCATAAAAACCTTGCTTTTCTTCAGGGCACAATGATTCCTGGAGTTGTGATGAGGTATATGTCTATTGCAACTTGGATAATTTTTGAACTATAAGTTTTCAACCCGAGGACAGCCCAAATCATGTAGGTTTTCAACCTTTCGATCCAAGTACTTTGCCAAAAATTCTGTCGTTTCTTTTCTTATAGCGTAAAAAACGGCACTAGGATTTCCGAACTCAAAACTCTGATGTATTAGGGTCCGTTTATGTAAAGGTAATCACCGTTTTCCAATGGAGACCGTGTAAATAATTTGTTAACCAGTTATAAGCTTTTTGTTCGAGCTTTGGTAGTATATTGAAATTCACTGGAAGTAAAAAAAAAGGAGTCGGTCGCTGTAGTCTGAAGTTGTTATTGCCAATTCTTTAACCACAAAGGCGTTTTTTTAATATTGAAAGCCTTCCACGTCAAGCTTAACTGGTCTCTCGCTTAGCATTCTAGCAAATGATAAACTTCTGGTTTTTTCAACTTAATGCAAATGCAGAAAGCTATTCCACTCAAATGTCCGAATCAGCTGTTGTTACAGTTCCAGGGCAACATGTAACAGTACGTGGGACCTTCTTGGTAAAACTCAATGAATTCGACCGCATCATCCAATCGTAAGATTTTGGAATTGTTCAAGTATTTGTCCACGGAAGAGTTATCAATACGAATCAAGCCGCCATGAGGTCTCAACTTAATTAAAATGTCGTAGTTAGGATTATCAGAACTCACAAAAAACAGAACATACAGCTAGAAAACTGTTTCGTTGGTTAGATATATCAGGATAAGTTTGTTTCAAAGACGTATAAATTTCGTGAATTATTTTTAAATCAATAGGAATTACTCTGCTTTACAATTTCATTGTTTATTTTTCCAACACCTCTCCAACCTGCTGAAATTCAAGCCAGTGGAAATAAAAGTGATCTTGCAGATAACATTTAGACTCATTAAGATATTGGTGGTAAATAATCAATTAAACCAACGGAAGTTTTTTGTACTTTGGTAGCTTGTTGAAACACAGACGGATTTTTCTCTCCAAATCTTTATCAACCCAGTTTGAGTTAAAATCAAACGAATAGTCGAATACGTTTTCATAATCAGCAATTTTTAAATCGCTCACAGTAGCATACTTTTGTTTTGTAGAAATGCACCAAAGGATTTGTTGAAGCTCTTTCAAATGAAATTGTTCTTTGAAAATGAACTCGTATTCTTTCTTTGAAATTTACTTTGCCCTTTCGAGAAACACAACGTAGCGTTCCTTACAGAATTTGAAAAATGAGTTCTTTCTGTGGTTGAAAACACTCTTATTTGTAAATGTGTTCATTATCAATATCTTCAGTACACCAAGTTTCCTCTAACTTCATTTTTCTTTTTTCAAAATTTGACAAATTTATCATTTGGTATATTTTGCCCAGAAAAGGCCGCCGCCTTTGGAGAGCAATTTCAGTTTAATGCCTGTTAGTCATAAAATATAGCTCAAGTTTAGGATTTAGTTTACTGCTGCCAACAGTTAAAGCTACGCTGCCAAAATCGCCGGTGAATTTTTATTGTATACCATAAAAGTCAATTCCCCGTTCACTAACAAATTTCAACTAGGTCGAAAGATCATTTGACCGAACCAAAAATAACAATTAATTTGATTCATATAATTAACCAGGACCAATAATTAAGACCCCAAAAATTGGGATTAAAAAGAATTTTGTATCGTGTCCCTTGTTGCTAAGCTAAGCCTAGCAAGATGCTTAGTAGAGGGTCTTCTGCTATTTGGGTGGAAAATTTCTTTTCGTTTACAAAATCCTAGGATCAGGGTCCTCCAAACAATTAAGGACCATTTTCCTAGGATTTTGCTTTACGTGAGGATCCCCCCTTATGAAGGACCACCCCTTAGGATCCGGGGCACGATACAACGCTACTGTTTTCAAACTGTCGGTTGGCTTTATTTCTGTTTTTTTTAAGAATTACCAGCAGAATAAAATAATTGACCTCTTGATTCAGATTTTGCGAATTGTTAAACTTATTTATTGATCAATTTAATTAAATTTTGGTTCTGTTTCCTTGCTTTCATTGACGCGATTTTTTGGCATCCGTAGGCTGTACACAATTTGGTGCTATACGCTCCAATTTGTTGCATCGAAAGCTGACGTTTTAGTTGGTTATATTCCAAAATGTTAAATTAGAAATTTGTGGTTGTTATTTGAACTTCTGCAGTTCTTCCGTCTGTGTCTGCGAAGTTGCAGCTTCGCCTCTGTGACAAATCATTTGAGCGATTTTTCGCTTTCTGTGTTTCTTTTGTTGTCTTTACGAAAGAAAGATCACTATCTGCATAATTTTGGTTTAATCTCGTCTCAAAAATGTTGGCACAGACTATTTCAATCGTTTTTTCACTTCAAAGAGTAAGTGACTTGTAATCGGGAACTAGAATTTTTCTGCCGTAAACAACCTTTGTTACAAATTCGAAACACGTTCAGCTACTGCAGTAGCTTTGACGTGAGTATGATGACTGGCCCATTTTCTTGAAATTCAAAATTAAAGAGTTTCTTATTTCAATTTTAATAAAAACAATGTATTTTATTAAAATTGAAAATATTTTTTGAAACAATGTTTTTTTTTGGTTTTTTGTTCTAATTTCTGCCGTCTGATTTTTGAATGCTTCAGCATTTTCTATACAAAATTGAAAGTTGTTCTGTAGTTTGTAAATTTTATCAACTCTTATTTAGAATATTTTTTGTTCGACGGGTTCGGTTTATGTAAGCTCAGCTTAGTGAACTTAAAATGCGTAGTTTCATGGGCGATTTTCTATGCTTTTGCGTGTACCAGCAAGGGTGGGACTTGAAAGTTTTAAGCTCGAATTTCTTTAAGGCAAACAGTTTTGTTTTCAAATTAACCAGAGTCGTCTCAATTGTTTTTAGCTTTGGTTGCCGTTCGGCCATTGTTTCTCAATGCTAGTTAAGGCCGTCCATAAATCCGAGAAAAATGGATTTCCGTTTTTCCATTCAATATCTTAATTTTAATTGTACCGTAAGTGTTGCGAAGCTCCGCTTCACCTCTGATATTAGTTTTTTAATTTTGGGTTCAACAAAATGATTAGTTGATTTTTTTTTCAACCTTTTATTTTTTGGTACTTTCCATTCTTTTTCTCTATCTCTCTTTCACTTAACGCACTCTCTAATTTAAAACAGTAACCAATTTTTCTTGAATCGAATTTAACCTGAACAGTTTTCAAGTAATCCTTTTATTTGAAATATCAAGTTTCTGCGATCATTGAAATAATTATTTGCTAATAATTGTGTTGCATATCAATAAGCTTGCGATTATCAAGCGTAAAAAATCGGATTATAGGTTTTTCTAAACTGAACATTTATTTCAATTTGCCTGGTTAACGTAATTGAAATTATTCGATTTTTTCTCTCTACGTTTTGTCTCCAAATTAACTTGCGTACAACAATAATCATACCCGCTATTTTGAGTATAATGAATAACAAAATTTGATCAGCAGTATGTTTTCAAAATAATTGCTATTTGGTGGTATGCCAATTAATTTTTTTGGCACATCCGTGTGCATATAGCGGCGTGTTTCAAGTGCTATATGAACATCTTTTCCAAATTATTGAGGTAAAAAATGAACGTTCTTGCTTACGCAGTTAGAGGTCTGATAACGTTTTTAGAATGTCCCAAACAAAGTTTTTAAATTAAAATAGCTTTCTGTGCCAAACAATTTAGCAACAAAAATTTCCACCTGCCCAGACGAAAATTTTATGCGTGCGTTGAAAATTTTATAATTAAAAATTTTTTTTTTAATTAGTTAACATGTTGGAAAAAGTATTTGTTGTTGAATATATTATCTCCGCAGTGGATTTTAAGGTGGTGAACGTCCGGCTCAGGTATTCGACCGACTTTCCAACCAAATGATCCCCAATTGGTTATATTTAACGACATCCGTTTTTGGCTAACCAAATCTAAGTTTCTGTGGAAGACCCTTTGGCGCCATTATATACTAATTTTTGGGGGGCACTTCTCATGCGCGAAGGACTGAATGGGCGAAAAAATTCGTGAGCCAAGGACCGAAAACAAAATTAGCCGAAAGTCAATTTAAAAAGAAGCAATTGACAATCAATTAAATTGAATTACATGAAGCAATATTTTTCCTTCTTCATAACGAAACCCTTGAAATATAAAATATGTTCCAATTCGGAGGCGGTCAGTGTCAATTTGAAAATTTTGCATATTTCTGCCGTTTTTATATTCGGTCAATATCAAAATTCAGTCCCTGGAAATGTTTACTTTCTTTCCAAATTTTAGATTACTGTAATCTGATTGGCTGATTTGTATTTTCGCGCATTCGGTCCTTCGCGCATGAGGGATTCCACCTTATTTTTGTACAAGAACGCACTCCCGAAAACGCAGTTTTTAGTCAAAAACTTTCAAAACGTCTAAAACTGTCGTTTTTGACCTGTTTTCTGTTTTCTTAAAAATTCGCACTTTAACACCTTGTCTGATAGCATCTGTTAACTATTTGATAGTTTGTTTTGCAATTAATTGTGGTTGAAGACCGATTGTGCGCTTTTAACATAGATGTATGTCCATGCTTGAGAAAAACAGTCTGAGATTTGATCAGTAGCTGTATTTCTTGTTAACAGGAAGTTTTTTTCACAATGCGTTGTAATGAAAATAAATGAGCTTGTACTAGTCATTTTTTCTGCGTTTGGCCTCCAAATTAATTTGCGTGCAACAACGATCATACTCTCTGCCCTGTCATAGTATCGGAAAAATAAAAATTTGAATATTCGAAGCAAATTTTTTTCAATTGAATTTCGAGTGAACGGTATGCCAATTGAAACTCCTCGCGCACCCGTGTTACTTGTAGCATGTAGTTTCCATTTCGATTTGCTTATCTTTTCCAAGCTATTAATGTAAAGAAAAAAATAACTGCGACATTAAAAGACGCTGTTTTTGAACTTTTTGAAAATGATTGTAAAATTTTAGAATTTTATTTGTTTATGCAGTCAGGAGTCTCAGGAATTTCAGTTTTTCCAAAGCAGTAGCCGTTAGCGCAACTCTGTATAATTTTTGGATAGGATGGCATGCCGAAAAAAAACGCAGTGGTTTCGTCAAAACTTTACAAAACGACTAAAAACTTTTTTTGATCTGTTTTCTTAACAGTGTTCATGCGGTGCCGTAAGTATTGTCCAAAAAGGTCTTCATAGTCTTTGACTTCTTGGAGTCAAAAACTATGAAGTGTTTTTTTTCTCAGTAAAAAATACGATAAATTTTTTAGTGTTTTCCAGAAAAATATTTTGAATGCTCTCATAACTAGAGAAAAGCTTTCATACATACTAAGTGATTTTTGAACTCGTGAAAGTATTCGTATAGTTTTCAACAGTCCAATTCAACTTCAGTAGCTAAAAGGTAGCAAACTGTGTTTTTCAAGTTCGATAGCGGGAATGTCTCGCCAGAAAATTCGAACAACTTGTTCCAAGTAAAAAAAATATCCATTGATCCTGTTTTCTTAAATTAGCATTTCATCCTTATCAGGAACATCAAGTTCCCCTTTCCTCATATCAGATAACGTCAGATTGGTCAATCCAAAATTAAATGTAAACAATCGCACAAACTATACTCGAAGTGTTTTTTTAGCCGTAGCAGACGATACTGAATTCGATTTTTAAAACATTTGGCTTGAGATAGAAAAAGGAAAGAGTCGCCTTTTCCTTTGACCCAGTTCGCATCGTAAAACTGGAATAGTTATCAGGTTAACTTGGAGCCTGATAACTAGGTTAATAAAAGTGTGCAAATACCACTGGTAATCTAATCTAACTAAACTAAGTTAAAAGACGAAAATAAGTTATTGAATTAAAACTGACTGATGTCTTAAAAGAACAACTAGTGACCCGAAGTTCACTGGACTTCGAACAGCAAACGTTGACCGGTACGTAATTATCACATAGAGGTCAAGTTCAAAACATAATGAAAGTACATAATCACAAAATTCCCCACTGCACGAGAAAATTGTATCTGCACTTTCCCTGGGTAGCCAATATCATACATATACTCGATTCTCCCCTCACTCCACGAGGGCCAAAGTTGAAACAAAAAATATCAGCGTTTAGCACCAATGTATTTACAGAGATAATACAAATTAACAAGGAGATGACTATGAGATAATAATTACAGGCTACCTACAAAATGAAACAGATATATACAGCGACTAGACAATTGAGGAAATGTTATGTACAATTAGGGTTATGTGACATAAAAACAAATTGAACAGGCTAAACTAAATAGGCAACTATGGTAAAATGTGTTCATCTAAGAACTAATGTACAAAATCGCTAAAACTAAGAACTGGTAAATAAAATGAAATGAATAACCAATGGTAAAATCAACGCTATCTCGTTCATTTTAATAAGAGTTTAAGAGTTTTAAGAAGTAGCATTAAATGTGTCATGAAAACTGTCGGCGACCTTTCGCACTTCTGTTTCTTTGATCGATGATAAGTCGCTCCGCACGTCATCTTGGATATCCAGTACTCCTTCTACCAATGCTGATGATAGGACTGCAATTTTTGGTATTATAGAGGAAGGGTTTGAAGTTGATCCTTGTGTTGTTTTGGTTGGTTGGGGTTGGGGTAATAATCCTTCTAGTGGTGTCAAGTAGGCCGATGGGGACTCTAATGAAAATGCTGGTTGGGGTAATAATCCTTCTAGTGGTGTCAAGTAGGCCGATGGGGACTCTAATGAAAATACTGTTTTATGACTTTTTGATGCTGCGAAGGAAATGAGGAGTTCCTCGTCCGAATCTAATTTTTCCGTGGAAGTGGCTCCTGAAGACACCTGCATTATAATTCGCCTGTCTCTACAAAATTTTGAGGATTTCCTCTAGGACGTGGCTCGCTGCCTTTCGGGACTTGTACTGTTGGAGCCTCTGTGGTTTTCTCTGGTGAGCTCTCAATCATAATGAGGCTATTGCTTGTGCCCGCCGATGATGCGTTGATAGTCTGTGAAGCAGTTTTATTCGCGAGTGATCGTCCTGACTGATCTAAAGCACTATCACTTCTAAAAGTTTGAGAGTTATGTACAACCACCTAGTCGGTTCCCAAATAATCCTCTAAAATCCTCTCCCAATGGTCTAAGTCTAACGAAGAATCTAGATCCCAATAAGTGAATTTTGAACCTTTAAAGCTTGGTACTTTTGTTCTCCTCCTTTTTGTGGCCTTAGCTCCCGTTGGTACGTAAGATGTTGATGGGCCAGTTTCGTTCGTGTCTCTTCTCTTCGATGGAGAAATTCTCTTTTGTTTCACTGCTAAACCGTAAATACTAACAATCAAGTTTGGGACTGAAGAAAATTTACTAGGAGCTAATGGTTGATTTTTCTTAAAAGCTAGTTCCGACTTTCTGAGTACATGACCCTTATCGGGGATTACCGTATGTGTAGTATCAGACAGTGGTTTTCTACCAAGGGGTTTAAATTACAGTTCGCCTTCCCTTCTGTTAACCGTCTTCCTTTACCAATTACCTCCTTGGCTGAAAGGATTGGATAGTGGTGCTCTTCGCAGATCTTGGTCTGTTTTTTTTTCGGTCGGGTCGCTCTCGTATCCCCTCTTGTCTTCTACTGAGTTTTCCAAATAGTTGCCATCTGTTCCCCTTTCCTGTGATCTATCTCTTGACATTATTGACTTCCCTTTATCTAAAATAATGGCGTGTGAATCTAGTGATTTCCAGCATGTATAAGGCGATCGGTTAAAGTGTTTAGAAAAAGGTGAGCATCCAATGGATGATTGAAGCTTTGTTGAACGAATATTCCAAATGAATAAAAGATAATAACGAAGAAGCTGAAGTGTTATTCACCACTTTGGCTGACGGGAATTTGGAGCAACGATCTATACATAACAACAGATGTTTTGAATTACCCCAGTTTTTGTCCAATGGGCCCGCATAGTCTAGGTCTAATTCTTCATTTAGTTCTGATAGGGTCGGCAATTTCTCGGTATTGTTTGTACCCAAAATTACTTTTAGATTCTTACCCACCTTTACACGCAGGAGGCAATTTTTCCCGTGGTAGTTAATCTCGCTATACAAGTGTGGCCACCAAATGTTTTCCGCTAGGAATTTCATTCCAAACTGTCCTGGGTGTTTCGTGAAGTAGCGACATGAATGGCGATCTTAGAGCTGCTGGCACTATTATTTTGTTATAGTTAAATAACAATCCTTCCTTTACGTGGATATCCCGTTGAAAGGTCTTCAGGTAAGCCCCAAATCTGTTCAATGGTCTGCCCTCTTCCACTGCCTTCTTAACGTCCTTCAGTATTTTGTCCTCATCTGTCATTAATTTAATTAGTTTCTTCGAGCAATGTTCGGTAAAAGCTACTGGGGTGGTTGGTAACTTTAGATCTCCCTTGTATCTGGCAAGTAGTTTTTTATGTATTTCATCCTTTTTGTCGTTATCGAATTTTAGAATAATTCCTTTTTCATCTGCCTGAAGGGAATTTTTTGAGATTTTTACTGACGAAAGGAATTCTGAAATTGTGTTTTGGTCTTCTTGGTTTAATAACGAATCAATTGATAACAAGGAATGTGATTAAAAGAAAAAGTATGTTTTGTCAGAAAGAAAAAGGTGATTTCAGTTAAATTTTGAAAAGTTCAAAAGAATGCAACCGCTTTTGCAAGACTCTGAACGCGAGTGATTAGAATTACAAATTGGTATTGTGTCCGTGACGTAATTAAGAACATTCGCGAAGAACGACCGTTGGATGTGTGAAGCTAATTCTTTCTTTCCGCCCATTGGATTATTGTAATCCAAATTAGTAACATTTTTTATATCCACTGAATTATACGATTCGTTCTTTATACAATTCTTCTTTTTACAATCACTTTTTACAATTAACTTACCTTAAACTAAAATCTTGTTCACTGTTGCCACTACGAATTCTTATCGTAGTATGAGGTTAGGAGGGCTTTTCCTGAAGTTAATCTCCACAATGAATCTGTGAATCCCATTTCTTTTCCTGAGATATGTCTGATCTTAAAATTAAACGGTAAAAGTCGATTTACCCAACGGGTCAGTCTGCTGTGCATAGCTTTAATACTTATTTTTGCGTTTAAAGCCGATGATAACGCCTTGTGGTTAGTAACGATCTCGAACTCGGCGCCATGCAAGCAATTTTTAAAATGCTCTGTAGCCCAGAACACTCCCAAAAGTTCTAATTCATTTGTCGAGTATTTCATTTCGTGACTATTTAAAAATCGGGAGGCAAATGCTACAGTTAGCCAATTTTTTCCGTGCCATTGACCTAATGTGGCTCCCAAACCACTGTGTGAGGCATCTGTTTTTAGTCTTGATGTCCTTTTTATATCGAAGTGATTGTTCTCTGTAATATTTACGTTCTACCTCTTTAGTTCTTCGAAAGATTTCGTAAGATCATCGTTCCAATGGTAAACTGATTTTTTAAACTAACGGTGGGCGTAACGGCGAACCTAGAGTTGAAAGGTTCGGGACAAACTTCATGTATTGATTTATCGAGCCAAAGAATGACCTTCATTCGGAGATGTTTTGGGGTTTGGAAGACTTTTTTATCGAATCCGATTTTGTCGAGTATTTCATTTCGTGACTATTTAAAAATCGGGAGGCAATTGCTACAGTTAGCCAATTTTTTCCGTGCCATTGACCTAATGTGGCTCCCAAATGTTTCCCACCAAAGGTTTCACCCCCGAACGTGACATCTTGAATCCCAGCCATTCTTTGTCTTTTCGAAAGAATGCACACTTCTCCCAATTGACTGCCATGTTTTAACTATCCAAAATGTTTAAAATCTTTAAAAGTATCGCTTTGTGTTCGTTTAAAGATCCTTTTGAGGCTAATAAAAAATATTCTTTGTACTAGTTGGTAAACGGGATATCTTCAAGTAGCGAATCCATCAGCCTTTGGAATTCATTTGGCATATCGCCCAGCCCGTAAAGTCCCGTCAAAAATCGATATGTCCCGGTGCCCGGTGATTTCACCACCCACGATGCTGAAGTTACCTTGTTTGCTCGTGTCATTGCATAATTGTAATTGACTGTATGCAATTTTTAGATCTAAGTGGCTGAATCAAACTTCCCCTGAGTTTTTGTTTGAAAATTGAAGGGCTATGTTGTCGATGAGCTCGTGTTTGTTTGGCATTTGACATTTTTTCTTGAATATCTGGTCATTTGGGAGTTTTGAGTCTAAGTCTAGGGCTAACTTGATTTTACCGTCCTTTTTTGTAATAACTATTGGATTAATGAAGCAGTCTTCATCACATTTGCTTAGTTTCACAATATGTCCTTCTTTTTCCATTCTGTTTAATTCCACTTTTACACTTTCTAGTAAATGAAGGGAAACTCTTCTGCCTTTAGTTTGAATGTGATGTGAAAATGGGTGATCTTTCTGTACAATGGTATTTTCCTTACTCTATTAAATAGTCCTTTGAATTTATGGTACAAGTTTAGGATTGTATCCGAATGATTGTTTAACTGGAAGGATCACGTTGTTGACTGGTAGTAGTGGTTGTCTTTGTGCTATTTCTATTCCAATTCTTGGTAGGTTATCATTTCTAAAATGTTCCTCTCATGTCCAGTGGTAACGAGATCCATCCATAGGATTGTATCCTCACTATGATTTTCCCGATAATTTCAATTGTATCGTTAGTAAAGCCGCAATATAATTCACGAATTTTCTTGTCAATTAGGTGTATTTTCAATTCTGGATTTCTCAATTTCAGTTCGTGTAAGACGTTCTGCTTTAGGAAGCTTACTGGGCTCGCCGAAACCACTCGAATGTTCAGATTAACTTTTGCGTCATCTCCCAATCCAATGTACTCAAGTTTCTTGATTTCAAGGCCGTTGGTATCGTAAATAGTTCTGATGTTCAGCACGGAATACTCGTCGTTGTCGCTAGTCCCCTCCTCTGTCCGGGAATTAATCACTGCACAAGATTTTCAACTATTCTCGCTTTTGGGTTCTCTGGGGAGTATGAACAATTCTGATTATTTACAACTTCTTCTGCATTATTTACAGCGGGCCTTCTTCCTTTACATATACATAGTCCTCCAAAGTGTCCTTTATATTTACAAGTGTTACAAATTGTTTCCTTCGCCGGACACACATTCAAAAGTAAACACGTTTCCACATTTCATACGGGTATTGGATTTTTCTTTGTTCAGGCTTGGTTCCTTTTTAACATTAGTAAAATTTTGTACACTCTACCGCTATTGACGATGGATGCTCTTATCATATTTGTTAACTTAAGATGGTTATAATAGCCTTTCTCGTCTATGATAGCTTGGTTTAGTGCGTCCACTGGATTAAGTGTTTCTGAGAGTATTCTTCGTTGTAAGTCAGTTAAAAATGAATACGTCCCTTATCCACTCCTGTTCGGCATTGATGCCAATTTCACATGATCGTACTAAGTCAGACAATGCTCCCCAAAATTATTCGTAGTTTCCTTGTCCTTCGGTTTTCTGCATAGCAGTTTGTAGCGTTCGAACGTAACCTTTGTGGATTTGATAAAAGCTGTTTCCAGTAGGTCGAAAAATTCTTTTAAGGAGATTGCTAGGACTTTAACCCTTGAGTGTTTTTGAGCGAACACTCTTTCCTTCAGCTCCTCGGCCAGATATAAGATTGATCTTACTTTTTTTCCGCCTCGTATCTCCTCATGCCTCGGAATTTTCTTTTCTCCTCTGCCAGTCGTATGTCTTCTGCATGTTCATGGACTCGCATGGTTTCTTTGTTTCTGGCCTCCCTAGCTTTCCTCTGTGGTTCATTTTCTGAATCCTGGGCGCCTTCTGAAATAGGGATCGTAGTTTCCTGTTCTAATGGTTCTTTTAGATTATCTATATCTAAATTCTCCTTGGCGATTATAGCCAGATGTAATTGGTCTATCCAGTTAATCCATTGAGTGGGTGGTTCTACGGTATGGTTTGGCCAAAAGGCGGGAATTCCCCGCAGAATCGAATCAGTTGATGACTGCGCCATAATAAAAGTGTGCAAATACCACTGGTAATCTAATCTAACTAAACTAAGTTAAAAAACAAAAATAAGGTATTGAATTAAAGCTGACTGATGTCTTAAAAGAACAACTAGTGACCCGAAGTCCTCAGGACTTCGAACGGCAAACGTTGACCGGTACGTAAGTATCACATAGAGGTCAAGGTCAAAACATAATGAGAGTACATAATCACATAGGTCGATACAGATTGAAACTGTTACAAATCCTCAAGAATTTTCTTCCGCGTTACCTCTAATTCTGATCTCGTTAGGATGATTTTCATTTCCGAGCTTTTTTAATTTGAAAAAATAAATTTGGTTTGTACAAATTAGTCATTTTTGCTACTACTGTCCTATAAAAATTGGCAGAAGTATCCGAACTGAATTTTCAACCAGAATGAAAATAAAACACCTGAAACTTCATAACCGCTTCATTTGTTGAAAAGTATGCGAATAGCTTGGTTGGAACGCGTATTTCTTCTATTATTTTCTTATATTTTTCCCTATTTTGGTAGCAGCACCAGTGGAAAAACTTGATATTTGAGTCTTTTACGGGCCAGTGTCACTACTTCCCGCATTCCAGAAAAAAACTCAGTTAACATGTGAAATACATCTCTATTAAGATGGAAAAGCACCCAACTTTCATTGGAAAGGCACCGAATTTTTCCGAGAAAAAAAGCACTGAACTTCATTCAAATCTTAATGAAGCCGCCCTAAAGGACCCTAGAAAAGCCTTGGGGCACTTAAAAAGTCGTACGCTGGAGATGATTAAACATGAAAATACGACGTCGATGATTGTAACGAAAATTTTCGTTGCGAAACTGAAATGCATTAGATTTTCTAGCTGATTTAATTGGCTGTGCAAGCTTCGCTATGGTAGACGACAACAGGAATAAACCGATCAGATGAGCGAAACAGGCAAGTAAGAGACCAATTTGTTCGTGGATTTCCCACATGTACGAGAACGTACTGCTCCATAAACGCAACAACGGGACGATTGAAGACTTCTAATCTATTAGTCGAAGGAAATGTTGACTGAATCGAAATTGATGAAAAAATGTGCGCGACCTCGGCAACTCAAAATGTTGCCAGTAATTGAATTGAAGACATTGAAATCCGATATGTCTTTGCAAATTCATCATACCCTGGCTACGTGGAGAGCATTCAAAAAGTCGCTTCGACCCATTTTCTTACGCGAGTTACAATTTTCATCTTGCGCTTGAGGCAAAAAGTGAAGAACATGACAGTGACAATAAATCAAAAAGGAAGAATCGAGCTTCGATGACTAGAGACATATTTTGAAACTGATGGCTATCAAGAAGTTCACTTAGATAATTTTAGATCAGAAGATTTTGATCGAAATTATGGCTCTGATAGAGAACCAGCTGAGACCATCAAAAATAATTGGGCTGGCTTGACGAATAGAAATGATTGCTTTTTTAATTTCTCCAACCTAAAAATTTCTCGGGTAAAGTGATCGAAATTCGAACAATTTTCTGTCAAGCACAGTCACAAATTGATATTCTAACTAGACAGCACTGACTATTCTTGCGGTCCTACTAATGGCCTAGGCAACGGGTTGATTTTCAGGAAATATTTCAGAAGTTCAAAGTTGATTCATAGCTATTTTGGGCCATTTTATTTATATGAAGGTACCAACAATGCTAGCGAAATCAAGTGAGGGCCCTCACAAATCGCGATGAGACCCTTTCAAATTCCTAGTCCTATTTTTTGTACAATAAATTAACAAAAAAAACTAATTGTGAATTGTGCTGCTGCGGTTTCATTTGGTTCAAAATTATTAACACTTCTCGTATGTAATTAAAGCATCTTTTTTGTACAGCATGCAAATTTTAGGCTCTAAATTCTCAATAAGATCTGCTATCTCTCAAGTAAAAATTATTTCAACCAAAAAAGTTAGCTGTATCGTGGGGGCAGAAATACCAAGTGTTTATCTGAGCTATGTTTCAGGTTTTTTACATCTACAGCTTCAACAGAAAGTTCAACAATCACCAAGAGAAAACTTCAGTACGACGTCCAAATTTTGGCCGATTAATTCATCTTTTGCGGCGGTTCTTACGTACCAAAAACATGCCTTTTTTAAAGAAGCAGTTTTCATCAGAATTTCCATTTACCAGGTTTATAAAACTGTTTATTTTTTTAAAATTGTCAAAATAACTAGACAGAGTAATTATAGCTAAATGCACGCTTCCTCTAACTATTACACAAAGACTCTATTTAAAAAGTTGTTTCACTAACGATTGACAGCAAAAGTATAATCTCTTGTCTCTTTTAAATGTCTCTTTTAAAATAAATTTGCAAAAAAAGAACTAAAACTAGCCAGTCTAGGCTTTACTAAAACAAAGCTAGAGAAACAAAAAGAAACACCAAAGCGAAGTTTCGATAGGTAATCTTGATGCTCAACAACCTACTTGAAAATTTGAGAAACAATCAACTAACGAAGCGTCATATTTGGTCAGGAGGACCCACTCAGAGCAACTGATTTTCTATATGTCGTCCATTTATATTTTAATAGTTATTATCACTGCCCTAGCTAGGAAAACCCATAAGGATTTTTAGCTCCTTTTTTATTAAACTTGTTTTGGCATTCCACTATCCAGCAGTTGCTCTAGTTTTCATTATAAATTATAGATATCGCATGTAAATTGTCCCTGGAGAAAACTTAAGATGATCTTAATGCATTTTCCACTATAAACAACCAGGTAATATCGAGTGCGCTCGCATGGGAAAATGACCTCTCACTTACTCTACCGCCAGCTTTCAGGAATAGATAGAAGCTATTTTGGAATAGCATGCTAAAAATATAAAAACTCAAAAAATATGTGTATCAGGAACTAAAATGTCCTTATTTTTAAACTTAGATAATATCTAATTAACTATGGCTGATATAAAAACATAGTTGCTCAATTTATTAATCAAGTATTTCGGTTTAGTTGTAAAAGGCTATTCTGAACTGACTGTATGCACTGAGCAATATGAACTTTTTTATTCAGCGGGCTTTTCGGGACACCAAAAAACCTGGTGACGACTCAACTGTTTTTCGTCAATTCATTTAGGAATGAGGTGTTCCGGTTCGAACGCCAGGTAGATCAATTTAATCTTTATATTTCCTCCAAAGGGATTTAGTTATCAAAAGAGAAACCGACATGAAATCACATGTAATCATTTTCGTTTCTTAAAGATAAGCATCATAAATCTGGAACAGCCGAAGCGCTCTCTTGCACGTAAGGTTTCGAGGCTTATGTTTATGTCTACCAGCCCTACGTTCGAGATGGAGAAGCTGAAGAAGAAAGCTCCAGAAGTTCACTAGAAATTGTTGGCAGTGCGATTCCTAATTGTTGGCAGTTAACAGGTTGTTGACAGTGCGATCCCTTCAAAAAATTCTCAACGTCACCTTCGCCAGGGGCAGCGCGCACAGATCTCCGTTCTTCAGATGACGACTTTCCATGAGCTGTCGAGTAGAGATACAAACTTTTACTCAAAGCAGGAGTGGGCAACCAACGACCTGAAGAAGGTGCTTAACGATGTGGCGAAGCTGCTCAGTGATGGATCAAAGAGAAAGTTTCAGCCGCTTGAGTATCCACAGGCCTAAAACATCCCGCCAACGACATTGAGAGCTTTCCATATGAGGTTCAGGAAGAGTTGCACAGTCGTAAATCGGCATATCGGACAGCTGGTTCGGCATATGTGATTGAAATTCTCGTCTTTGGAAGAGGTACTTAAATATTTAATGACTCGATAAATATATTCTAATAAACTTTCAGTTTTGAACCAGTAATTTGAATTTTTTGTTTACTAGCATCGATTGCTTTGCAACCATTCAAGAAAGATGACGTGTTGGTTGAAGTTGTCACCAACATCAATGCCGACCAGTACTGCCTCCAGCCAGGAGTTCTAAGTGAATACGTATTGCAAATTGCGGGCCCTCCTAGGCGATTGATCGCGCTTCTAGTGAGGGCTGCCTTTACATAGATAGAATGTTTGCCTGGGACGTTTAGCGAACCACGCCACCCAGAAAAAAATGAGGCCGATATGAAGATGGTAGAAGTTTCCTGCATAGGTACTTTCCTGCATAGGTGAAAGAATAGTCATCCTAAAAGCCAGGAGTGACATTGTACCTTTCGAGCAACTCCGCTTTGACTATGGAGACAAAGTTGCTCAAGCATTGTTTGACAACAGCAGTTAAAGAGATTTTGAGTTTAAATTGTAAACTCAATTCGGGAGCGTTTTATCAGTTTTATTTCGAATCAATTTGGGCTTCTTAACAGTTTACATTTTTGTTCATAGTTTTATGTTTCAAACCTGTTCTAATTTATGATCAGATTAAATTCAAATTTGCTAACTGAAAATTGTTTCTGTTTTTTGATTCAGACTTATTTTTTTTTAATACAAGACAAAGACTTTAAATTTAGACAATTATGACGTTTAGCTTATCATGAGTATAGCCACTACGACTTATAAAACATTAAATCCAACTCCGAAAAAAAACTCACAATAAACCAGCTAGAGCGTAAGTTTGTTCAGCAACCGTGGTTAGGAAAAAATTGATCTAGTTTTATTTTCGACTGTTAGATAATAGAAAATGGATCTGGCGATATTAGCTGGAATGTGAAAATTGTTGCGATAAACGTAAACCTTAACCTCAACCAAATTCTACCACGAGGTTGAGTGTCAAGTTCCGTACTGATCAAAGTTGCAAGTTGACATTGAACTTCGGCATAAGCTATGGTTTTGACGTTTGATCCCACGGGAGTTGACGCTAAAGCTTATTCTAAATCCCTTGTTTTTAATTTAGGCTTTGATTTTTTTTACATTCTAATTTCTGAGTTCAGAGTTCATTCAAGAAATTTTAAGAAAATGTTAGAGTGAAATTACCCTAAATGAGTTAAGTTTCAATTTAATTAACAAAAAGCCTAAGGATATCAAGGAAACTAACATTGTTGTTGATTGGTTTTAATCGGCTAAACGAAATTTTGTGTATTATGCTGTTATTGCAAGCATTGATTCCATTTTCATTAGAATGGATTAACCGTTACAACTAACCTTAGTTTCGAATTTAAAAATATGGCATATTGCGAATCAATTAGCATTTACATTCGAGGGTGTTTACGAAAGGATTTGCAGTGTGCCATAGTTTTTAATTCTAAACTACAATTAATTGTGACGGTTGATCCAACCTAATGAAAATGGAATCAGTTCTTACAATAACATCGTAATTCTTAAAATTTCGTCTAGCTGAATTAAACCAATCAACAATAATGTTAGTTTTTTTGATATCCTTAGGCATTTTGTTAATTAATCAGGCAATATAAACTAATCGATTTGGTTGATTTGAAAAACTGAATTGGTTACGTTAAACCGCGGGCGTGACGACTGTTTTCGACACGACTACAAAGATTTGCTGGGATATGTCAATGAGTATTAATTATGACTAATTAGGAAAACTAAGTTGACAAATCAAAATGGCCATTTTCAATAAAATGATCAGTTTCTAAAAAGGTATATCCAGGAATTTAATGAATTAAGGATTTGTTCTTGGATTCCACTGAAATTAGTCAATTTTTTGTCCGTAATTTCCGCATTCGTTTATTTTAGCTAAATTCATTGCTGAAAATGGTTTTCAAATTTCGGATTTACAAATCAAAACGGCTGATTCAATCAAATGTTTAAACTTATTTAAATTCTAAAAGAGTATAACCACGAATTTAGTTAAGTAATGATTCAAGATTTCGTGGATTCCACTGACAATGGTTAAGTATTTGTTCGTAAATTCCGCATTCGTTGTTCAATCTGATTTTTGCTGATATCTCACTTACAATCTGCGGAACCCGCTTACAGTTTGTGAAACCAATAAAAAAAAATTGTGGCACTCGAATACAATCGTTTGCGAGTAAATATTAAGTGAGATTATATAAAACAGCTACGCGGGTCCCCTCACCTTTCCAGAGGTGAGAATTAACCGGCATTATGCCGAAAGTATCATCTGGAAGCAACCCAGACTCATTGTAGCCCGAAAATGGTACAAGTATGATAGTAAGGTTCACAAAAGACATAGCAAAAAGAAGTAAAACAAAAAAAAGCTAATCAGCATGTTTTCGATTAAAGGCCTAAACTGAAACGCGCTCTTGTTGCGGAGTCCGCTTACAACTAACAAAACGCATAGTTTAGTTTATATTGATCTTGATATTTAAGGACCCAACTATCATACTTGTACCCTAAAAAATTTTCCACATATTTTTTTTTGTGGATCTTGTTAACTATAATCCCCCTCTGGTATACCTTATATCGAATCTATTCCCATATAAAAACCAGAATGCGTTTCATCGAAATGATTTGATGCTCCGAAATGCGTTTTTTTTGCATCACTATTGCAATAGGGGATAAAAAGTTAACAAGATCCTTTATTGTTAATTAAAAACTAACCGTCGTGACGATATGGTATTCGTGTACGTAACCGTTTCCTATGGCCAAACAATAGACAACATGGCCATATGGATCGTATACGTCATATACGTTGCCTATGGTTGTTGTTGTTGTTGTTTGCGGTGGCCTCGTTAACTCTGGTTTTGTTTGTTTCTGTTAATAGTGATTTCGTTTCGTCCCTCGTATAGTGTTATCGACCCCCGACATAATATGAGCTCATACCACTAGCTTGAACGTCAATTTAACACAGAACTCGTCGAAATTGATCTTTTGTTATGTTGTGCTGTTGTGAGGTCGGCATCCTCCGTCTAGCTAATTAATTTTTTCAATTAGCTGAGCTCTCCCACTCTTTCGTGCTATGTGAGCTGACTTTATTACTGGTACTTGGCGTTCAGTATTTAGGATATGCGGAAAATTTTCAGCTCTATGATTCCTTAGAGGCACGATTGCAGAAACCTTACTTTCACAGCCAGTTTGACCTTGTTTTATCAAAAATGGTCACTTGTCATTAGCCTAAATAGCTTAAAAACTGCTCCCCAGATGTGGCTGTCAAGCTGTCGAATTAATCACTGAATCTGAGTACAGAGAGTCAACTATGTGTTCTAGTTCACTAGATTCCAAACAAATTGTTGAATAGTTTCCAGCTACTCGCTTGTGCAACCGTTCCGCCATAGTCATAGTTTCTTTGACCAAATCGTTGTCATCATTCAGCAGAACGAAGCAGTTAGGTGTCTTCGATTGTCCCCGAAGAATGGTTTGAGCATTGTCTTTGGTTAGGTCAGTACCTCCTGAATCAAGGATCCATTTTTCCTCCATTGCTTGAGGTGCTAGATTCGGAATAGGATTGTTTCTTCCCAAGGTGTCTTCCGCGTTGCTTAGAAAAGTACGTTAGCTCTTGCCAGATTTGATGAACTTGCAGAATGAAAAAGTTTTTTCGAGGAACAATGGGTCTTGGTTATGCAATCTTCCTCCGCATCGCATTGTCCCACTTTGAAAATCCTTGTTCGCATAATGATTTGATTTTTCGAGAGCTTCGCACAGATGTTCCCAGAGACTTCTTATGAAACTTTTTGCCACAGGCTGTGACATTAGAACTTTTAGAGACTTAGCGCCCATATCTGTATTTCTTTGGGGTGAACAACAACTTCATTTTTCCATACTCCTTCAAAGAGATCTTCAATTTCGGTGCTAGCCTCCTTCATTTCTTCCTTGTCATGGACAGTCAGTGCACAGATTCCAGAAAAAAAGACTGCACCCACTTTGCCAGCTTTGTCTGTTCCTCCTGTCGAGACAGTAGTGAAATGGTTTTTTGGCCCCCGTCTGGTCAAACGTTTCTCAAAGTGCTGAATAGCAAACTTTTCGTGAGGATGCGTATCATCGTTTTTTTTTGTGCCATTTTAAGAAGATCCGTTTCCACACATCAAGTAATCATGGTGGCATCTGGCCAAACGCATCGAATGCCTTTGATGCTGACCAGTGACGTCTCGGGTAACTCTTTTGGAAATGGCACATTGAGTTCAATTCTTTTACCCGTCTCTGGCTCTCAAGTTAGTGGACGAAAGTCTGTAGTGTCATTTGACACATACAGTGGAAGCCACGCGACTGTATCAGATGAGTTCTTCTTAGATACACCAAAAACCAGCCGCAACAAAAAAGTGAATCGCCACTATAGATCAGCTTTGCTCCTAACTGTCTTAAGGAATGTGTTTGGTTGTACAACCAGCCCTATTCTTGGTCACCAGCTGTGGTGGGACCAACGTTCTGCTCAATGACGTGTCTAATGTCTTATCCACGGTACGCTGAAAGAGTTGTCGATTATTTAGGAAAAAACAACTTACCCGGTTTTGCAGGCATAGACAAATCCGATTTAAATTTAAGCAGATTTGAATTTTGTTTTTGAATTTCGCATTGTTATAGCGCCACATGTCTCCTAAAAATAAGATCATTCCAAATGCTGAGAAAGTTAATCAAAGGGGTACATTCATAAATTTGAGTTATCAGTGTTTTAAGCTTTGGTTGTGGATTCCCTTTAGAATGGTTAAAAATTTGCTCTAAAAATCCGCACTGACTTTTGTTCGTATGCAGAATATGCGATATGGATTAAAAAAATATTTTGGAGCTTAAAGTACTGCGTGCAGCCAAAGTTCCTAATTTACATATAGAGCAAACAAGTTAACCATCACTGATTTTATAACATTAAGCGATGCCGATAGCAACAACCCTGAGAAATATTTTTCTAAAATAAGTAAAATACAAAGTATCTAAAACAAATTGACTTTCCTGCGAAACAGAAAACGCTGAGATTCGCTGTACAATAATGTGGACATCGAGGAGGCTAAACGCGAGCCTGGCAACCTCCACAACCCCAATCTCACAGCTGTTTCCCCAGATATCCCAGCGCATCCTTGAAGCTACGTGTTTTTCAATGACTGAATTGCAACTGCTTTGACGCAAGAAACTAGGTCAATTCTGAATCCAGGAAATGTTTTCTCGTGCTTACAGAAATTCGTAAAGAGAGCCACTACTTCGGCGGCTCTTCGACAAACGTGTCTAGGAGAAGGAACGAATGATTTGAAAACTGTAGTTTCAAGCCGAGATCGAATAGTGTTGATAATATCGTCAACATTTTCAGCCAAATCGTACTTGAATTCCTCGGAAAATCCCCGGTTTTTAAATAAGCAAGTGATCATTAAACGGATCGAAAAGTAAATCCACACTTTTTGCGACCACCTCCACCGCGTTTTATTCTCTAGGACTCATTTTCAGCTAATTCCATTAGTCCTTGGAGGCCAATTCTATGGCATCGAACATGAAACAAAACTTGGCACCAAAATTTAGCGGATCGCTTTGATTGTAGTGTCACCAGTGCTCTCTTCTGTGTAGTTCCGCCAGTGCCCTCTTCCGTTATAGTGTCGCCAGTGCTCTCTTCCGAATAGTCATGCGAGGAATCTCATGCTTCACAAATTGAATATGTTGGTGCCTGTATAAGAATGCGGTTTCCGAATTTCTTGATCGTTCTGAGGGTGCTGGAAAAGCTAATGGTTGTGAGGTTGCTGATACTGTTAATGTCGGGATTCCTGATGAAGTTCCTTCGACTGATGAGGTTTTTAACTATTCTGAAGGCGGTGTTGATCTGTTCTGTTGGTTTATAACACTAAAAAAATAGTATTCGGGTAGCATTGTTTCTGAAAAGAGAAACTTGACCAGGCTCCTCCTTTTTTTGTTCCACGGTTTTTCCTTGAATCTTCGTAGACTTAACATCTGTTCAACTCCCGCTGCTGCTGCAATCAAATGACTGCGTTGCTGTGGTATTGCAAATTTTTGTACAAGATTGTCAACTTCCAATGTAGTTCCATCGGCCGTTTCTGAAATGAGTCTTTGCACAGTTCGATGTTTGTTTGCCAATTCTTTTCCTGCTATTTCCTCAAAAACTTTGGCGTCTACAAATTTTCGGTCCTTATCTGATGCTATCGAGTAGCGATTCCACAATTCTTGTTGCTCCAAATTTTTCTCGGTCATCTAATAGTCGTTTGTCGTATCGGGCCAGTCGACCATTTGTATGTCGATTCGTATGCGTCGGTTTTTACGTCCCTATTCGTTTGTCGGTTGTTTGTCTGTCGATTCGTATGTCAGTTCGTGTCGGTTTGTTTGTCGATACTTCGAGTCGGTATTTGGAAATCGAAAGAAGTTGAAGTAATGAATGAGTTTAAAATATTTTCAAACTGAATTCGAAAGAGTTGCAGTGATGAATGAATGTAGAGGATGTTATTTAAGGTATCCGCATCCGTAATTACCAATTTGCCTAATCGGAAAACAAATTGTGTGATTATGGTGTGATTTTTAACTTGGCCTAAGTGGGCCAAACTTGGGTTAAGCTTCATAGCCAGCGGATAGACTTCATTGCCAACTAAAGTCATATTTGTTTCTTAAATAACATCCTCTACATGCATTCATCAATGCAACTCTTTCGAATTCAGTTTGAAAATCTTTTAAATTCATTCATTACTTCAACTTTTTTCGATTTTCAAATACCGACTCGACGTACCGACAAATAAACCGACACGAACCGAAATACGAATCGACAGACAAATAACCGACAAACATAATTGTTTTTGAAGCCGTCAACTAAAAGAGTCACTAATTGTTTCTTGATTTTTCTTCACATTGCTAATTAATTGATTTTCAAGTGATACTTTTCATTATCAGACGCTCCTCAACTAGTTGATTATGTTAATCCGAGGAGATCAATAATTCATGAACTACCCTGCTTAACTACCTTGTAATTATACCCTAGGTCTAGGTGTAAAGAGGGCGGAGCGGCAGAAACTGGAAAACATGAAATGATGCGGTTCTTTTTCTGTTATATAACCCAAATTTTTGCTTGCTTAAAAAAATAGGGTTAAATATGTTTCCCCTCTAAACTACTGATAAATTTTTCCAGTAAGCAAATGACAAGATATATGATCGTTTCCCAACTCAATGTGTAATAGCGCCGTTTATTCTATGAGCCCATCTCAAATACGAAAATAGTCCGTTCAGTTTTGCAAAATCTCCAATACTGAGAGAAATGTGTAACGGCGCCCCTTGGACTATTGCCCATACCGAAAACTGAAATGGTTTGATCTACTTTTGCATAATCTCACTGACAGTAGTTCGCGTTGCAGTTCAAACCAATATTAAATACTGATCAATTCGTTCCAATTTTGTTCCTTTTTTCCAATTACAGTACAACCTTTAACTCAATGAGAAAATCATAAAATATACTGAGTTTAAACCTAAGCCGAACTTGGAACAAAAAACTCAACTACATATGGGCGAAATCTTCAATAATACTGACAATACAATAGTTCGCTGCAGTCTCAAAATCCCCAAATCCTGACAGCCGATAGTTTGTTCCAGTTCCGCAAAATCCCAAAAATTGGTTGTCAGTATCGCTAGTTTCTTGCAATTCTGCAAAGTCCCAAATACTGGCAATTGCCAATTTATATGGTGATCAACCTTACAATCCCTCCCAATCGATTAAAGGTCATGAGAACCGGGGATCTTGATAACTATTTCTGCCCCTATTGAAATGTAAAATTATAAAATTCGTGGGGAGTGGGATATTAGTGGGGATATATTTTATAGGGCAGGTATTCGTTACAAGGTACCATAAAGAGATTAAATTAGTATTGAAAGATCCAAAACCGGTTTTTCAATACTTAAAATCAGTTTTTCAGATATAAAATTTTTAATTTAAGTTCTCATTATTTAATCTATATTTGGTAAAACGAAATTTCTAAAAGAGGCTGTACGGTAGGTCACTTAGGGGGAGAAATTAACGGCAGTTGATCTTCATATAATGTTCGAAATTATTTTAATTTAATTTTGAAATTATTTTCAGATCTGATTTGATTTTATTTTCGATTTGTATTTGCTTTTGTAACAATGGCTCACAACAACATAGCCTAATTATAGTCCGCACACCAATTTTGTTACAAAATCAAGGTGAAAAAATTTTACTAGTTAATTTTCGCTGGTGGGGGGGGGGTGAAGAGCCTACTGCTTATAAATTTTTTAATCCTGACTGATCTTGTTTTTCTTTTCCTTTCAGGCTGCGTCCTACAATTTTCGCAAAAAGCAACATGCTCCGCCATTTTGCTGAAAAGCAATGCTAGAAGAGCGTGGCGAAACTAAAGAAATCGACTTGTGTGTTCTGTGGCACGGAGGAATTCGGCGACTGATACAGAACTGCAGAGCATGGGTTTTTGCCTGGATGATGCGTGTTCTGTGGCATAGAGGGACTCGGCGATTGATACAGAATTGCAGAGCATGGGTTTTCGCCTGGATGCTGGGAGAGGACAAGAGCCAATCGAAGATCTGCGTTCAAACGAAAGCTGCACTGTCCCACTAGAAAAAGTTATTACTTTGTGCGGGACACTTTTGAAGGGTGCCAATCACCATTCAGAGCGAAGCAGAGCAGGGCAATTCTGGCGATGGTCAGAGTGAATGAAGATGTGTGCTTTTTTAATAAGATACAAGTTCATCGATATATGTCTTTTTTTATTTCGTGTTTAAACTGTTTTAGCACTAATCCAATTATTTCAGTCCACGTCCGTGCAACTAGACAGTATCACGACAACGACTACGAGTCAGACGAGACGGGCTACCGTAAAAAGTGCGTTTGGAACCAGTAGAAAGACGACCAGGACCACGACGACCTGGAACACACATAGACCGTGCAGAAATGGGCATAATGTTACGACCGCCTGCTGAAAGCAGGAATCAAACGAGTCGGATGCAACAACCTGGTACAAGCAGGAACAACTGGCGATGATTGTGTCCAAAACGGAGCCAGAGGATGAGGAACCTTGACTGACCATTCCAATTGTTTGTAACAAAAACGCTGTTTTTATTTTGTTAATTTTCCAAGTATATTTGTCCACCCACTAGTCTGTAATTAAATTAACATCACTATTTGAGCCATCTATTTCATTGAACGATGGCGAAATCTCCAAGGGTACTGCTCAAGGTCCTGATGGTACAACAGTTACTGCCTCAGAAGTGATAAGTACTAACAAGGACCATACCACGGAAGTAACCGGTAAGTTGCCAATCGGTACGCCAGCTGCGCCAATTAGGATGGTATCGTTTCCTGAGATACCGAGTGAACCGTGTCTGAGACCAGATCCACTTCCTCTCGTACCAGAGTTCATTTCGCCCTTTCCTCTACCAGGCTCCTTTTCGCCAGTTCATCTGGTTGACGCAGATCTGTGGACAGATCAATGACTTCCTGGGGTGCGGATACAGAAATCAGAAGCTCTTGGGAAAAAACCGCAGACTTTTGCCGTGGTTTCAGGCAGCTCTTAAAGCACGAGTGCCATTCAGATCGACATGTTACCTCCGATCGACTATGGCGAACTGAGAGAGAGAGAGAGAGAGAGAGAGATACTTTGGCAAGTAAGCATCTGAACCTAAAATTAACTCAAAGTCGTTATAATTTTTTTTCGATTTTGGTTATTTTAATTTTGAGAAAGGCTGGGGAATGGAAAAGAGGTGGACAGTCAATTCCAACATCGTGGGTCATGAGGAGCAATACCAGTGGAAGCATTGCCCGCATAAATCTCAGTCAAAAGAGCCTGAAGACTTTCTGATGTTGAACTCGATCCATATTATTAAATATCATTTTATTTAAGGTGTACAAATTTTTGAACGAATTATTTATTGTATACAAAATGTCTAGATTTTTTAAATGAATTTTTGAAGCAGTTTTTCTATCAATTTTATTTGTGATCGTAATTTTTATAACGCAGTCTCCATAACTAACTGAACTACTGAATTATAGAACTATGGGGTCATCTTCTTCGATAACTGAAATGTCGCTGACTGAAATCACTCAAAGAATGTGCCGATCTGCTATGAAGAGGGGGACTCGTACTTCAGATCCACGAGGGGCAGGTGGCACACAAGCTGTGCATGGCTTGCTGGCGAAGGATAGCGGATGATTTTCATCCAAAGTGCCCCTTCTGTCGGGAAAATTTGGAGCCGTTTAGTCAGTTGAACCTACCCGTAACTCTTTCTTTTGACCTTGTTTAATGTTCAACTAACTAAGACTGGGGCCATGTGAATAACCCCTCCTTTCTACCCTTGACCACTCAGTTGAACCTTCCCATTATAAACCACAAAAACACACATACAACCCCCTTCTTCAATATCACTGATATTTTATGTTTTTTAGTTTCTCTGAAGATGATACAAGAGAGGATGACTAGGCATTACCACATGTCCCGAACGAAATATAGGTGGAGACCGTGCAGTCGTTCCAGGCATCGGACGAGGAGCCGCTGTCTTGAGGAGTAACGAGGAAGAGAAGACTGCATTGGCCGCTATTGCGATCGGCCACATGGGTGTGCGCGGGTACGCTATGGTCTGGAACCGCCATATCGACTGGTGTCGACTACGACAACTCTGACGACACTATAATTTACAATTGGGCAAGTGGGCAAGGGTGCAGTCGGTGAAGAGCAGCGCCGTTGAGTTCAAGGCCGCCAGTCGCCGGGACTAATCTGTAAGGCCAGGCCCGAGGCCGCGGTCGGGGCAGAAAAACCGCTGGGTCATCCCAGACTGGTGTCGAACCCTTAGCGTAAAGGTTCAAAATCTCAAAATATATATCACCTAAATATTTTATGACTAGTTTAATAGAAAATTGTTTTTAATGCAAAAGCTACTGTCGCAGTATATGCCGCCTACCCACACGGTCACAGCAGCATGCTACCCTATCAGAAAAGGATCAAAATCTCAAATCTCAAAATAGATTACTAAAAAATTTTAAGACTAGTTTATTAGAAAACTGTTTTTTAGTGCAAATGCCGTCGCAGTATATGCCGCCTACTCACACAGTCTCAGTATGCCTGCCCTATCAGAAAAGGTTTAACATCTCAAATCTCAAAATTTATTACTAAAACATTTTATGTTTAGTTTATTAGAAAAACTGTTTTTTTAGTGCAAATATCAATCAGATCCCGCCTCTCTATCTCAGTAAACAGTGCCATTTTCAAGTCATACAGTCACAGTCAAACAGCCATACATGCATGTCATTTTGCATTCATACAGCCATGCAGCCAAAAATTGTCTTCATTGTTCAGGATTCTCCTCCAACGTTTCAAGTGCTCAGCACGTCTCTGTCTCTATCTCTCTAAAACTGTAGAAATAGTTTAGTATCTTTTGTGCCAAAACTTTATTGCATTAGTCTTTTTGCTTCCTATTGTGGGTGCTTAGATATTGGTGCTTAGCAAACCTTTATTGGTTAGCATATCATTTAAAGTTTTTAAATTTTTTTTAATGAAGTAGCTATGGAAATAAAATAACGTATTTAATAAAAGTATTTAATTTTTATTTGAGAAAATTGGCTCTAAATAAAGACAATTGTTATGATTTTCCTGATACAAGCGGGTCATTTTAAGGATGCGCCCAAATGTCCAAATTTTTTTGTCTGTAACTAAACTTAGGATAGATTTACACTCAACACGGGTGCATGAGAATCAGAATGTGGTGATCTTCTCCTTTCCTAAAAATTATAGAATTTTATCTTCAATACTCATTTTTTGACTCACTGTTCATACCTCCTTTTTTTCCCATAATTTTGTCAGAGTTTGCCGGATCAAGATCAGAAATTCCAGGGGTTCCAATTGATCGCTTCAATCGAGAGAACCTCAAATCTACGGTTTATTTTTTTCGCACTGTCATACAGATCACATGGTGGGCCTTAATGAGCCTGAGCACTTCGAAATGTTCAGACACTGTAACCTTAACACACTTTTTGTCAAATTGGCTCATCTGAGATCGCGACAGAACCAAAATCCATTTCTGCAAGCTGTCGTCTGCGTCTGCGAACTGACAACTGCCTTATACGCGGGCATCCTAAGTACAGAAGTGCTTACAATCATTCTAACCGCAATGTTCTTCACTGAAAACGAGATAATGCCTGGAAGATTGGTTAAAGCAATGCCTGAGAGAACCATTTAGCGTTGTTCTTCTTCGTCCTCTTCAGCTGACGAAATCATTGATTTCCTTTCGAGTCTGCAGTTCGAAAGAACTACACCCTTCGTTTGTCCGGATAAACTACTTCGCTTGACTCTGTGAAAGCTTTTATTTTAAATACGCACAAACATCACAATCCAAACACATTGAACGATGCGAGTACAAAGTTGTGGAAAGAGTATATTGATTTTCATAAAACGCAGATTTTATCTGAAGAATAATTCCACAAACACACCAGAATACGAAAACCATCGGTCTTCACATGAATACAATGATCCATTGAGACAACCAAGACGCTTTGTCGAAAGTGAAGATTTCGAGGGAAAGGATTCAGAAACAGCCGAAACAGCCTAGGAGACAGAAGAAAGTAGAGCCGAAAAATTAATCAAATTGCTAAACATTACTTTAAACAAGATTTTTTCGGACCATATTTGGATCAAATTGTTTTTCTTTTGATCGAATTGATCAAATTGCTGAACAATACTTGATGCAACAACCTGGTACAAGTAGGAACAACTGGCGACGATTGTGTCCAAAACGGAGCCAGAGAAAGAGGAACCCGTACTGACCATTTCAATTGTTTGTAACAAAAACGCTGTTTTTATTTTGTTAATTTTCCAAGTATATTTGTCCACCCACTAGTCTGCAATTAAATCAACATCCTTATTCGAGCCATCTATTTCATTGAACGATGGCGAAACCTCCATGGGTACTGCTCAAGGTCCTGATGGTACAACAGTTACTGCTCCAGAAGTGATAAGTACTAACAATGACCATACCAGGGAAGTAACCGGCCAGTTGCCCATCGGTACGCCAGCTGCACCAATTAGGATGGTATCACTTCCTGAGATACCGAGTGGACCGTGTCTGAGACCAGATCCACTTCCTCTCGTACCAGAGTTCATTTCGCCCTTTCCTCTACCAGGCTCCTATTCGCCAGTTCATCTGGTTGACGCAGATCTGTGGACAGATCAATGACTTCCTGGGGTGCGGATACAGAAATCAGAAGCTCTTGGGAAAAAACCGCAGATTTTTGCCGTGGTTTCAGGCAGCTCTTAAAGCACGAGTGCCATTCAAATCGACATGTTACCTCCGATCGACTATGGCGAACTGAGAGAGAGAGACTTTAGCAAGTAAGCATCTGAACCTAAAATTAGCTCAAAGTCGTTATAATTTTTTTTCGATTTCAATTAATTTAATTTTGAGAAAGGCTGGGGAACGAAAAAGAGGTGGACAGTCAGTTCCAACATCGTGGGTCATGCGGAGCATTACCAGTGGAAGCACTGCCCGCACAAATCTCAGTCAACAGGGCCTGAAAACTTTCTGATATTGAACTCGATCCATATTATTAAATATCATATTAAGTAATTCGTTGAAAAAATTGTACACCTCAAATAACGTGTACAAAAAGTCTAGATTAGTTAATTGACTTTTTGAAGCAGTTTTTCTATCAATTGTATTTTGTGATCGTAACTTTTATAACGCAGTCTCCGTAACTAACTGAACTACTGAATTATAGAACTATGGGGTCATCTTCTTCGCTAACTGAAATGTCGCTGACTAAAATCACTCAAAGAATGTGCTGAGCTGTTATGAAGAGGGGAGACTCGTACTTCAGATCCACGAAAGGCAGGTGACACACAAGCTGTGCATGGCTTGCCGGTGAAGGGTGGCGGATGATTTTCATCCAAAGTGCCCCTTCTGTCGAGAAAATTTGGAGCCGTTTAGTCAGTTGAACCTACACGTAACTCTTGCTTTTGACCTTGTTTAATGTTCAACTAACTAAGCCTGGGGCCATGTGAACAACCCCTCCTTTCTACCCTTGACCACTCAGTTGAACCTTCCCATTATAAACCACACAAACACACATGCAACCCCCTTCCGCAATATCACTGAAGTTTTATGTTTTTTTTCTCTGAATATGATACGGCAGAGGATGACTAGCCATTACCACATGTCCCGAACGAAATATAGGTGGAGACCGTGCAGTCGTTCCAGGCATCGGACGAGGAGCCGGTGTCTTGAGGAGTAACGAGGAAGAGAAGACTGCATTGGCCGCTATTGCGATCTGCCACATGGGCGGGCGCGGGTACGCTATGGTCTGGAACGGCCATATCGACTCGAGTGGCAACTCCGACAACTCTGACGACACTATGCGTTACAATTGGGCAAGTGCACAAGAGTGCAGTTGCGGAAGAGCAGCGCCATTGAGTTCAACGCCGTCAGTCGCCGGGACTAATCTGCCAGGCCAGGCCCGAGGCCGCGGTAGGGGCAGAAGAACCGCTGGTTCATCCCAGCCTGGGGTCGAACACTCAGCGTAAAGGTTCAAAATGTCAAGATATATTACCTAAATATTTTATGACTAGTTTAATAGAAAACTGTTTTCAAGGCAAAAGCTACCGTCGCAGTATATGCCGCCTACCCACATGGTCACAGCAGCATGCTACCCTATCAGAGAAGAATCAAAATCTCAAATCTCAAAATAGATTACTAAAAAATTTTAAGACTAGTTTATTGGAAAACTGTTTTTAGTGCAAATTCCTTCGCAGTATATGCCGCCTACCCACACAGTCACAGTACGCCTGCCCTATCAGAAAAGGTTTAAAATCTCAAAAATTATTACTAAAACATTTTATGTTTAGTTTATTGGAAAACTGTTTTTTTTAGTGCAAACATCAGTCAGATCCCGCCTCTCTATCTCAGTAAACAGTGCCATTTTCAAGTCATACAGTCACAGTCAAACAGCCATACATGCATGTCTTTTTGCATTCATACAATCATGCAGCCAAAATTGTCTTCATTGTTCAGGATTCTCCTCCTACGTTTCAAGTGCTCAGCACGTCTCTGTCTCTATCTCTCTAAAACTGTAGAATTAGTTTAGTATCTTTTGAGCCAAAAATTTATTGCCTTAGTCTTTTTGCTTCCTACTGTGGGTGCTTAGATGTTGGTGCTTAGCAAACCTTTATTGGTTAGCATATCTCTCAAAGTTTTTAAATTTTTTTAATGATGTAGCTATGGAAATAAAATAACGTATTTAATTAAAGTATTTATTTTTTATTTGAGAAAATTGGCTCTAACTAAAAACAATTGTTATGATTTTCTTGATCCACGCGGGTCATGTTAAGGATGCGCCCAAATGTCCAAACTTTTTTGTCTCTAACTGAACCTAGGATAGATTTACACTCAACACGGGCGCATGAGGATCAGAATGTGGTGATCTTCTCCTTTCCTAAAAAAATATAGAATTTTAACTTCAATCCTCATTTTTTGACTCACTGTTAATACCTCCTTTTTTCCATAATTGTGTCAGAGTTTGCTGGTTTAAGATCAGAAATTCCAAGGGTTCCAATTGGTCGCTTCAATCGAGAGAACCTCAAATCTACGGTTTATTTTCTTTCGCACTGTCATACAGATCGGAAGGTTCAGACACTGTAACATTAACATTATTGTCATGTTGGCTCATCTGACATGGCGAAAGAACCAAAATCCATTTCTGCAAGCCGTCGTCTGCGTCTGCGAACTGAAAACTGCCTTACAAGCGGGGCATCCTAAGTACAGAAGTGCTTACAATCATTCTAACCGCAATTTTCTTCACTGAAAACGGGATAATGCCTGGGAGATTGGTTAAAGCAATGCCTGAGAGAACCATTTGGTGTTGTTTTTCTTCGTCCTATTCAGCTGACAAAATATTTGATTTCCTTTCGAGTCTACACCCTTCGTTTGTCCGGATAAAGATACTTCGCTTGACTCTGTGAAAGCTTTTATTTTAAATACGCACAAACATCAGAACCCAAACACTTCAAACGATGCGAGTACAAAGTTGTTGAAAGAGTTTATTAATTTCAATAAGACAGTTGAACGCAGACTTTATCTGAAAAGTAATTCCACAAACACACCGGAATACGAAAACCATCAGTATGCACATGAATACAATGATCCATTGCGACAACAAAGACGCTTTGTCGAAGGTGACGATTTCGAGGGAAAGGATTCAGAAACAGCCAAAACAGCCGAGGAGACAGAAGAAAGTAGAGCCAAAAAATTAATCAAATTGCTAAACATTACTTTTAAGCAAGATTTTTTCTGACCATATTTTGATCAAATTGTTTTTCTTCTGATCGAATTGATCAAATTGCTGAACAATACCTAACCATACCTTAACTAACCCTAACCATACCTTTGTGAATGATACTGAAACCAAAATTGTTGATTGGTGCTTAAAATTAATACGTGTTTTTTGGGCTTTTGACCATTAAGTGGTTTTTAGTACAGATAATACCTCCCTGAAAATTTTGCTTAATCGTCCTTTTATTTGATGGATTTCTAAATAGTTCGATTTTTTCTCGGAAGTTATTGGATCAAAATTAGATGTCTGTAGATAGACAAACATATTTTGACTGTAGGATCAGATTAACACTCCTACTGTCACTAGTGGGTGTAGAGCGCCGGAAATAAAGGAGTTGTTTCTTATAAGTATCCAAAATGAAGTAAAGTGTATCTAAAAATTGGGCCATATCTTTTTTGATGGCACTTGTTTACCGTATGAAAAGAGGTCTAGCAAAAAGGTAGTTTATAGCTCAGCTACTTTTTATGCCTGTGCGATTGTCTGAAGTTAGTCACCGCTTTTTTTCAAAAAAAATCTTCAATTGGTATTTTAATGACATTTGAATATATAAAATTTTTGGTGGTCATAGAGTTTAAAGCTTAATTAAAACTATTGCAAGCCATACTTTTGCACTGTTTGCATGCCATCCCGGTTGACAAAAAACGATTATCATACAATTTTCATTTATGAAAAAAATGCTGATCATACTCTTTCATAGAGTAAAAACTATATGTATGAAAAGAGCAAAATAAGCATTTTTTTCATATAAGAAATTGTATGATGAGCATTTTTTCATACTAAGAAATTGTTTGGTAAGCGTTTTTTCAAGCGATAAGCGACTCTTATTTATATCTATTTAAAGTTACCCAGACACGTTTACTGCTGATTTTTGAAAATTTTATTTTTTCTATGACGAAATGACTATTTTATAATTTTCATACATGAAAATTGTATGATAAGCATTTTTTCCAGAAATGAAAATTCGAAAAAAATTTGTTTCGAAATTTTGTGTTTCAACCGAAACACTAACCAAGGATTTTTTGTCATGAGAAAACCCTGAGTGTAACTGGCAGTTACCACGCAGATAAACTGCATTAGGTGGATTTAGCCATAAAATTAATTTTAAGAAGTTTACATGGAAATATATACAAAAAAGTAACTTTTTGAATATGGCTAGATAATTTTTAGCTTGAAATTTATGATGGTTGAGAAAAAATTCCTGTTTTTTTCATAAATTTATTCTTATCTTAGCAAACGAAACAAAAGGTAATAATCGTGTTTACAAAAAAAAATATTTTCATGTAATTTTTGGTTTTTTGGGTGAGAAACCCATTCTGGACTCCGTTATAACACAAAAATGTCAAGTTTTGCAAGCAAATTTTTTTTTTTCGTAAAATTTATATTTTAGCACAAATGCAAATTCGCAGCCAAAAAGTGATTGAAAATTTTTTACCTTAAATTTTTATTTTTGTTTATGAAAAAAAAAACATATCATACAATTTTCATTTATGAAAACTTTATTATAAGCATTTTTCCGACCAAAATTAAAATTATATTTTGATTGTAAATATGCCCTCTATCATAGATATACTTATTTCAATCTATTTTAAGTTACCCAGACAAGTTTTTTGATGATTTTGAAAATTTTATTTTTTCTACGATGAAATGACTACTTTAAAATTTTCATACATGAAAATTGTATGGTATCTATTTTTTCCATAGACTTCATAAATAAAACTGTATGATAAGTTTTTTTCTTCTATGGACGTCAACTCGGTATACTGTAAACTGCACGCTGAACTGTTTGCATGGAAGATTATTCAACGTTGCGTAGGCTCTGTTTGTGTAGGCTATAATTCTACGTTTGATTTCTCTGCATTGTGAGTTTTGGCAGTACCGTAAAATAAACTTAAAATAAAAATAGCCCAATGATGTGCTCGTGACACGAAAGCTTTCGACTTAAAATTATCTTCAGAAATCAGCATGATATTTTGTTTTTTGATTTTTTGAATTTTTCGTTTTTTTAGAGGAAGGCTTAATAAGACTTCACGCATTTCCTTAAAAGCTTAGCTAACATTTGTTATCATCTTTAGTGTGTAATTAACACTCAGTTCTCAGTTTTTAAATATAAAAACTGAGACTAGAAAAATTATGAGCTTCAAAGTTGCCGAGGAAAAAGATAACAGGATTTTTAGAAGCACCAAAGCAGAAAAAGACAAAAAAAAGGAACAGATATTTAATAGAACCCTAAAATTGCCTTTCGCGTGTTTCATGCTTTGTATTTCCTTTGTTTCCCCAAAAAAAGCTGTGAAATTGGTCACGCTAATTTTCTATTTGAATAAAGAAACCTGAAGCATGTACGATTTTTGAAGCTTTTTAACTGTATGTACTTGCAGAAAAAAAGCAGAACAATTAGTAAAATATTTAATTTTTTTCTCAAATTTTGATGAGTCTGGAAGCTGAAAAAATATTAGTTTCGATTGTTTGACTCTGCTGTTAATGCTTTATTGTCATTGTTTGTTTCCGCAAAAGATCGTTCGTTAAGGTTTTCGTTTCTCGATTATGTCTGCGCGATAGTTTTTAATATATCCTCGTCTGAAACCGGATTGAAATCGCTGCACTGTCTTTACTCCATTTTCTTCTGCGTCCTTGCTATAACTTTTTAGTAGACTGTAAGTTAAATCTTCTCTCAGAGTATCCAATGCTCCTTTTTTCCGAACATTGGATTGTTTTTCGTTTTCCAGTCAGGTACAACAAATAATAATCGGAATGAGTCGGTTGATATATGATAATGAAATACTTTCGGTCATTATTTGAAAGATTTTAAAAATTTTACAGGAAATCACAGTGTTGAGAAAAACATGCGTAATTTTTTTGTTAAAGTCTAATTTGAGTGAGTATAGCAATCGAGCTACATTCTTCTTTATATAAAAATTGGTGACTTAGATTGAGAAACTAATTTTTTACTAAAAAAATTGAATTAAGGGCTCTTTTGGCAAAAAAAAAAATTTTTTGAAAGAGTGAAAAGATATTGTGCAAAAACAATTTGGATTTTTTTAAAAAAGTTTTTTCATTTTTTGATGACAACTGTTTCACACAAATCACTAATTTTCTACACGTTTGTATGTTTCATTCTTTACACTACGCACAAAAGACGGCACTGGTTTCTTAAAAATGTGTCTAGCAAAGCTCCATCTATTGGAAATTTATTTCCTGCTTTGTTTGTAATTAAGTTTATTATATAATTTTTTTTTGAGATCCTAATTGCGCTTTTTTCTGGTCTCATCATCAAAACTGTGCTTTTTTCGGAAAATTTTTTCCTGGTTCGGTTCCTTTTCTACCTTTGCCACATCAAGTGTCACGTAATTAAGAACTTGTTTTTTCCCCCTAAACCACCTTTCTTAAAAAATGTCAACTTGCGTCATTATTGAAATTTAGCAACTTGTAAGTTCCTTCGCAATTGGCATTGTGGTAATGAAAACTGAAAAACTACTTATTGAGGTTCAATGATCTCCGATTTTTCATCAGTTTAAAATCTATAATAAAACAACCGCAATTAGCGAGTGTTGTCAAATCAGTACAGTTTTTTTGCATATTCTAGTAGCTATTTTGTCTTTCGGCAATTTTCCTCAAATTTAACTTTACTCTGAAAATTTTGTTTTTGATTTTGTTTTTGATAGAAAGACGCTTTGTCGAAGGTGGCGATTTCGACGGAAAGAATTCAGAAACGGCCGAAACAGCCAATGAGACAGAAGAAACTAGAGCCGAAAAATTAATCAAATTGCTAAACATTACTTTAAACAAAAGTTTTTGACCATATTTTGATCAAACTGTTTTTCTTCTGATCGAAATAATCAAATTGCTGAACAATACCTACCATACCTTAACGAACCCTAACCATACCTTTGTGAATGCTACTGAAACCAAAGCTGTTGATTGGTGGTTAAAAATTAAGCACGTATTTTTTGGGCTCTTGACCATTAAGTGGTTTTTAGTAGAGATAATACCTCCCGGAAAATTTTGCTTAATCGTCCTTGTATTAGATGGATTTTTAAATAGTTCGATTTTTTCTCAGAAATTATTGGATCAAAATTAGATGTCTGTAGATAGACAAACATATTTTGACTGTAGGATCAGATGAACTCTCCTGCTGTCACTAGAGGGTCTAGAGCGCCGGAAATAAAGGAGTTATTTTTTATATGTATCCAAAATGAAGTAAAATGTATCTAAAATTCGCTAAATTATATTTTAGCACAAAAGCAAATTTGCAGCCAAAAAGGGATCAAAAAAATTTTCACCTCAAACTTTTATTTTTGTTTATGAAAAAAATGCATATCATACAATTTTCATATATGAAAACTTTATGATAAGCATTTTTCTGACCGAAATTAAAATTATGTTTTTGATTGTCAATATGACCTCTATCATAGATATACTTATTTAAATCTATTTAAAGTTACCCAGACACGTTTTTTGGTGATTTTTGAAGAAAAAAAAATTTCTATGACGAAATGACTATTTTATAATTTTCATACATGAAAATTGTATGATACGCATTTTGTCCATAGACTTCATATATGAAACTGTATGATAAGCATTTTTCTTCTATGGACGTCAACCCGGGATACTGTAAGCTGCACGTCATACTATTGAACTGTTTGCATGGAAGATTATTCAACGTTGCGTAGGCTCTGTTTGCGTAGGCTATTATTCTACGTTTGATTTCTCTGCATTGTGAGTTTTGGCTTACCGTAAAATAAACCTAAAATAAGAATAGCTCAATGATGTGCTCGTAACACGAAAGCTTTCGACTTAAAGTTATCTTCAGAAATCAGCATGATATTTTGTTTTTTGAAATGTTGAATTTTTCGTTTTTTTTAGAGAAAGGCTTAATAAGACTTCACGCATTTTCTTAAAAGCTTAGCTAACATTTGTTATGATCTTTACTGTGTATTAAACACACAGTTTTAAAATAAAAAAACTGAGACTAGAAAATTTATGAACTTCAAAGTTGCCGAGAAAAAAGATAACAGGATTTTTAGAAGCACCAAAGCAGAAAAAGACAAAAAAAGAACAGATATCTAATTAAACCCAAAAATCGCCATTTGCGTGTTTCGTGTTTCGTATTTTCTTTGTTTCCCCAAAAAAGCTGTGATAATGGTCAGGCTAGTTTTCTATTTGAATAAGGAAACCCGAAGCATGTACGATTTTTGAATCTTTTTATCTGTATGTACTTGCAGAAAGAAAGGCAGAATAATTAGTAAAATCTTTAATTTTTTTCTCGTAAATTTTGATGAGTCTGGAAGCTGAAACAATATTAGTTTCGATTATTTGACTCTGCTGGTAATGCTTTATTTTCATTGTTTGTTTCCGCAAAAGATCGTTCGTTAAGGTTTTCGTTTCTCGATTATGTCTGCGCGATAGTTTTTAATATATCCTCGTCTGAAACCGGATTCAAATCGCTGCACTGTCTTTTCTCCATTTTCTTCTGCGTCCTTGCTATAATTTTCAGCAGACTGTAAGTTAAACCTTCTCTCAGAGTATCCAATGCTCTTTTTTTCCGAACATTGGATTTTTTTCGTTTTCCAGTCAGGTAAAGAAGAAAGAAAGAATTTATTTCTCATTGTTAACAACAAATAAAATCGGAATGAGTCAGTTGATATATCATAATGAAATACTTTCGGTCATGATTTGAACGACTTTGAAAACTTTACAAAAAATCACGGTGTTGAGAAAAACGTGTGTATTTTTGAGTTAAAGTCTAATTTGAGTGAGTATAGCAATCGAGCTACGTTCGTTAGATGAAAATTGGTGACTTAGACTAGAAAAAAATTTTTAAATTTTTACTAAAAAACTGAATTAAGGGCTTTTTTGGCAAAAAAAGTTTCTTGAAAGAGTGAAAGATATTGTGCAAAAACAATTAAGATTAAAAAAAAAATTTAAATTTATTGATGACAATTGTTTTAAATAAATGCACTAATTTTATACGCGTTTGTATGTTTCATTCTTTACACTACACACAAAAGACGACACTGATTTCTTTAAAAATGTGTCTAGCAAAGCTCCATCTATTGGAACAATATTTCCTGTTTTGTTTATAATTAAGTTTTAAATAGGATTTTTGAGATCCTAAATGCTTTTTTTTCTGGTCTCGTCTTCAAAGCGGTTCTTTTTTCGGAGAGTTTTTTCCTGGTTTGGTTCCTTTTTTACACTTGCCACAGCAAGTGTCTTGTGATTAAGAACTAGACTTTTTTTCCCGTAAAAGACCTTTCTTACAAATAGACAATTTGCTTTATTATTGAAATTTAGCAACTTGCAAGTTCCTTCGCAATTGGCATTGTGGTAACAAAAACTAAAAAACTACTTTTTTGAGGTTCAATGATCTCCGATTTTTCACCAGTTTAAAATCTATAATAAAACAGCCGCAATTAGCGATAGTTGTCAAATCAGTACAGTTTTTTTGCATATTCTGGTAGTTTTTTTGTCTTTCGTCATTTTTCCTCAAAATTAACTTTGTTCTGAAAATTTTGTTTCTGATAGTTTTTTGAATGATGAAATTTGTCTATGCTTTCTTCCGGCTATTTGCCATGCTACGTTTGTGATTTATTGCAAGTGGTTCAAACATCCTCTGCTCCTCTGAGTACAAAATTACTACCGATTCTTTTCACTAAACTTATTTGAAAAGCAAAGTGTTCAAGCGCGTTTTTCTCGGGCTTTACTATGATGATTTGTTAACTCGGTGCGTTCAGTTAATTGCTTAAGACATACGCTAAGGTAAAAGCTAAATAATACCCGAATACAAAATTCATCCCCACTTCGTGATTTGAAGAATAAGGTAAAATTACAAGCCAAATCAAACATAATCTCCTCCTTGAATCATTCTTCAAATTTGTTTACGTTGTTACTCGTTAGTCTGAATAGCTTTAACCTTTAAACCAGATTTTTCTCGGAAAAATATATAATTTTTCAATGTTGCTTCTGAAAAAAAGGGATAAGACCGCCGTCATGAAAACAATGATGCGTTTATCTAAGGGCTTAGAAGTTAGAATCAAAAATGTAATGGAGATAAAAAACGAGAATCAAACTGAAACCGAGAATCTTAATGCTGCTCATAAACGTCGATAAGTGTATTTGGTTTGAAAAAAAAGTTGAGAAAATGAAGAAAAAAAGTTTAAATGTATTTAAAACATATGTTTAATTTTATCTTTGCAATAAGCAAGGATGTTGCAACTCGGTACTATACTTTTTCTATCCATTAACAGGCGCGGATCTATGAATTTCTCGAGGGGGGAGGGGGCGAATTTTCAGGCAATATTTTGCAAAAAAAGGCCAAAAACATCGTTTTTAGGTACTTTTTGGAAAGATTCGACCTAAAAATCGCGCATTTTTTGGGGCGCACCTCCCTCAAAATTGGTATAAATTGGCGACAAAGACGCCTTTAGAAAACTTTTAAGGTCAGTCACCTAAAAATGGATGTCTCAAAATAGTACAAAAGGGGGACCCTTTGGGTCGGCAGGGGGTCGAATCCCTGAGAAGGAAACATCCGCCCCCCGCCCACCTCTAAATCTAATCCGCTAGTGTCCATTTACAAGTTTGCCCACAAGGTTTGAAACTGGGTATTATTCAGATCACATTTTTTTACCTAAATTGAATTTCAAACTATTAATTCTGCCGTATACGCTAGAATAGGACGAAATGTATGGCGTGTTAATTATCCCATCTCTGATATTTTTGGAGAGAAAGAACACCCTGAGCAAGAGCGGATCTAGGATTTTCTCGAGGGGGAGGGAGGGGGCGCATTTTCAAAAAGTTTTAGAAAAATTTTACGTTTTTTTAGGTCAACCAAAGCCCTGAGATTTTTTAGGGTCCTTCACCAAATATGGATATCTCAAATTAGTACAAAGGGCCAGGGGTCGCATCGCTGAGAAAAAGAAGCGTCCGCCTGTGAAAAATTGTAAGTTCAATATCGTAAATTCACTGAATTTAGACTGACTTGTTTTAGTCTTAACGGTTAGCAACAATAACTCAAAACACACACAGACATAACTAAAACTGGCAGGTAGTAATTAATTGTTAGCCGCACCAAACACATGGCTAAACCAATGGCGCCAACAACGTAATATATATATAGTTAGATACTAGGAATATTATATATATGACATTTTTAAATTTAGATATACTTTTTAAATTCTATTTAAAGTTACCCAGACACGTTTTTTGGTGATTTTTGAAATTTTTATTTTTTCTATGACGAAATGACTATTTTATAATTTTCATACATGAAAATTGTATGATGAGAATTTTTTCCATAGACTTCATAAATGAATTTGTATGATAAGTATTTTTCTTCCATGGACGTCAACCCGGGATACTGTAAGCTGCACGCCATACTATTAAACTGTAAGGATTTTTAGAAGCACCAAAGCAGAAAAAGACAAACATACGTTTGTGTGTTTCATTCTTTACACTACGCACAAAAACGACACTGATTTCTTAAAAAACGTATCTAGCAAAACTCCATCTATTGGAACAAGTTTCCTGCTTTGTTTGTAATTAGGTTTCATTTAGGATTTTTCTGAGATCCTAAATGTTTTTTTTCTGGTCTCGTCATCAAAACAGTGCTTTTTTGGGAAAGTAGTTTCCTGATTCGGTTCCTTTTTTACCTTTGCCACAGCAAGTGTCACGTAATTCAGAACAAGACTTTTTTCCCGTAAACCAATTTTCTTAAAAATTGTGAACTTGCTTTATTATTGAAATTTAACAACTTGCAAGTTCTTTCGCAATTGGCATTGTGGTAACAAAAACTAAAAAACTAATTTATTGAGGTTGAAGGATCTCCGATTTTTCATCAGTTTAAAATCTATAATAAATCAACTGCAATTAGCGAGTGTTTTCAAATCTGTACAGTTTTTTTGCATATTCTAGTAACTATTTTGTCTTTCGTTATTTTCCCTCATAATTAACTTTATTCTGAAAGTTTTGTTTTTGACTTTGTTTTTGATAGAAAGACGCTCTATCGTAGATGGCGATTTCGAGGGAAAGGATTCAGAAACAGCCGAAACAGCCGAGGAGAGAGAAAAAAGTAGAGCCAAAAAATTAATCAAATTGCTAAACATTACTTTAAACAAGAGTTTTTCTGACCATATTCTTATCAAATTGTGGATCAAATTCTGACCATTTTTTCTTTTGATCGAATTGGTCAAATTGCTGGACAATATTTGAAAACAATTTTTCCTTTTTTGTACTGTTTTTTTACCGCTTGTATATGTTTTTTTAAATAAAAAGAGGATATTTTAACCCAGTTTTCGGAGGATGTTTCAGTTCAGCTTTCAAAAAATACAATCGAGCCGTTCTGTATCTCGTCTCAAATACTGAACCATCTCATCTCAAATACTGATGACGGTTTCTTAACCAACTGAATCATCTCATCTCAAATACTGATGAGTGACTTATCTGCCAACTCAAAGCTGAACTGCCATTTGAAACCCTGACTTACCACATCAAACCCATTTTAACCCATTTCAAACCCTAAATGACTTCCGATGATTGTGTTTTCCGGTCCCAAAAAATCATCCGATCATCAGATGAAAATAAAGGTTTAACTCCCCACAGTTAACCAATGTTTTGAGATTCGGCTGTGGATTCCGCTGTTAAATGTATAATTTTGTGTTTTCAAATTGCGCGTTGCTATAGATAATAATTCCGCCTCTAGCTTTTAATTGTTCGTATGCATGTTCAGTAATGAAAAAAGTGCGGAAATAACTTACATTTGCGGAATCCGCTTACGTTTGCGGATTCCCTTTACGTTTTGCGGAATCCACTTGCAGTTGCGGCATCCAGAAATTGTATGATAAGCCTTTTTTCCATACTAAGAAATTGTACGATAAGAATTTTTTCCAGAAACGAAAACTCAAAAAAAATTTGTTTCAAAATTTCGTGTTTCAACCGAAACACTAACCAAGAAATTTTTGGTCATGAGAAAACCCTGAGTGTAACTGGCAGTTACCACGCAGATAAACGGCATTTGGTGGATTTAGCCATAAAACTAATTTTAACATTTTTACATGGAAATTTATACAAAAAAGTAACTTTTTGAATATGGCTAGATAATTTTAAGCTTAAAAATTATAATGGTTGAGAAAAAAGGCCTTTTTTTACAATTTTTTTTATCTTAGCAATTGAAACAAAAGACAATAATCGTGTTTACAAAAAAAACATTTCTTTTTTGTAATTTTTGGGTTTTTTTGGTGAAAAACCCATCTTGGACTACGTTATAACACAAAAGTGTCAAATTTTGCATGCAAATTTTTTTTTCGCTAAAATATTTTTTAGCATAAAAGCAAATTTGCAGCCAAAAAAGGGATTAAAATTTTTTACCTCAAACTTTTTTTTTGTTTATGAAAAAAGTGCATATCATACAATTTTCATATATGAAAACTTTATGATAAGCATTTTTCTGACCGAAATTAAAATTATGTTTTTGATTGTCAATATGCCCTCTACCATAGATATACTTTTTAAATTCTATTTAAAGATACCCTGACCCGTTTTTGGTGATTTTTGAAAATTTTATTTTTTCTATGACGAAATGACTATTTTATAATTATCATACATGAAAATTGTATGATAAGCATTTTTTCCAGAAATAAAAAATCAAAAAAGATTTGTTTCGAAACTTCGTGTTTCAACCGAAACACTAATCAAGGTTTTTTTGGTCATGAGAAAACCCTGAGTGTAACTGGCAGTTACCACGCAGATAAACGGAATTAGGTGGAATTAGCCATGAAAGTTAAGTTTAACATTTTTACATGGAAATTTATACAACAAAGTAACTTTTTGAATATGGCTAGATAATTTTTAGCTTGAAAATTATAATGGTTGAGAAAAAAGGCCTATTTTTTTCATAAATTTTAATTTTATCTTAGCAAATGAAATAATCGTGTTTACAAAAAAATTATAATTTTTTTTGTAGTTTTTGGGTTTTTTTTTTTGGTGAGAAACCCTTCTTGGACTACGTTATAACACAAAAATGTCAAATTTTGCATGCAAATTTTTTTTTCGCCAAATTATTTTTTAGCACAAAAGCAAATTTGCAGCCAAAAATGGGATTAAAAAAATTTTTACCTCAAACTTTTTTTTTGTTTATGAAAAAAGTGCAATCATACAATTTTCATATATGAAAATTTTATGATAACCATTTTTCTGACCGAAATTAAAATTATTATTTTGATTGTCAATATGCCCTTTATCATAGATATACTTTTTAAATTCTATTTAAAGATACCCTGACCCATTTTTTGGTGATTTTTGAAAAAAAAAATTTTCTATGCAGAAATGACTATTTTATAATTATCATACATGAAAATTGTATGATAAGCATTTTTTCCAGAAATAAAAAATCAAAAAAGATTTGTTTCGAAACTTCGTGTTTCAACCGAAACACTAATCAAGGTTTTTTGGTCATGAGAAAACCCTGAGTGTAACTAACAGTTACCACGCAGATAAACGGAATTAGGTGGAATTAGCCATGAAAGTTAAGTTTAACATTTTTACATGGAAATTTATACAACAAAGTAACTTTTTGAATATGGCTAGATAATTTTTAGCTTGAAAATTATAATGGTTGAGAAAAAAGGCCTATTTTTTCATAAATTTAATTTTATCTTAGCAAATGAAACAAAAGATAATAATCGTGTTGACAAAAAAATTATATTTTTTTTTTGTAGTTTTTGGGTTTTTTTTTGGTGAGAAACCCTTCTTGGACTACGTTATAACACAAAAATGTCAAATTTTGCATGCAAAATTTTTTTTCGCTAAATTATTTTTTAGCACAAAAGCAAATTTGCAGCCAAAAAAGGGATTAAAAAATTTTTACCTCAAACTTATTTTTGTTTATCAAAAAAATGCATATCATAAAGTTTTCATATATGAAAATTTTATGATAAGCATTTTTCTGACCGAAATTAAAATTATTATATTGATTGTCAATATGCCCTCTATCATAGATATACTTATTTAAATCTATTTAAAGTTACCCAGACACGTTTTTTGGTGATTATTGAAAATTTTATTTTTTCTAGGACGAAATGACTATTTTATAATTTTCATACATGAAATATGTATGATAAGCATTTTTTTTCATAGAATTCATAAATGAATTTGTATGACAAGCATTTTTCTTCCATGGACGTCAACCCGGGATACTGTAAGCTGCACGCCATAATAAAGAACTGTTTGCATGGAAGATTATTCAACATTGCGTAGGCTCTGTTTGCGTAGGCTATTATTCTACATTTGATTTCTCTGCATTGTGAGTTTTGGCAGTACCGTAAAATAAACCTAAAGTAAGAATAGTCCAATGATGTGCTCATAACACGAAAGCTTTCGACTTAAAGTTATCTTCAGAAATCAGCATGATATTTTGTTTTTTGAAATTTTGATCTTTTCTTTTTTTTATAGGAAGGCTTAATAAGACTTCACGCATTTACTTAAAAGCTTAGCTAACATTTGTTATCCTCTTTAGTGTGTAATAAACACTCAGTTTTTAAATAAAAAACTGAGACTGGAGAACTTATGAGCTTCAAAGTTGCCGAGAAAAAAGATAACAGTATTTTTAGAAGCACCAAAGCAGAAAAAGACAAACACACGTTTGTATGTTTCATTCTTTACACTACGCACAAAAGACGACATTGATTTCTTAAAAACGTGTCTAGAAAAGCTCCATCTATTGGAACAGTGTTTCCTGCTTTGTTTGTAGTATTTCTTAAAAAGGATTTTTTTCAGATCCTAAATGCTTTTTTTTCTGGTCTCGTCATCAAAACGGTTCTTTTGTGGGAAAGTTCTTTCCTGATTCGGTTCCTTTTTTACCTTTGCCACAGCAAGTGTCACGTAATTAGGAACAAGACTTTTTTCCCGTAAACCAACTTTCTGAAAAATTGTGAACTTGCTTATTGTTGAAATTTAACAACTTGCAAGTTCTTTCGCAATTGGCATTGTGGTAACAAAAACTAAAAAACTAATTTATTGAGGTTCAAGGATCTCCGATTTTTCATCAGTTTAAAATCTAAAAAAAATCAACTGCAACTAGCGAGTGTTTGCAAATCAGTACAGTTTTTTTGCATATTCTAGTAACTATTTTGTCTTTCGTTATTTTCCCTCATAATTAACTTTATTCTGAAAGTTTTGTTTTTGACTTTGTTTTTGATAGAAAGACGCTCTATCGTAGATGGCGATTTCGAGGGAAAGGATTCAGAAACAGCCGAAACAGCCGAGGAGAGAGAAAAAAGTAGAGCCAAAAAATTAATCAAATTGCTAAACATTACTTTAAACAAGAGTTTTTCTGACCATATTCTTATCAAATTGTGGATCAAATTCTGACCATTTTTTCTTTTGATCGAATTGGTCAAATTGCTGGACAATATTTGAAAACAATTTTTCCTTTTTTGTACTGTTTTTTTACCGCTTGTATATGTTTTTTTAAATAAAAAGAGGATATTTTAACCCAGTTTTCGGAGGATGTTTCAGTTCAGCTTTCAAAAAATACAATCGAGCCGTCCTGTATCTCGTCTCAAATACTGAACCATCTCATCTCAAATACTGATGACGGTTTCTTAACCAACTGAATCATCTCATCTCAAATACTGATGAGTGACTTATCTGCCAACTCAAAGCTGAACTGCCATTTGAAACCCTGACTTACCACATCAAACCCATTTTAACCCATTTCAAACCCTAAATGACTTCCGATGATTGTGTTTTCCGGTCCCAAAAAATTATCCGATCATCAGATGAAAATAAAGGTTTAACTCCCCACAGTTAACCAATGTTTTAAGATTCGGCTGTGGATTCCGCTGTTAAATGTATAATTTTGTGTTTTCAAATTGCGCGTTGCTATAGATAATAATTCCGCCTCTAGCTTTTAATTGTTCGTATGCATGTTCAGTAATGAAAAAAGTGCGGAAATAACTTACACTTTGCGGAATCCGCTTACGTTTGCGGATTCCCTTTACGTTTTGCGGAATCCACTTGCAGTTGCGGCATCCAGAAATTGTATGATAAGCCTTTTTTCCATACTAAGAAATTGTACGATAAGAATTTTTTCCAGAAACGAAAACTCAAAAAAAATTTGTTTCAAAATTTCGTGTTTCAACCAAAACACTAACCAAGAAATTTTTGGTCATGAGAAAACCCTGAGTGTAACTGGCAGTTACCACGCAGATAAACGGCATTTGGTGGATTTAGCCATAAAACTAATTTTAACATTTTTACATGGAAATTTATACAAAAAAGTAACTTTTTGAATATGGCTAGATAATTTTAAGCTTAAAAATTATAATGGTTGAGAAAAAAGGCCTTTTTTTACAATTTTTTTTATCTTAGCAATTGAAACAAAAGACAATAATCGTGTTTACAAAAAAAAACACTTCTTTTTTGTAATTTTTGGGTTTTTTTGGTGAAAAACCCATCTTGGACTACGTTATAACACAAAAGTGTCAAATTTTGCATGCAATTTTTTTTTTCGCTAAAATATTTTTTAGCATAAAAGCAAATTTGCAGCCAAAAAAGGGATTAAAATTTTTTACCTCAAACTTTTTTTTTGTTTATGAAAAAAGTGCATATCATACAATTTTCATATATGAAAATTTTATGATAAGCATTTTTCTGACCGAAATTAAAATTATTATTTTGATTGTCAATATGCCCTCTACCATAGATATACTTTTTAAATTCTATTTAAAGATACCCTGACCCGTTTTTGGTGATTTTTGAAAATTTTATTTTTTCTATGACGAAATGACTATTTTATAATTATCATACATGAAAATTGTATGATAAGCATTTTTTCCAGAAATAAAAAATCAAAAAAGATTTGTTTCGAAACTTCGTGTTTCAACCGAAACACTAATCAAGGTTTTTTTGGTCATGAGAAAACCCTGAGTGTAACTGGCAGTTACCACGCAGATAAACGGAATTAGGTGGAATTAGCCATGAAAGTTAAGTTTAACATTTTTACATGGAAATTTATACAACAAAGTAACTTTTTGAATATGGCTAGATAATTTTTAGCTTGAAAATTATAATGGTTGAGAAAAAAGGCCTATTTTTTTCATAAATTTTAATTTTATCTTAGCAAATGAAATAATCGTGTTTACAAAAAAATTATAATTTTTTTTGTAGTTTTTGGGTTTTTTTTTTGGTGAGAAACCCTTCTTGGACTACGTTATAACACAAAAATGTCAAATTTTGCATGCAAATTTTTTTTTCGCCAAATTATTTTTTAGCACAAAAGCAAATTTGCAGCCAAAAATGGGATTAAAAATTTTTTACCTCAAACTTTTTTTTTGTTTATGAAAAAAGTGCATATCATACAATTTCCATATATGAAAATTTTATGATAACCATTTTTCTGACCGAAATTAAAATTATTATTTTGATTGTCAATATGCCCTCTATCATAGATATACTTTTTAAATTCTATTTAAAGATACCCTGACCCATTTTTTGGTGATTTTTGAAAAAAAAAATTTTTGTATGCAGAAATGACTATTTTATAATTATCATACATGAAAATTGTATGATAAGCATTTTTTCCAGAAATAAAAAATCAAAAAAGATTTGTTTCGAAACTTCGTGTTTCAACCGAAACACTAATCAAGGTTTTTTGGTCATGAAAACACCCTGAGTGTAACTAACAGTTACCACGCAGATAAACGGAATTAGGTGGAATTAGCCATGAAAGTTAAGTTTAACATTTTACCTGGAAATTTATACAACAAAGTAACTTTTTGAATATGGCTAGATAATTTTTAGCTTGAAAATTATAATGGTTGAGAAAAAAGGCCTATTTTTTCATAAATTTAATTTTATCTTAGCAAATGAAACAAAAGATAATAATCGTGTTGACAAAAAAATTATATTTTTTTTTGTAGTTTTTGGGTTTTTTTTTGGTGAGAAACCCTTCTTGGACTACGTTATAACACAAAAATGTCAAATTTTGCATGCAAAATTTTTTTTCGCTAAATTATTTTTTAGCACAAAAGCAAATTTGCAGCCAAAAAAGGGATTAAAAATTTTTTACCTCAAACTTATTTTTGTTTATCAAAAAAATGCATATCATAAAATTTTCATATATGAAAATTTTATGATAAGCATTTTTCTGACCGAAATTAAAATTATTATATTGATTGTCAATATGCCCTCTATCATAGATATACTTATTTAAATCTATTTAAAGTTACCCAGACACGTTTTTTGGTGATTATTGAAAATTTTATTTTTTCTAGGACGAAATGACTATTTTATAATTTTCATACATGAAATATGTATGATAAGCATTTTTTTTCATAGAATTCATAAATGAATTTGTATGACAAGCATTTTTCTTCCATGGACGTCAACCCGGGATACTGTAAGCTGCACGCCATAATAAAGAACTGTTTGCATGGAAGATTATTCAACATTGCGTAGGCTCTGTTTGCGTAGGCTATTATTCTACATTTGATTTCTCTGCATTGTGAGTTTTGGCAGTACCGTAAAATAAACCTTAAGTAAGAATAGTCCAATGATGTGCTCATAACACGAAAGCTTTCGACTTAAAGTTATCTTCAGAAATCAGCATGATATTTTGTTTTTTGAAATTTTGATCTTTTCTTTTTTTTATAGGAAGGCTTAATAAGACTTCACGCATTTACTTAAAAGCTTAGCTAACATTTGTTATCCTCTTTAGTGTGTAATAAACACTCAGTTTTTAAATAAAAAACTGAGACTGGAGAACTTATGAGCTTCAAAGTTGCCGAGAAAAAAGATAACAGTATTTTTAGAAGCACCAAAGCAGAAAAAGACAAACACACGTTTGTATGTTTCATTCTTTACACTACGCACAAAAGACGACATTGATTTCTTAAAAACGTGTCTAGAAAAGCTCCATCTATTGGAACAGTGTTTCCTGCTTTGTTTGTAGTATTTCTTAAAAAGGATTTTTTTCAGATCCTAAATGCTTTTTTTTCTGGTCTCGTCATCAAAACGGTTCTTTTGTGGGAAAGTTCTTTCCTGATTCGGTTCCTTTTTTACCTTTGCCACAGCAAGTGTCACGTAATTAGGAACAAGACTTTTTTCCCGTAAACCAACTTTCTGAAAAATTGTGAACTTGCTTATTATTGAAATTTAACAACTTGCAAGTTCTTTCGCAATTGGCATTGTGGTAACAAAAACTAAAAAACTAAATTATTGAGGTTCAAGGATCTCCGATTTTTCATCAGTTTAAAATCTATAAAAAATCAACTGCAACTAGCGAGTGTTTGCAAATCAGTACAGTTTTTTTGCATATTCTAGTAACTAATTTGTCTTTCGGCATTTTTCCTCATAATTAACTTTATTCTGAATGTTTTGTTTTTGATTTTGCTTTTGATAGAAAGACGTTTTAACGAAGATGGCGATTTCGAGGTAAAATATTCAGAAACAGTCGAAATAAGCGGGGAGAGAGAAGAAAGTAGAGCCGAAAAATTAATCAAATTGCTAACATTACTTTAAACAAGAGCTTTTCTGACCATATTTTCATCAATTTGTGGATCAAATTCTGACCATTTTTTCTTTTGATCGAATTGGTCAAACTGCTGGACAATATTTGAAAACAATATTTTTTTCCTTTTTTGTGCTGTTTTTTTACCGCTTGTATAAATTTTTTTTAAATAAAAAGAGGATATTTTAACCCAGTTTTCAGAAGATGTTTCAGTTCAGGTTTCAAAAAATACAATCGAGCCGTCCTGTATCTCGTCTCAAATACTGAACCATCTCATCTCAAATACTGATGACAATTTGTTAACCAACTGAATCATCTCATCTCAAATACTGATGAGTGACTTAACTGCCAACTCAAAGCTGAACTGCCATTTGAAACCCTGACTTACCACTTCAAACCCATTTTAACCCATTTCAAACCCTAAATGACTTTCGATTATTGTATTTTCTGATCCCAAAAAATCATCCGATCATCAAATGAAAATAACGTTTTGACTCCGCACAGTTAACCAATGTTTTCAGATTCGGTTGTGAATTCCGCTGACAAATGTATAATTTTGTGTTTTCAAATTGCGCGTTGCTATAGATAATAATTCTACCTCTAGCTTTTAATTGTTCATATGCATGTTCAGTAATAAAAAAAAGCGGAATCAACTTACACTTTGCGGAATCCGCTTACATTTGCGGATTCCGCTGACATTTGCGGATTCCCTTTACATTTTGCGGAATCCACTTGCGGTTGCCGAATCCAGAACAACTAGCTATTTTTGCTTGTTGCGGAATCCGCAACAAAAGAAATGTGTCGACAAAGTTAACGTTACAGTATTTGTACGCGGAATCCACTGAAATTTTGTTAGTGGAATCCACTTACATTTTGAAACTTTTTTAAAGACTTGTCTCTGGAATCAAGGAACATACAGACACAAAATTGTGTACCTATCCAGTGCACAGTTTGGCCTCGTATTGTGTGTTAACTTGATATAGAGTCGGCTCCATGTTCGAATGAAGAAAAGTGTTCAAAAATTTCATTTTTTAATTGAAATGTTTGACTTTTTATGCTGCAAATAATTTTATTAATTTTAACCAAAACTGCAGAACTTTATCAAGTGTTTGCAGCTAAATCATGAAAAGTTTGACAAACATTTCGAATGATTGATTTGATTTGATCAAAAATAAAACTTGTTTGTCCTATCGCCAGTGTGTTTTGCAAATCTGCAATTACCTTGTATGTGTACTCTCACCATACCTTTCTGAATGATACTCAAACCAAAGCTGTTGATTGGTGGATAAAAAATGAGCACGTGTTTTTTGGACTTTTGACCATTAAGTGGTTTTTAGTAAAGATAATACCTCCCTGAAAAATTTGCTAAATTGTCCTTTTATTAGATGGATTTCTAAACAGTTCATTTTGTTCTCGGAAATTATTGGATCAAAATTAGATGTCTGTAGATAGACAAACATATTTTGACTGTAGGATCAGATGACACTCCTACTGTCACTAGAGGGTCTAGAGCGCCGGAAATAAAGGAGTTACTTTTTATATGTATCTAAAATGAAGTAAAATGTATCTAAAAATCGGGCGATAAATTTTTTGATGGCACCTGTTTACCGTATGACAAAGAGGTCAAGCAAAACGGTAGTGTGTAGCTCAGCTACTTTTCATGCCTGTGCGAACTTTGTCACCGCTTTTTTTCAAAAAAAATCTTCAATTGGTATTTCATTCACATTTGAATAATATTAAATTTGTGGTGGTCATAGAATTTCCCGTACCATTTTAATCCTAATTAAAACTATTGCACGCCATATTTTTTCACTGTTTGCATGCCATCCCGGGTGGACAAAAAACGCTTATCATACAATTTTCATTTCTGAAAATAACGCTCATCATACTCATCATAGAGTAAAAGTATATGTATGAAAAGAGCAAAATAAGCATTTTTTTCATAAATGAAATAGTATGATAAGCATTTTTTCCATACTATGAAATTATATGATAAGCATTTTTTCCAGAAATGAAAATTCAAAAAAAAATTGTTTCGAAATTTCGTGTTTCAACCGAAACACTAACCAAGGATTTTTTGTCATGAGAAAATCCTGAGTGTAACTGGCAGTTACCACGCAGATAAACTGCATTTGGTGGATTTAGCCATAAAATTAATTTTAAGAAATTTACATGGAAATATATACAAAAAAGTAACTTTTTGAATATGGCTAGATAATTTTTAGCTTGAAATTTCTGATGATTAAGAAAAAATGCCTGTTTTTTTCATATATTTATTTTTTATCTCAGCAAATGGAACAAAAGATAATACTCGTGTTGACAAAAAAAATTATTTTCATAAAATTTTTGGGTTTTTTGGGTGAGAAACCCATCCTGGACTACGTTATAACACGAAAATGTCAAATTTTGCATGCAATTTTTTTTTTCGTTAATTTTTATTTTTGCACAAAAGCAAATTTGCAGCCAAAAAGGGATTAAACATTTTTTACCTCAAACTTTTATTTTTGTTTATGAAAAAAATGCATATCTGAAAACTTTATGACAAGCATTTTTCTGACCGAAATTAAAATTAGGTTTTTGATTGTCAATATGCCCTCTATCATAGATATACTTATTTAAATCTATTTAAAGTTACCCAGACATGTTTTTTGGTGATTTTTGAAAAAATTTTCTATGACGAAATGACTATTTTATAATTTTCATACATGAAAATTGTATGATACGCATTTTGTCCATAGAATTCATATATGAAACTGTATGATGAGCATTTTTCTTCCATAGACGTCAACCCGGGATACTGTAAGCTGCACGCTATACTATTGAACTGTTTGCATGGAAGATTATTCAACGTTGCGTAGGCTCTGTTTGCGTAGGCTATTATTCTACGTTTGATTTCTCTGCATTGTGAGTTTTGGCTTACCTTAAAATAAACCTAAAATAAGAATTGCCCAATGATGTGCTCGTAACACGAAGGCTTTCGACTTAAAGTTATCTTCAGAAATCAGCATGATATTTTGTTTTTTGAAATTTTGAATTTTTCGTTTTTTTTAGAGGAAGGCTTAATAAGACTTCACGCATTTCCTTAAAAGCTTAGCTAACATTTGTTATCATCTTTAGTGTGTAATAAACACTCAGTTTTAAAATAAAACAACTGAGACTAGAAAATTTATGAGCTTCAAAGTTGCCGAGGAAAAAGATAACAGGATTTTTAGAAGCACCAAAGCAGAAAAAGACAAAAAAAGAACAGATATCTAAATAAACCCAAAAATCGCCATTTGCGTGTTTCGTGTTTCGTATTTCCTTTGTTTCCCCAAAAAAGCTGTGATAATGGTCAGGCTAGTTTTCTATTTGAATAAGGAAACCTGAAGCATGTACGAGTTTTGAAGCTTTTTATCTGTATGTACTTGCAGAAAGAAAGGCAGAACAATTAGTAAAATCTTTAATTTTTCTCTCCTAAATTTTGATGAGTCTGGAAGCTGAAAAAATATTAGTTTCGGTTGTTTGACTCTGCTGGTAATGCTTTATTCTCATTGTTTGTTTCCGCAAAAGATCGTTCGTTAAGGTTTTCGTTTCTCGATTATGTCTGCGCGATAGTTTTTAATATATCCTCGTCTGAAACCGGATTCAAATCGCTGCACTGTCTTTTCTCCATTTTCTTCTGCGTCCTTGCTATAACTTTGAGCAGACTGTAAGTTAAACCTTCTCTCAGAGTATCCAATGCTCTTTTTTTCCGAACATTGGATTTTTTTCGTTTTCCAGTCAGGTAAAGAAGAAAGAAAAAATTTATTTCTCATTGTTAACAACAAATAATAATCGGAATGAGTCAGTTGATATATCATAATGAAATACTTTCGATCATGATTTGAACGACTTTGAAAACTTTACAAAAAATCACAGTGTTGAGAAAAACGTGTGTATTTTTGAGTTAAAGTCTAATTTGACTGAGTATAGCAATCGAGCTACGTTCGTTATATGAAAATTGGTGACTTAGACTGAGAAAACTTTTTACTAAAAGAATTGAATTAAGGGCTTTTTTGGCAAAAAAAGTTTCTTGAAAGAGTGAAAAGATATTGTGCAAAATAATTTAGATTTAAAAAAATTTTCAATTTATTGATGACAATTGTTTCAAATAAATGCACTAATTTTCTACGCGTTTGTATGTTTCATTCTTTACACTACACACAAAAGACGACACTGATTTCTGAAAAAAATGTGTCTAGCAAAGCTCCATCTATTGGAACAGTATTTCCTGTTTTGTTTATAATTAAGTTTTAAATAGGATTTTTTAGATCCTAATTGCTTTTTTTTCTGGTCTCGTCTTCAAAGCGGTTCTTTTTTCGGAGAGTTTTTTCCTGGTTTGGTTCCTTTTTTACACTTGCCACAGCAAGTGTCTTGTGATTAAGAATTAGACTTTTTTCCCGTAAACGACCTTTCTTACAAATAGTCAATTTGCTTTATTATTATTGAAATTTAGCAACTTGCAAGTTCCTTCGCAATTGACATTGTGGTAACAAAAACTAAAAAACTACTTTTTTGAGGTTCAATGATCTCCGATTTTTCACCAGTTTAAAATCTATAATAAAACAACCGCAATTAGCGAGAGTTGTCAAATCAGTACAGTTTTTTTTTGCATTTTCTAGTAGTTTTTTTGTCTTTCGGCATTTTTTCTCAAAATTAACTTTGTTCTGAAAATTTTGTTTCTGATAGTCTTTTGAATGATGAAATTTGTCTATGCTTTCTTCCAGCTATTTGCCATGCTACGTTTGTGATTTATTGCAAGTGGTTCAAACATCCTCTGCTCCTCTGAGTACAAAATTACTACCGGTTCTTTTCACTAAGCTTATTTGAAAAGCAAAGTGTTCAAGCGCGTTTTTCTCGGGCTTTACTATGATGGTTTACTCGGTGCGTTCAGTTAATTGCTTAAGACATACACTAAGGTAAAAACTAAATAATACCCGAATACAAAATTCATCCCCACTTCGTGATTTGAAGAGTAAGGTAAAATTACAAGCCAAATCAAACATAATCTCCTCCTTGAATCATTCTTCAAATTTGTTTACGTTGTTACTCGTTAATCTGAATAGCTTTAACCTTTAAACCAGCTTTTTCTCGGAAAAATATATAATTTTTCAATGTTGCTTCTGAAAAAAAGGGATAAGACCGCCGTCATGAAAACAATGATGCGTTTATCTAAGGGCTTAGAAGTTAGAATCAAAAATGGAATTTGGATACCGCCGTCCTTTTTCTGGTACTTTTCCTTGATCCTGTCCCATCTTGATCTTCTGATTCCTGGCTAGAATATGATACGAGGCGTAAACTTCGCCCTCGCTCCCCTTTCTTTTTGGGCTGTTTTTCCCCTTGTCCTTCGTTACTGAAATTTGGGGCACTTCCCCCTTGTTCGGTGCTCATGGTTTGGAGCTCCGTGTCCACCCCCTTGGATGTTGGAATTCCGCTTCCTTCGGATAAGTTGGGTCTTTCCACTACGCCTTCTACATCTTTAGGCACCTTTGGTGCATTCACTTCCACGTTCCGATCGGGTGCAGCTGTTGGGTTCCCTGCATATTTTGAAATTGTTATCGGCTCGTACTCCGAATCCGAGTCTGCCTCCTCCGCTGGTGAAATTTCTCGCGTTCTGTTTTCGGCCGTACTCTGTGTGCTTGTCCCCGCCGCCTGTTCGTTTAGTGCTCGTTTCAATTCCGCCCGACGTTTAAGCGCACTCATGGCTGGGGGTGGTAGTGTTAGTTTGCTCGCAGTATTTGGCGCGTTGGTCTTGATGACTTTCTCAGCAACTCCACTTTTCCTAAGTAAAGAGCCATTTGCTAGAATTAGAATATGCTTAGATTCGCTAACTACCTTCTGGTTTATGGGTCTATACCTTTTATTGCTGTCCTTAAGTCGTTGGAACAAAAGCTCTGTTCGTTTACTTGGCTGTTTGGACTTGCCCCCCAAGGCCTGTTTCCCGCCAACCATTGGTGTTCCATCCGCCGCCGAAACTAGTTGATCCTGTGCCAGTCGTCTAGGGTTGTTCATGTGATCGACATCAAACTCAATGTCGTATCGTTCCTGCCAATCAGTTGCCATGGGTTGGGGAATCTTCTGATTTCTTGGGTCAGTAGAATCCAAATAGGCAGATTTTTGTTTCAACACTCTGTCCCAATTTAGGTTTTGCAGGGTTGGCTTTTTCGTAAGATTTCGAAGGACCGTATTTGCTTCCCTGCCGTGATGAGCTTCAAACGGCGATATTTTGAGAGTAGCATTCGGAGCAAATCTCAGAGCACTCAAGGCTCGTTCTATCATTGATTCTAAATTTCCGCTATCTTTTTCTTTTGCGTAAGTTAAGACAAAGTTTTTCATGCTGCCAATGGTACGCTCAACACATCGGGTTGCGCGATGATCCTTCACGGGTGAATATATTATTTCTATTCCTTCGGAATTACAAAATGATTTAACTGCATTCGATGTGAAACTTGATCCTTGGTCCATAAAAATTTTCCTAGGGACACCATGTTGAGAATTGTATTGTTAAATGAACTTAAGGACCTTATCGCTTTTATTATTCCCGCAGATCATTGCAGATGGCCAGCGTGAGAATCGATCAACCGCTACCAAAACATATTTACTCGATTCATTTAAGTATCTAATCGGACCCCAAAAATCTAGCTGTAGACATTCATTCGGCTCCCGTGGTTCATAGACTTTCCCAACGTCACCTTTAGCGCATAGTGGTTTAAAGCTTTTACCTGCATCCGTGCATTCCTTGCACCCATCCGCAGCTGCAACTAAACTCCGGTGGAGATAGGGAAACCAGACATCCCTTGCAGCCTCGAACATAATCGAGCGCCCGTGGTGAAAACAATGTAGACGATTCACTACTGCCTTTTTGAGTGGTATGGGGATGACGAGTCGTTCGTCCATCCACAGGCAAATTTCCCGCACGTAAATGTGTAAATGTGTTAAAGTTGATCGAGGTTAGTTTTAGATTTTTTCTATTTTGGCCATGCTTACGTTATAAGTTACCAAAGTAGGTATAAGTTGATTATAAGTAACAATCAACGATTTTGCACGTTCTTCAAATATCGGGATAGAATTTACTTGCCGTGTTTGCTAAATGCGGCTTTAAACACATCACCACCCCACCCCCATACCCCAATGAGAGAAGGAAGATTTTAGGGGTGTGTGTTGCATATTTCGTTAAATAGTTCAAAAAATGTTCAAAAAGATTAATCTATAATCAGAATAATTCAATGTTGAAAACACGATTGCTATCAGCAGCGAGATTGTTCTTTTGCCTATGGAAGAACAAAAAATGTAATTTTAGAAACGAAGTCGGAGAAGTCCTTTGACCTTCATCAGACAATTTTGGACCATGTTAATGTTGCTTTCAACTCCAGACTGAAAAAAATGAAAATTCCATAAACCATTTGTTCCCGTTTTGAATTTGTAAGTAACTTGACTCGAGGATTGTCGTTGGACAATGATCTGTCTCATTTACAAAAGGGATATAATTGAGCGATAATTGGCCCATATCATGTTTTTAAAACATAATTTATACAGAACCACAGAACTGATTGCAGAACTCTGGGCAGAACTCTTTTATGTTTGGCTGCTCTATAGGGTATCTGAAAATGTTTTTGGTTCAAAAGATTCAAACAAAAATTATAAGGTTCCGAAATGTTAAATTAACTCCACTTGCGCACAAAAAGCCCGTCACAATTTTTGAAAAGCAGAGCAAAATAAAAAAAATTTTCATCGCGCTGAAAAATTAATCCAAGCTCAGTTGCTGGCTTTAGTTCAGTAATTTGCATATCATATACAATTTAATCTTTTACAAAACATTCCCTTACAAAACAACCCAAAACATCAAAAAAATCTAAGAAAAGTGTTCAACACGAAACAGTCAAAAATCATTGAAGTTTTTAGGCCTCGAATTTTTGGCGCCGACAGAATTAATTTGGGTTTTGAAAACTGAAAATTGAGACCAACTGAAAATGAAAAAACTACAAAGTGAACAATTTGTGAAATTGAAAAGCTCGTGGTATAATGTTTAATTGGTTTCGACTTTTACTCTAAAGATCAAAGAATCGAATCTCCGTTGGCTTAAGAAAATTCAAAACCTTGTGTCTATCCATCATTTTGTCGGTTTAAAATTGACGCTTTCTCAATTGAATGTAGAAAATAAAAAATATCTCCTAATCAATCTTCAAGTGATTTTCGAAAGTTCAGATTTCCAAAATCATCTGGATCGTGGAAGTGGCAGTGATCTTTTACAATTTCAACGGAGTCCTCATTTGTCCTCACACGTCCAAGGCAATTGCTCTGTATGCATCGCCACGAAAGTGAGCAATCCGACATTTTTCGAGTTTTAAAATAAACATATCTTCAAAATTTAGTGCCCCAGATTTTGAATTAGCATGTTAAATTTCCATCGATAAATATTGAAATGTGCTCCGATTGATTGTCACAAAGTGATCGCAAATTGAACAACTTGAGCAAACTGTCTTTTTTGAGCTGGGTTGAATAAAAAATCTGTTTTTATTGTTTTTACTTTTATGTTTCGCGACCTATTAGTTTTTATTTTTATTGCTGCTGCTTTCTAAGTAGTTTTAAGTTCACTGCGATACTTTCTTTTTTTTACACCAGATAATGTTTTTTTTGCTCAAACTTCAAAAACAAATCACTTGTTATCATTTTTCTACAATTTATGGGCGTTTTAATATTGCTAATTTGATCAATTTGGGGTAGTTACCAAATAAAGGAAATTTTTGTTTTGATTTTTCTGCTTGTAGATACAGTTTTTGACATATACTTTTGTTCCAACTTTCGAAGAAAGTGAGGAATAAATATGCTCTTGTTTTCGTTTGTTAAGATCATTTTTCAAAAGATCTTGTCCTCTCCCCTAAATCAGCATGTCACAATTCTAGCCAAACTGCTCGTTTTGTACTTTAATGCTGCAATTGTAATCCACATTACTTAAATTAAACGTTATGAAAAATCTGGCTCTAAAAATAGTTTAAAATTGAAAGGAGGCAAGCTAATTTGTCTTTTTAATCCATACATTGTCGTTGCATTGGCTTTTATGGTTATGTGAAGGAGAAATGGTTACTAAATAAGATGTTTTGGGTCTCTTCCATAAGGGCCCCTGTTAAATTTGAATCCCAAGTATTTAAATCGGATGAAGTCATTGAAATTTTGATAACCTAAGATATTTTGAATCTCCAGAACCTAGCGGAATTTTCGGTTTCAGAAGCTTTTTCAAGTCCCATTAGCTTCTGAAAATTCCGTTTTACGATTTGGTATGCAGCTGAAAACATTTTGGTCGGGTTGGGCAGAAAAAATGGTAAATGGTTTTAACTAACAAAAAAGAATTTCTGAAAATTTTGTAGGATGCATAATTCAATCCCCCCAGTAAAGTAGAATTCAAATCTAATGATTAGAATTAGTCTCCTTTGTTTGTGCAAACAATTGCCATAATATCTGCCGGCCTGACCAATGAATTCAAATAAACATTTCCGAAAAAGACAACAGGGTCGTACATGACCCTGGAGACGTAAATTAATAATAACTTTACAAATGAGTCATCAGTCACTAAGCTAGACAACTATTTATTTACTCATGATTTGTCATAATTTGTCTCAATTTAATCATGATTTGTCTCAATAAGGGTTTGCTGAAGTCACACACTTAGAAAAAAATCGAAAACTTGGATTTTTTGAAAAATAAAAAATAAAAAAGGAGGGTATGTATTCCAAATTAATCAACTGATATTTGTAACGCTACTGGAAATTTGTTTAAAACTTACAATATTAATCGATTACAATCGACTAAAAAATTAATATTTTGTTTCGGAAACAGGTTTCATTTTCTTTCAAAAAATAATCGGTTATAATCGATTATATTTGGATTCTATTGCTTAGAAAAAATCATAATATTTCGTTTTAGTCAATTATAATCGATTATTTTTGTAGATTTATAGAGACTGACAATGAAAATCCAATATAATCGATTATTATTCATTAAACTTCTGTGCGGACTTGGTGAGGGGTTCGGTGGTGCTATAATTTCTTTGCTAGAGTGTGCGATGGAGAGATCTCTGTAAGCACCCAAATGTGATAGAGGAGACCTTAAAGGAGCGGTGATGAAGTGGTTAAGTCTTCGCCTCTCAATCGAAAAGCCGGATGTTTGAGGCCCAGCATGGTCCGAGCTCCTTGCTTGAGGGTGAGGCAACATTACCCAGCCCAAAAAAAAGTAACCAAAAACAATTGCACGGGCACAACAGCGGCTCACAGTGATGAGCTGTACAGCTCGCATGCTGGTCCTTTCCCTTTTGGATAAATGTCCTAATTTCTAGTTTGCTCTTCTTACTTGCACGTCACGCTATTTCTAAGCATATACTGCAATTAAACGACACTTGGTCGTGTTCAAGATTTTTTCTTGAACATAATTAACCTGCCTCAATTTCGCTTGTTTATTGATATGTTGAAATCACCGAAGTAGTTTATTAAAAAATTTTGAGGCTTTCTTTTAAACGAGGGACACTGTTCGTTTTCTGAAACCCACACCCCCTCCACCGTATTACACTTTTACCCATTTTTTGGTTATAATCGGTGTTTTTGCTCCACGTACAAATACGCACAAAAATGGCATTAAATGGTTTTTGCCAAAAAGTTGAATTATTCAGGAACCTGATCAAGTTCATCTTTAATCTCGTCGACATAAGTCGTTCGCTGTTCCCATAAATTATCAATGAGTCTGAAAGTTCAATTTTGAGTTTCATCACCTGCAAAAAGTAATATTAACAAATTATGCTGCAGCAAATTGAACATCATATCAAATATAGCTGCTTAAATTTGTGATTTACAAAACAATGGCATCGAAACCAATAAGTGCGCAAATTTCTTTATCATAAATCAGGTGTTCATTTTAAAAAGTCATCCAAAATTTATCTATTACATTAGTCCCTCGGGTGTGCATTAATATCCATTTATTTCCTTGCTGCATCGTTTGATTACTCCCGTTTTTGTTTTATTTTTTTTTGGCTCTGGTCACATCTCGTGTGCAAAGGGGACGTTTATTTTGATTTATAGTGACATTAAAGTCTTAGGCTTGATTTACATGCCTAGAGTGGCGTAATTTTGATTATTCTTGAAGTATTTTTATGAACAAAAAAGTAGCATCTGGTTGCATTTTTTTTGAAAATTAATTTGTTTGTTTTTGGCTTCATAGGAAGGTTGTTTAACGAAACGTTCCAAACACCAAATGTGTCAATATTAAAGAAATTTCTCGACCTGAACAATTTTACAAATCAAAAAAATTGCACCAAATTTTTTAAATGGTTTATACTTCAAAAGTGTTTATTTAAAGGCTGCAAGTAGGTTTTTATGACTAGGTATTGCAGTCTTGGAATTAAATTGACCCGTTTTATGACCTTGAGTTGAATCTACTGTTTCACACCATATAGTCTTTTGGGACTTTTTTGAACATCCTTAAAACGGTCACTCCCTCTGAATCTTGATTAGCTTCATAGGGGTAGAACTTCGAGTGGGGACAACTGGTTTTTACCCTAGTTACTCCTTTCTTAGCTCAATCAGTATACGCACATTCATAATAGCCACTTTACACGTTTTGAATTTTTAATTTTAATTCCGTTTACAACCCCCCTACATCTTCATAGAGGTGAGTTCGACCTCCCGTCCGCCCGCCCGCCCGCCCGCCCGCCCGCCAGTTGGTCTGGGGGTGTTAATACGTGGTGCCACGGGGGTATCACTAATCCACGGGAGATTTGTAGATTAAACTTGAAGCAACTGCTCATCCTAAATCACATCACGCCAGTTTACAATTCAGGCGCTGCTGCCGTATGGCGTTTTCATCTTTCTCTTTATTCCCCCTTTTTTCACCCCTTATCGTCAACGAGTGCGCCTAATCAAATGCGGGGTTGCACAACAATATACGCCGCCTAATCAACCCTAACAGGTTAATAGGAAATTATAGTCAATAGAAGAAAAATTCAGACTCTGTGAACAAAACATTTTAAAAAAGATAATTTTTGAAGGCATTGTTTTTCGTCAAAACAATTTTGTCGTAATATTTTGGACATCACTTTCAAACCACCACTCTGCCTTCTTACGTTCAGCCGATTCCCCTTTTCATAAGATAGACCGAAAACAAAAGTGGTTATTATAGTAATCGATAGTGAAAGCACTTTTGTTTTTACGATCAGTGCGGCCGCATTATTGGGTACCATAAAAACCGTGCGAATTCTGCGAGGGTCTTTTGTTGTGCAATATTGTTGATAACGGTTTTTAAATACCTTTCTCGCTTCAATATTCCTCACTTTTTCCAATTTTCTTACCCTTTTCACCAATCCGACGCTCGAGTGATCATTAAGTGAAATTATCTACACCATGGTAATGACCATTGTTTCTTTTCATCTGTTTCTTGCAGCCCTTGTAAGAGCAGTTCTATAGATTTGCATGCCTGAATTGTAATTTGTTCGAGAAAGTTGAAAAATCATACTTCCGCAAATACCCTGAAAAATATTACCGACCGATAATCAGCCTACAGTTCTCGTATTTTTTTCGTAGCACTGAAGTTCAAACATCGCAAACATCAAATGCAAATTTTCATTTATTTTTTTAACATGATTACATTGAAAATGGAAATTTTAAGTGCTCGAGTCCTGATGCATTTTGCATATAATTAGTCAATTTTGTAAAGTGAAAATTTGACGGACGATCGATTTTCTACCATTAGAAAGAAGGGGTAAAACGATACAACCATCGGAATTTCATTATGCTCCTTTTTTGATTAATAAAATCCATTCTCATACATATGCGAATTACTGGTGTTTGATGTCAAATTTGAAACTTAATCCGACCCTCGATAAAAATCATCTCGTCTTTAAATAGGGGAGAGAAAAACCTATGAATGAGTGGCAACTTCGATGTGACAAAATTGGGAAAAACTACGCGTAGAAAGTTAATTATGCCTTCTTGACCTATACTCCATATTCAGAATTACCATCTTCTCCTTGATTTTAGCACAAATTAGAACAATTCACTTTTTCTTTGTGAGCAAAAAAGTGTAAACTGGATTATGCAAATTCATTTTGAATCGACTGATTTCTTAGCTAATTTTAAAGGACCGTTTGCTAGAAAATACTAATTTTGACAGTTTTTTTAACGGGCCGTTTGCTAGTAAAAAGTTTTGACAGTTTTTGAAACGAATTTTGAGCTTTTTTGACAGTTTTTTGACAGTATTTAGTCGCATAAGTGGGCATAAAAATAAAATCGGAAACGTAAGGAATTTGAACCTCTAATTTTAAGATATAGAATTGTTCTTTCATAGTTCATGGCCATCATGAAAAGCAGTAGTAAAAACATCTTTTTGAAACTGAATTTGAAAACGAGGCAATATTGAAGTGTCTTCGTGATTATTTACATTTGACTGGTAATCGTTCCCAGCAGGGTTGGGGGATTAGATAATTAGTTGATTGAAGTCTACCTATTTGACTTCCTTTTCCTTCCTTTCAGCCGCTCCTCGATTCGATTCGATCATTGTCAATTTATCTTTACCCTTTAGGCCAAATTGACTGCAACCAACTGTCTCCGATTCACGTCTCCTCTGATCTCCTTTTCAATAGTTGCGTTGCTCAGTTTCATACAAGTTGACATTTTGCAGTATATTGAGGAAATAGCATTGCCCGACCCCACCCAAACCCCTCTTGTAGTTAACTTTAAAAAGTTATCTTTTAAAAACTCGTACTTTATGATCTCTTCGATTACCCCACCCCTATGATACCTAGTATAGAAAATCCCACGTACACACGTATAAAAAATTAAGTCAATCGGTTAAGCATTTAAGCATTATACCCTCTTTAATTACCCCCCCCCCCTATTTAAAATTTTGACCTATTTTAACCCAACTTGCAATAGTTAAAGAGATTTTTTCAACCTTTTAATGTTTGCTTTTAAGTTATTAAGGATATATTGAGAAAAAATATTCCAAGCTTTTGAAGTTGATTCAATTAATTTCAAAGAATTACCTGACCAAAAAAGTACCTTGTTGAAGCTTTTGTATCATACATTTTATCAATTGACCTTACTTTCAACATATTTGATCACTTTCGTGAATTGATTTATCGAGCTTTTATCTAATTGAGCTAGAAAAATGTTCAGTTCAGCTCAACTCATTGCTTCTTTTCTAATTATATTTCGTTCGGTAAATTGCAACAATCTGTCGGATGAAATGTCGGAGCTTCTGGAGCGACTCGTGAACAATTACGACGCCAATCTGAGGCCCAATTTTGGGGGCAGACCGGTTAGGGTGCGAGTTTCTATGCACGTGGACAGTATTGGGCCCATTTCCGAAGTGAACATGAATTTCAGACTGGATATTTCCTTCAGACAGATTTGGAAAGATGCCAGGTAAAACTTTAAAATCCTCAGTTAGAGGCGAGGAATAGGCAGTTGCACGGGAGAATTATTGAGGAGATAGGGGAGTAGTCTTTGCGGAAATATTAAACTTCATATTTGCGGAAATACGTCTTTGCGGAAAAATTAGTTCAAAAAGGCTTAGGAATTTCGCTTTGTTCAGACGACTAATCTGATTAGTGCTTCTTTGAGAAAGTTATCTTCTAATTCTTTTGGCTCATATGCACAAACATCAGTGGTAAAGTTATGATATCTCCTCTTTTTATGATATCTCGATATCTCAAAGAATGATTTTAGAATTGGAGATAATCTTGAACTTGAACGTAACTGGAAACAATTCTCAATATTTCTTGTGTAGATGTTGTTTGGGGTAAGATAAGAAATTAAGGTTGCCATTTGCTGTGTACTTTGCTCAATTATGTCAACAAAGATATCGATACAAAAAAAACAAAGCATTCAAAGAGAAGACGAGTGGTTTTAGTTTTTAGGGGGGATACCGTTATTGGTTTTTTGCTCCCTCGAGTGTCTGAAAACTGATGGCTTCAGGTAATTGCTTTTCGGCACAAAATCAGCTATCACAGATAAAGTTAGCTTGCGACAAATGTTATACTTTAGTAAAAACCTTTTGGCTGTGATGCGGGTGCCAAAAAATTGACGTCGATGTCAAAAAATACTCAATGTCTTTATTACACTAGCAGTATCGAGAAAAAATTATTGATGTTGCTTTTGCGTTTATATACACACATTTATATCCTTTTATTAAATAGCGTTCAGACTGTGAAAGTATGAATAGTTCGAACTTAATACGACCAATTAGCTTGTGTCAATTTGGCTTAGAACAATTTTGTAAATTAGAACAAAACTGCTTGTATCAGGGCAAGGCCTTGAATGTCCCGATTGCCTTTGAAGGTCTATGGTGCATGAAAACATGAAAAACTAAATTTAAATAAATAAAACGAAAAAAAAAAACAATTAAAATTTGAGATTTTTTGAGAAAATCATTTCCCCACACGCCATATAAAGTACAAAGTAATAAATTTCGCTCCTAGTAACAAATCAACTATTGCAAAAAAGCTTCCTTCAACCAGTTTGGAAAGATTTCTAAGACAGATTAAATATCCGCTTACGCTCTAATAGCGCGGAGTATATCGCGCGTTAATTATCTCAATTTGGCCAAAATGGCAATCTTTGAACCCCATTAACTTCACAAAAAATGTTAATCACAGGTTAAATATTTTTTCAAATTTAAGGTGAACACAACAAAACCTCTTGAATGATATAAATAAATTCCGTCAAAAACGGCTAGTTAAAAGGTCAAAATTTGTCTGAAAAAAACCACCCCGACCACAAACACTCTGTTATTTTCGTTACGAAAGTCGGAAAAATTTTTTACCACGCAATATTAAGCTGTATTACGTTCTCAGCATAACAATTTTCACAGCGCGCATAAATTAATCCAAAATTATGGCCGAATTGGCCATTTTCAAGCCCCAGAACTTAACAAAAAAAACAAAGGTAGAAAATCATTTTTCTTTCAAGCTCAAAGAGTCGAAATCTTTAATGGGGTACGCGAGTTTTTTGAAAGAAACAATTACTTCGATCGACCAAAATTGACCTAATAAAATAACGAACCCATACATAAATCTCCCGCAGCACTTCGAAATATGGGACAACAAGAGTGTTTGTATTAGAAAAAAAACCTGGAATCTTTGACTGCCCCGCAAAATACCTAAAGTAGTTTTACTCAATAAAAATAAAAACTCGAAAGAATATCAGAACTAATAAAAAAATATCTTCTTTCATACTCTCAAAATCATATTCATTTTTTTGCATATCATCTCCAATAAAGGTAAGTAGTTTGCGCAAAAAAATTTAACTTTAAATTTCAAATTGGCGGAAGATTTGCTCATTATCCAGACTAGTCCGATTAGTGAAAGCTTCTTTGAAAAAATTAATTTCTTCCATTTTTTTGGCTCATATTGAGTCATATTTTTTGGCTCATATTTTTGGCCCATATGAATGGTAGATTTTTGGTGTCTCCACTTGTTAAAATCTTAAAAATCAAAGGTTAATTTCAAAGCTTGAGCTAATCTTGAACGGCGTAACTGTAAACAATTTTAAATATTTTTATTTACAGGTTTCTTAAGTAGAAGTAATCAATATGTAGCAGCTATGACCATTCATCAGCACTCAAACTTGATCCAAGAAAGATAAGAGACGTGATTTTTTTTCGAATTGATCACATTACGAGGCCAGACTGTGCACTGGATAGGCGCACAATTTTGTGTCAAAGCTTGAGCTAATCTTGAACGGCGTAACTGTAAACAATTTCCTGGATGTATGTTCCTGGATTCCAGAGACAAATCTTTAAACATGTTCCAAAAAGTAAATGGATTCCACTTACAAAAATGTTCTGGATTCCGCGTACAAGTAGCTGTAACGTAAGTTTTGTCGGCACAATTGTGTTGTTGCGGGTTCTGCAATAAGCAAATATAGCTAGTTGTTCTGGATTTCGCAACTGTAAGTGGTTTCGCAAAATGTAAGTGGAATCCGCAAAATGTATGTGGAATCCTCAAATATAAGTGGAAATCTGAGCAAACAAAATGAGGATTCCACTTACAAATTGCGGATTCCACTTACAATTTTCTGATTCTTCCACCAACATTTTGCGGATTCCACTTACTATTTGAGGATTCTTCCACTAACAATTTGTGGATTCGACTTACAGTTGTGGATTCCACAACAGCTCAATTTAACGATACAAATGTCTTATCAATTGTTTGTGGATTCCGCAAAAACAGTTGCAGATTCCGCAAATTTGCCTGTTTTTGGAGCGATTATGAGCGGTACAATGTCTTAAGTATTTGTTTGTGGAATCCAAAACAGCAAAGAAGATCAAAGAAAAAAAATGTTGCGGATTCCGCGACAAATCTGATTTTGTTCTGCTGCGGAGTCCGTTTACAACGCCCAGAATGCACAGTTTGGCCTCGTTATGCAGAAAAAGTTAATTTTTATTTCAAATACTTCTGCTCAGCTGCATTGCTCAAAATATAAAAGCAAAAGATCAGAGACATGGATTCGACCATTGACCGGGAAATTCAAAGAATTAATTCAAACCTATAATATATAACCCAGGAGTTGTAGCCTAATTAAACTACCAAGAAATGTTTTCACAGTCAAACAACCGAGGTTCAATAGATGATTATCACCGTGTAAAAAATGAAAGAAATCAAAACAATCAATAGAATTGGAGTTCAGCGTCGTATCGAATCCAGAAGTACCAAATTGCCGAGTTGAAAGGGATAGTTTCAGATTTCTCACAAAACGCATAATACATGAGTTTCAACCAAACGCGCTTGTCTCCGGATTCTAAAACAAATTAGTGTTGCTGAAATCTTCATTAACTTTAGAAACCATAAAACTGCTCATATTTTGGCTGGTTTCACCGTATATATATATTTTTTTTTTCACCATATGTTTCACTGTAAAGTATGTTTGAATTTTTGTGGATCTTTTGAGATTTCTAGAGGATTCAAATGACAATTTCACGAACAAAACTTGAATTCTAAAACAATCGAGTTTGGCCTGATGACGAAGTTTTTTCTAACAAACTTGTGTATCAGCGTAAAAGCCGGTCAATTATCTGGACAGAAGAAGTAATACAAAAGCTACTACAAAAACTACTTTCCATTAACTGAAACAAGGGTCACTGTGCATGTAGAACAGAATGCTTTGACCGCCGAAGTTTAATTTGGAATAAGGAAGAAAAAAATTTCAAAATTGTGAAAACATCAAAAAAATGTTAAATCCCTGAAAGTTTTATTTAATCAAAAATTCTATGCATCATTTGGTGTTTTTAGGATAAAGATCAATCGAACTACGCAAAATACTACGCTGCAACAGTGGGTCAATAGTTGCTCAAATAATCTAAAAACTGCCTTGTGTATGATCTCAGTTTCATGCCCGTGTATTTTTTCTGAAGAACGGAAAAGTTCAGATCAGTTTTTCTCAGTACTGAGGTAACTTTTTTAATTCTTTTCCAAATCACAAAGAAAAAAGCTGAAAAACTTGAATATGATATCAGACTTGTTGCCATACGAGTTCTCTTCGTGCTTTGCAAATCGGTAAGCAAAATTGGGCGGAAAAAAGCCTATCCATAATTTATTCTCATCCATTTATTGGGGTGGTCGAAACAATGATGTGTCAGTTTTAAGTGAGTAGTTACAAACAATTTGTCACCATGCATTCAAAACTCAGTCTTTGATTTAAAAAAGATAAAGTGCGATGTCTTCTTCAATTATTATTTGGAAAACTCTTGAAAAAAATAGAAAAAACGATGGTGTGGTTTTTACGTAAAATGAGATAGTTCAAAAAATGCTCCAAACACAAAAATTTTAACTTCAAATTGAGGCCCTTTTTTGCTATTCCGTTTCCGAAAAGGTATTAAGAAAAAATTCCGAGCGTGTTTGATTATGAAAATTTCGTATAATTAGATTGATTTGAATGATTTTGCTGAAAAAATGTGGCCAAACTTTTGTCTAGAAATCATAATTCGAGCTTTTAACAGACATCGCAATAAACTGTTAAATAAATTTTTGTTTCAACCGAACCTTTCATATTTCTATTTATTTTTAGGCTGCGCTACGATGACAAATACAACAACACTTTCACTCTCTCCCATGAGTTCCTGAAACGCATCTGGACTCCGGACACCTACTTTCCAGACTCTCTGAGTGCGGACAAGCAAGACGTGATGACTCCCAATGTGTTATTGAGACTGTTCCCAGACGGCAAGATACTGTACAGTGCCAGAGTGACCATATTTGCAAAGTGTCCTATGAAGCTACACTACTTTCCAATGGATATGCAGGTAGACACTATTTCATTCAGGGATATATTTGGGGGAAGGGGGGAGGAAGGGGCGCGAAACGGGGAAGGGCCAAAAATATATCAACTTTGAGGGGAAGCGAGCGTCGAAAAACGCAATTTTTTGGTCAAAACTTTCTTAAAAAAGTGACCTAAGACGGCTTTTTTGGCCTAATGTTTTCAAAATATTGCCTGCGGCGCAGCAATTTTGGCCAAAATTGTGTCATTACAGTGATTTGGGAGAGCTCAGAAAATCGATTTAGTCGGTCTTAAAAAAAATAGGTCGACAAAAGAGTTTTTTGAAAAATCCTCCTCCACCAAGAAAATTCTAGATCCGCTTCTCATTTTATTGTATTCACAAGGCAAGATTAAATTATTAGGAAATCCTTGCTGATCGCAAGGGTAATAATAGAGCTATTTTAAATGTTTAAAACTGTTTTTTGATCATTTTTCGTGGTTGGAAAAATTTGTCTAGCTCTCAATTAACAAGAATTGTCTTGAAATCTTGTTCAAATCAAGTTATCCTGAAACAATCATAATGAAGATGTTTCAGGTGTGCAAACTTTTGGTTGAGTGCTATGGCTACACAACCAAAGATCTCACCCTGGAGTGGGATGAGTCATCGGAGGAGGAGCCAGCAGTGCAGGTGCCCAACCACCTTCAGGTCCCCCAGTTCTCTCTAGTCGACACCATAGTGGATAGTTTTACTTTGCAGTTCTCAACTGGGAACTTCTCTGATTTGGAGGTCAATTTCTTGTTCAAACGAGATCTCATGTACTTCATCCTGCAAAGGTCAGTCTTGTTATAGTCATAAATCATTCATAGTTTGGAAGAAGATTTGTAACATGGTTGGAAGGCCTACTTTTTTCTTGAATAAATTATTTTTCTATCATAGAATTGCTCTGCAAATTTAAGGCTAAAAGCTTAGAAGAATCGGATCTAGAGTTTTTAGGAAGGCGGGATAGTTTTTTTTCGAAATCTGAGTACCTTTCTTGATAATCCAAATTGATATTCCCATCTCCTTGACTACAAGTTCTATACTTTAAAAAGAATAGCTGGTTGATGAGCAAGTAGAACAGAATCCTCCGACCACATTCATAAAAAAGTACAAAAAAGATTTTTTTTTGAAAAAAGTCGAGTTTTGTGTGTTTTGTGATGAGAAAACTATTCAAATGCATAGCATGTTAGTCGATTATACATAACCGATAATCATATCTGTCTTCAAAAAAAAGAATAAACAACAAAAAAAGTAAAAAAGAGAGAAAATAAATATAAAAAAAACTTAATACACTTTCTGATTTTTTCGTCGAAAATTGCTTGATTTTTTAAAAACCTTTTCATTGCCAAAGATTCTAAATGAAGCTTTCCAAACTAGTTTCCGCGGAGTAAGACCAAGTTTTTCACTTACCCAAATTAAATATATTTTTTTTCGTTACAAGTCCTATTCAATCGCTCTACTCCTCTCGATACTTGGACTACTTTTTGAAAACAGTTTAAGGTCGTTTGAATTGTGAATGAAAATGCTTTAATATGATATAGCATTCAATTCGTTCTGATCATTATTTTGGTGAGAAAAAAAGTGAGAAAAAAATAGAAAAAAAACTTAATACACTTTCTGATTTTTTCGTGGAAAATTGCTTGATTTTTTAAAAAACCTTTTCATTGCCAAAGACTTCTAAATGAAGCTTTCCAAACTAGTTTTCGCGGAGTAAGAGCAAGTTTTTCACTTACCCAAATTTAAAAAAAAATTTTTCGTTACAAGTCCTATTCAATCGCTCTACTTCTCTCGATACTTGGACTACTTTTTGAAAACAGTTTAAGGTCGTTTGAATTGTGAATGAAAAGGCTTTAATATGATATAGCATTCAATTCGTTCTGATCATTATTTTGGGGTCACTGATTTTGGAAAACAAAAAGAGAAAAAACTAAAGCATACCAAAGAGTCCCTCTCCATTTTGAGACACTAGTTTATTTATTTTTGAGCCAGATCTAGGAGTTAATTTCGAGAGAGAGGCGCTTTTTATAAAAAAAAACAATTTTTGAAAATTTTGTCGACTTTTTTTCCAATTCGACCAAACTGACTTTCCGAATTTTCCCAAATTGCGCCATAAGATTTTATTTTTACAAAGCTAACTGTCGGTTATTCAAAAAAGGACATCGCAATTGAATATCAAGTGAGGGGGGTTTTGGTTGGCGAGGATTCCCGTGAAAATTATACCCTACTTGACCCCTGCGAGCTTTCTTTTAGGTACTTATAATGGGCTAAAAAATACTAGCAAATCCTAGGTTCCTTCTAGCCACTTCAGTGACGTAATCGGAACAAAAACTTTTAGCTACTTGTAAGAGTGCAAAATAAGACCCCGTTAAAAACGAACATCTAGTGATGATATTGTTAAACTTGTGATATGTTTGCATTGAACTCAGATTCCAATTCTCTAAGTGTGTTTTAGCTATGTTCCCAGTACCCTGATCGTGTTCTTGTCGTGGGTGTCATTCTGGGTCAATCGCAATTCGATCCCCGCCCGGGCCTCCCTCTCCATCACCTCCATCCTCACCCTCATCACACTCATAGGCAACCAACTAAACACACGCTTCTCATGCCAAAATTTGGATTTGCCACATCTTTGAATATTATTTTGCATATTATTGGCATAGATTTGCTAGCTTTTTCTTTTTTCCCCCGCTTGTAGAACAATTTTTAAAGGCAATATAGATGTATGAAAAATCCACTGTAAGACGCATCTTCAGACGACAGCGCACCAACTTGATATCAGCTGTTGTTCAAATGCGGTTTTCAAACTGTGTTTTTAAGCACCATTAGCATTTCGACATCACGAAAAACTGCAACTAATAGAAAAATTACAATTGCAAATTAAATAGACTATTGCTCACCTGAACAAACAAAGTTGAATTGGCTTTTAATAATTAATTTGATCAAATGGCGCTATCAGAAGCGTGCTCTTAGGCACCACCAACTCCAATCTGCCCAAGGTATCCGAAGTAAAGGCCCTGGACGTGTATTTCGCCTTGTGTTCTGTGTATGTTTTCGGGGCTATACTGGAGTTCGCGTCTACCTGCTACCTCACAACAAAGGTAGTAAATATATGGAAACCTTTTGGTCAATTTTGGGCCGTATAACAGAAATGACCCTTGATCGCTTATAATGATTCGTAATAGCAAACGACAATTTCCCGTGTTTTTTTTTATTGTAACAGGTGCTACGAAAACGTTTTGGTTAGTTTTTCTTAATATTTTTACGAATTCAATATTTTCACATTTTAGTTTGACACTATTTTTCTTGAATCTGATTTGCTACAGTCAGCCAATCACAACCCAGCGCCAGCTAGAACTATTTTGTTCACAATTTTCAGTCGAATTATAAATTTGCCGAAATGACCGAAAATAGATAATTTTGTCCTGGTCATAAAAATTAGTAATAAATTGACCAATTTCACATCTGCTCGAGATTCGGTTTTGCAGGAAAACGGCTAGAGAAAACAGTCAACGCAATGTATTGACTCATCGAGCACCATTCGTTTTTTGTTCTCTGCTTCATAGAGTTACTTTTACGAAAAATTCGGGCTGAGTAAGTAAAAAGACCCAATATTTTGAAAGGATACAATAGTTATAACAATTTTTTGTTGGTTTTTTTTTTAATTTAAGGCAAACAGTTTTACCCTTGCTTAGAGTCAGTGCCAAGGTTATAGGTTTGAGCCGGATACAATTTTTGGTTGATTTTTGTAATTGATCAGAGAAGTGCCTCATTAGTAATTTAATAATTTTTGTCTTTAGTGCCGGTAAAAATGCTAAATTTTTATTGATATTGATCATGATATTGAAATGATTTTGGACATTGTGGGTAGTTAATTAAGCACATTTACCAACCAAGACTAAAAAATTGACTGCCTGGGGGAGCACTATTGGACTCACAGTTCGGTTCATAGGCAGACAAATACAAAACTGCTCGTATCAGATGCACCGGCTGAATTTTATTGCTTATGACGCAGTCTTCCTTTTGAAAAAAGGGTGCAACTTTAAAGTCAAGGAAGAAATTAAAATTAAGTTTTAGTTTTTTTTTGTAAATCATCCCTTAGGCTATCACAGGCTATTCAAAGTACAAAAAGGTATAATTCGTTTAAATTGAAGTATCAATTAATGAAAATAGCTTGCCTCAATTCAATTTGAAATAAATTCTAAGACGGATTAATTTTCCGCCTATGCGTTAGTTATACGAATTATGTCGCTCGATAATAGTCCCGAATTGGCACTTTCCAAGACCCCATATTTTCACAAAAAATGATCACTGATAAATTAAAATAATTTATTTGAGGTAATTACAACAATACTTTTCGATTGTAAAAAACTTGCGTCAAAAACTGTTAATTAGAGAGTCTCAGTTTATCTGGTGAAAATAAACCAACACGAGCACAAGTATTCCGTCATTTTCTTCAAAAATAGTCGGAGCAACAAACATCTAGAAATCTGTAGAAATCTGTGTTTGGACAAAACAGCGCTCGGGTGATTGTGGTTTAAAGTTTTCAAATTTTGTACGACAAAGACTTGTCGAGTTTTTTTTTACTAATAATGTGTAAGATTTCAATATGTCGTATAGGTTGATTCCAAGTGTATGTTTGTACTGGTTTTCTTTCATAATTGTTCTACAATTACCTTTTATTGATGATGCTGTTTTTGCTTCTGAATCAGAAAAATATCGTTATTCAAATCCTTTTTTTTATATGTTTATTTGGTTTTGGAGGTTTACGAGGTTTTGTATGGTTGTTGTACAGTTTCTAAAATTGCGTTTCGTTTCCTAGAAAATTAATTTTTAGTTTTCGTTTATCTTCGTTTTTAAGATTGGTTTTGGAGGTTTTAGAGGTTTTGTATGGTTGTTGTACAAATTCTGAAATTGCTTTTCGTTTCCAAGAAAAACAACTTTTAGGATAAAGTCCTCTTTTTTGTTTTCTTTATTTTATATATCCAATTTTATATTTGTGTGGTAACTTTGCAAAGTCGCACCTGAAATCTTGAATAAGGCAATTGTGTAAAACTATCGTTTTTTTATTTTCTAAACTATTTTTTGACATAACTGTTAGGATGATAGCTGCAAAATCCAGGTGTTAATTGCTATCTCCTGAACTGTTATTTCTTACTCTTTTTGTGAAGTTATCCTAAACCTTTGGGTCGTTTTGTCGTGGAAAGGCGGGTTGAAGAGAGAGAGAGAGAGAGAGAGAGAGAGAGAGAGAGTATATCAATTCGATAGAATGATGGTTTAATGCTCTCAAACGTGATGGTGATCAATATGAGATCGAGGGTTGGACAATAGTAAAACAATTCGCAAGGTTCAGGTATAGAATGAACCCAAGTAGATCACTAGATACGATAGTAGCGCTAACTATTCTAAGTTTGTTTATGGTGTTGCGTCAAACAATATATAGGTGTCAAGTGAAGGATGATTAACTGAAGTTTTTCACTGTTTATCTTAATTAAAAATTTGAGTTTGTAAGAAAAAAAGTTCAATTAGTCCTGGATAGCTTGGAAAAGTCTGAGAGTGAATTAACGCTTCAGGTTGTTAGACAATTGTTTAATGGCGGTAGGGTTCGAATAAGAAAGAAAAAATTTAAGATATTTAAGGAAACACTTTTTGATGATCTGGTTTTAAGAAAGATTTGGTGCAAAAAAATTAATAGTAAAGATCCAAAGAGAAGCCTTGATGATCTAATTTAAAATTCAAAATGAAACATTTCAGGGGTTGAAAGTAAAAATCAAGGAGAAGTCATGATGATTGTATAGTTTAATTATTTTAAAATAGCCAAAGGTTCAAGAAAGGTCTTGATGATCTTGTTCTTAATTAAGCTAGTCTTTAAACTGTTTGATTTTTTCCGAAAAAAAATACAGGGAAAGATAGTGATCCTCAAGAAGGAAGTATCACCAAACTAACAACAACTAGCTTTTATACTATTATTTGTTGGTACTTTTGTGTTTCTTAAATAATTTATGAATTTTACACAAAAGTTTTTGAATTTTACTGCAGATTTTGGGATTGAGAATAGGCGAAGCTGTCTGTCGACATCTTGTTGTTTTACATATTCGTTTTGTTGTAGTGTTTCATTCAAAATTTATTGCTTAGTACTGCAGTTTTACGGCTCTGTTTAATGCAGTTCATATAGTGCCTAAATTTTAATTTTACTGCATAAAAAGGTTTGAAGTTTTGTCGTTGTCGTCAGTTTTTTCGCTTTGCGATGCAAGTTCTTGGTCTGTCAACCTTGTTGTGATCTGGTTTCGTCTTTAGTATTGGCTTGGTTTGATGAGATTTATTGGAACATTGAAATAAGCTAATTCTATTATTGATTTGTTTTGTTATTTCTTTGAAGTTTTTCTAAATCAAGATTTTTCTAAATCTAAGTTAGTATAGGCCTGATCGAGACTCTTTGGTCGCACTAAATGAGTTTAGATCTGGGTTGGCATTCTCATAGAGTAACTTTTCTAGGATACACCGTCTGTTCGTCGCGCTATCTTGGTTTCGGCTGGATAGATTCGTGCAACTTCTTTGTCTTGTACCGATCTAATCTTACTCTTTTATGTCCTATTCTCAATAGATCTAGTGCATACTGTTATTCTTACGAGGTTAGAGGAGAGAAAGAGGCAACTGATTTCTAAGTTAAATTACATTTCTCTGGCTGAAACTAAGAGTTTCAGCTTTTCAAATTATCATAGTTTTCAGTAATGGATCATGATTGGTTATAGTTAATTCTAAATATTTTACAGCGGTAATTATCAAACTATATAAAAAATACTTGTTTGAACTGGTTCCACTAGGAAGGGTTCAACTTTGGTGTTATATAAAATGATAAGCCGTGATAATGATTGAAAACATAAATTGTCCACGCAAAATTATCATTTTAATTATAAGCAGTTAATTCAAAGCAGTTCTACATAAAGAGATAAACAGCTAGAATATTCGATTTTTCCCTGGTAGATAAATCTTCGTATCATTCTTTCATCATGTTTGGACGTAATTGGAAAGGCTTGAAAAGTTTATAGAGGAGTTTCTTTTGCTTCGTGGTGCTATGTCGGAAACAAAAACTGAAGCCTTTTTTTTGTTTAGGAAAAGAATAGATCTGCTGCCATCGCACTAGAAAAATGTGCATTACAAAACCCAGTCATACGCCAGACGTCTCAACTGACGCCTGATGAAAAGATGGTGGAACATCAGTTAGAAACAGTTCCATTCCAAGAGGTAGAAACCTCCTTATGCAGTTATCGCAGTGACCCTGAGGACTACAAATGCCCTAACGTTGAAATTATCAGAGAAAACACAGAGCAAAACATTTCACAGCTATCTCGCGGATTCATAAATGAGAGCGAATTCAATTTGTTCAGATGCAATTTGTCGGCTTCAAAGCTGGAAACGTATTCACGAATTGGCTTCCCGTCCTCATTTCTTCTGATGCAGATCTGCTACTGGCTGTTCTATTGGCACATGACTAGCGTAGACAGTCCAGTGCATAAGTTCATGGTCGAAAAGTAGAAGCAGTAGTAATTTAAAGACTTTGAACTATTTTAATCAGTGATTAGCAAACTGAAGGAGCAGGATTTTGCGAGGTGGTGGGTTGCGCAGTCTCTCGACAACTCAAATGTTTTTCTTATAACATTTTGGAAAATTTTGACTCTTTACCATACATGGCCCTTAATGTTTTGAACAACTTCAAAACTCGCTGGAAATCGTCACTCTTGCAAAATCCTAGCCGCTACCATGTACTTTATCGAGATTATATTATTAGTTTAGAAATTTTCCAAATCATTGAATGATTTTAGACAATAATTTGGCCCAAAATACGAATAAATTTCTCTCTTGGAGTCCCTGTCTCATTTTTTGAGCGTGAGAGTGAGTTTATGAAATGGAATCCTATGAGCATCGCATTAGTTCGTTCCAAAAAAATCACTCTTGTCTTTTTTTCTTCTTTTGCCCACATAAATGAATCCCGAAAGATGAAAGCTGGCATGAAAAACAATGAGGGCAGAATTGACAAATCTTCACCTGAAAAAAATCAGTATTAAAACGCTCACATATTACAAAGACAAAAGCTCAATAACACTTCCAAAAGTTTTGATAAAATAGAATTTCTTATTGATTTTGATAGATTTTGTTGAAAATATGTACAATAGCTATTGAGTTAGTTTTTCTCTCCTAAATCTTAAGTCGCACGTTTTACAAAATAAGATTCAAACGTTTGTGGTATTAATTTTAAATTTGCCTGCAAATTTTTTGTTCAATTGATACAATTTTTACTCTGAGATTTTTAGTTTTGACTAAGTTTGGATTCAATTGAGAGATCTTAAATAAAAACAAAAAGAAGGAAATTACTTAAACCATTAGAAGTTCTGGAAAAGTACATGCTATGTTGTTTATTTTGAAGACATCGGTTACGAATACTTGCCAAGGGTTTTTGCTTCAATTTTAACATTATTCAGATATAGTTCAAATAATTTTTTCACACAATTTTGAGTGATTATTGCAGCAAAATGTTTTTTTTTAATCAAAGATCTCCACTTAACTAAATAAAATGAAATTCTTTCCAGAACTTGGTGTTTTGTTCTAGTGCAGATCAGAAAGTAGAACATTATTTGATTCCCAAAAATGGCGAACTACTACCGCAATGAATTTCGTTAAGCAAACTTGTAGTTTTTGAAATTTGACTGTGATTTTTCCTTCAACATTGTCCCGTTTTACAAACTAACATTATAATTGTGAAAAAAACTCTCTTATGGTAACTAAACAAAATTTTCAAGTTCCGAAATTTGTTTAATGATTTAATTAAAGTGGAAATAGAAACAGCGTTTTAGTTTTGTCGTTGTGTATAAGTTTGAGTTATTATTTGACAAAAAACGAAGCAAAATCAAATCTAGTCTTGAGATTTTTTCAACAAATTTTCATGATTTTTGCTATAATTGATCATTTGAGTTAAGGTTGGTAACTATTATTATATTTATTTGAACAGAAAGTTAATCAACTATGCATATAAAATGTGCGAATTGGAGAAATTAGAACAGCTTTTTGAGTTTTTTATGAGTAAGTTTCTCTTTAATTTTTCAAATATTCTGATATTTTCACAATTTTTCCGAGAATTCGGAGGTTTCGACTACGTTTCAGCTAGGTTTCTGAATAGTTTTAGCTATTAAGAACATTGCTATTGATAGTTAGAACACTTTATAGATCACATTTCGGTTTAAGCTAGATGAAATCTTATCGTAATTTAAATTTTTGAGGGAAATTTGAAAAAAATTCCATTTTTTACTGCAAAACCCTTAAAATTTGTTTCATTGTCTGAACATGATATCATTTTTCATTCAATTTGGATTTAGTTCTTCACTCTGCACATAAGCGATATAAAATTTGCTAAAAAATTGTACACACAAAAAAAACTATTTTTTTAACCTTTTTTTTCTACTGAAACTTTGTGTCTTATACTTTACCGACTCTATTTCTTAGCTTAAAACATTGATTTTTTTGCCAATCCTAATACATGTGAAAAACTATACAACACCTCAAAACATGGGAAATTCGGGCGCTAAAGTTGTTTTGAAACTTACAAGAGTGCGGTCCCGGAATTCATTGGCCTATCTTACTACATCGAGGTCCACACCCCTTCCTGGACAATTTGCCCCAATTTATACCACTCAAAGTAGTAAAAAGAGTATGTTGCAATTAAAAAATATCTTAACTGACAATTCCCAAGATGGCAGCTGTTTGCTATTTCAAATAGTTATCGAAATGTTTGTAGCAACACCAAATAAGTATTCAAATTTCCAGTTTCTTAGTTTTTTTTTTCAAATGACAGCTTTCGGTTGTCATGAAAAAAAAAATTGCAGTTTATTTATCACTTTTTTCGTAATCAGTTCATTGGCTTTTTGATAGTATTGTTTTTAAAAAAGCGAGATCATATATAGAAATTAGCAGATGACATTGTCTTCAAATTTACAGTTGTTTGTCGCTTATTTAAACATAAAAAAGATATCATCCTATTTGAAGAAAAAATCATACATTTTCAGGCATAAATTGACATTTTCTGAGTATGAAGTTACAATTTTATTCAGAAAACTGCTTTCATCAGTTGTTTAGAAGTCGCCGAAAACAAGTTCAAAGGAGCACAAAAGAACGCTGGAAAAACTCAATTTTCTACTGGAGTGAAAGCACTTTATCTGTTGAGGCAGTAGCGCAGGATATCTGTTGTGAACTCTCACACTGACTGATCAGGTTCAATTCCGATGTAAGAACAAACAAAATGAATCATCAGATTTTAAATTAATCATCAAAAAAATAGAAATTGTTTAAATCACAATCTGCTTTCAAAAAGCGTGACAGATTATATTTTATACAGATGTACAACTACATATTTCAAACACAACTAACAGGTGGTTGGAAAATGTAAAATTCAAAGAAACCAGAATATTTTATTTTAAATATTCTGGAATTAAAAATTTTGTCCCTTTTTTCGAACAAAACAAAAAATATCACTTTAAAATTGTGTGAATTTCATAAATTGGATAAAATTGGTTCATATACTCAGAATATTCAAGTTTTTTTTTGTGAAATTAGAAATAATTTAAGTTTTACTTGAAGTTGAAATTTTTGCTTTGCTGTTCGATTTTGATGCTTGCCTTCTTTTGTACAAAAGAAAAACTTTTAAAAAATCAATATTCAATTCTGAGAGAAAAATTAAGAAAACTATTATCGCGATTTATCTAGCACAGCCGACAGACAGATGGAAAAAGTCAATGAACGCAAATAAAAAGAAAAAAAAATATGGACATATTTTTTGAAACAATCTCAACTTTCAAATTTCAAAAAAAAAACAAAAAGCTCTAGAACAATTTATGATTGAAACTTGTCTGATAAAGTTTACCCAATTTGAGCAAACTAGATTAATAGCTAGAAGTTATATTTCTTCGAGTTTTGATAATTGAGTTCCACTTTAAAAGCTAAAAGTTAATCACGTTTTTCGTTACTTTTATAATTTAGCTGTTCAATAGTGGAGTTTGCCTTCCTTTCAACAAAAAAGGGGTGAATTTTAGAATGAAACAAAAGTAAAAGAGCAAAAAATAAATTGCAGCCTGAACAAACTTCATCGACTCTTGATAAATGACAAGTGATCCTTTCTTCTTCATTACACAAACAAAAATGCCAAAGTTCCTAAAAACAGCAGAATTGCAAGAGAAGACAGAAACATGCTATGAAAAAATTTCGATCTGCAAACATAGCCAACAGACAAGTCAAAAGTGTCAAAAAACAAGAAAATAAAAAAACTAAATGGAAATTACACACTGCGATTAATTTAGATCACTGAGGCTCTTTGACTTTCAATTACTGTTTATGATTCGAACTTGCTTCATGAAATTTTCGCAGTTAGAAAAAACTAGATCGACAGTTGTTTTTTGAATTCAGATAACTTAAGATTTCAGTTAGATTAAGTCAGAGAAGTTTCAGATAACTTAAGTGATAGATGTTTCAGATAACTTAAGTCTGTGTTGAAACTACACTCACGTTTCTCAAAAATTTGTACTTTTGCCTTCGATTACGGAGTTTGCCTCTATTTAACAAAAGAAACGAAGTGAACTGCGAAAGAAATCACATGAATCAAACTTCGAAAAATCAAAATGGCGCGTGAACTAACTTCATTTTCCAAAAAAACGAACAAAATTTATCTATAAAAATGAAAATTCTGTAGTTTTTTTTTATTTAAGTAGAAAAAAATACCTGAAAATAATTTAGAGTCTAGCAAGATTTACTTCTTGTTCTATTTAAGTCTGAAAACCAAAACTTTAGACCAGGTTTTCTCGACCAATAGTGCTATGATTTTTACACCATACTGACCCCCACCAGCTTTTCTTGAGGCAGTCAAAAGTGACTAGACAAAAATTCAAAGTTTTTATTGGGTGGTCGGTGCAATGAGAATGATTAAAACTCTTTTAAAACATGCAAAATTCCAATAATCCCATCGCGCGTGCATATTGTCTGAAATTAACGCTTGAGAAAAAGCAAAAATTTTCTTTCAATCTAATTTAAAAATTTTTATTGTTCTATTTTTTGATAAAACTAACTCAATTTGAGAAAACTGGAGTGTTATGTAAAGTGTTTATTCCGCCCAAAAAAAACGATACGTTACATTAACTTCATCCGAGGAAAGCGAAATTCGACAGTGTTATATCTCGACGCTAAAGGTGACTTCAAACTCGCTCCCGCGAACTATGATCGATAAGTAAGATGACAAATATAGAATAAAATTTTAGTTTAAAGGTTTACAGCTCCTAGTCTCTGGCTACAAATTGTATGTTTGTTTTTCCTATATTTTTGTCTGAAAACCCTCCAATCTTGATCGACGAGGTCTGTCCATTACATTTTGATATATCCAAATGTAAAACTATAAAATGGATTTTCATGATAACTCCGTTCTAGCTATAAGCTAACAGTTTCAGTAGAGTAGTTTGCTCCCTGCTCCAACCTGAATCCTGCTCACATCCTTGTGACTGAACTATGCAAACTACTTCTGTTCATACACAAAAACTGAGAGCTGAAGTAACTTAAAACTGTCGTCTTCAACAAAGCAAGTACACAACACATCATATACCAAATTACACAGGGGTCGTGCGTAAATTCACAGATGTAGCAACCCGAAAATAACAACACTAACACATCTTGATATAATATTGATTTCAGAGGACTAGGTAGGTAGAAGAAGTATTTATCCGTAAATAAAATTTTTGTACTCATTTTTTCTTTCATAGTGTTCTTATTTTGCTTTTTGCTACACCTGTTTATTGCACTGTCATATTACCGATGAAAACTATCTATAGTTTATTAAGTTGAGTTGTTCAGTGTTTTGGAGTGAAGTAGGTTTCCGAGTAGTCGTCCAATTGATTTTCCCTGAGTTGAGCTAAGAGGGGTTTGTAGAAGTCCTTATAAATTGGTCGGATGAAGCCTCTGTCAGTTATCTCTTCTAAAAAAACGTAAGACTTTTTTTAGGACGACCAAAATGTTTTTCCGAAGTCTTCCAAAAATCTACGAAGAGCTTGTTTCACAGGCGGATTCTTGAAAAAAGGCAAAAATTCTTTTTCCCAAAAATTCAGTTTTTTTGCCCTCTTTTTGGAAAGTTTTGACCAGAAAATTACCGTGTTTTTGGCGCACGCTCCCCTCAAAGACGCCTCAGAAAACTTTAGGGTTGATGAAATAAAACTATGTCGAGAAATCCTCCCCCTAAATAGCTATGACTTTTTATTTAATTCATTTCATTCGGGATATTTAATTCTATGGCGGAGGCAGGGGAAGTCAAAACCTAAAAAACTGTTTTTTATACCAAAAAAACTAACTATAATCAGCATCGACAGAACGCTGCTATAACTTGTGCCGACGAACAGTCATTTGGCACATGCAAAAAACAATTAGCGCCGCATCTGAGCAAATTTTGGCGGATATAGCATCAAACATAGCCAACAGTCAGTTGAAAAAGTGCAAATGAGCTGGAAGGAACCCAAAAAAATAATTGAATTCTCACGGAACAGTTTAAAATTTCGAGTTTCAAAGAAATCGAGGACAACCAGTTGCTGTTCAGCCAGCAAAGAATGTTTCGAGTACAATGATTTTAAGAAAAAAATGTTCTACATATCGAAAAATGTTCCTAAATATCGAGAAAAAAAACGTTTCGACTTTTTTCTTAAAGCCGATTCTTTTTAAGCAAAGAGTGACTGCATTGATTAAACATTTCCAAAATTCCGAGATTCATTTCGTCTCAACAATTTTCGTCTAAGTTAGACAATAAACGAGCTTTCTCTCGGGTAGTCAAATCTGAGAAAAACATACCTAGTACAAAATTCCTTTCCACCTAGTGAAGTGGTCGGAACCTATAATCGCCTTGAAGCATTTCAAACTTCAGAATTTGACTTATCTTCAAAATTGCTTTTAAATAATTTCTCAATTCAGCTACTCTCACCAGTGACGGAATATTAGATATGGTTTTCAGCAATTACAAATTAGGTTTAGTTCATTATTCTACCATATCCCCGTACATTTTACTTACATATTATGTTAAGTTCATTATTCTACTATATCCCCTTACATTTTACTTTTAACATTTTCCTTAGCGATCTTTAACCAATACTTTTTTACTCAAGCTCACCTGGGTTAGAAAAAGAGCAAATATGGTTTTTTAAAAGCACTTCTAACCTTTTAAATTAATTAATTTCTGAAATAGATGTCGATAAAATCAAATATTGCTCTAAAGGTTCATAGCGCCATATTTTCAATATTCTCATACAATGCATTTACATAGCGAAAATTCGACAAATAGAGTTTATCAAAGAAAAAAATTTCTTCTAATAAAAACGATCGACTTGAATGAGTCACTTGTACTCGACAATTATCTTTAAGTTGAAAAAAGTAAAGAGAAGAACTGCAATAATTGTTTCAACTCCTCCGTCTGCTCAGAAAGAATAACTCATATCCTGGCTTTAAGCATTTTAGTTCGGGAACAGCAAAAACTGCAAACGTTCCGCTCGAGCTCAAAATCTCTGGTTGTTAATGAAAATTTAAGAAAATAAATCTGCTTGTCCGAAGTTTGTCCACTTGTTTCAAGTGTTAAAAATTGTTTGGAAAACTCTAAATCTCAATGTTCTGTCGGGCCTGATGGTGTTCTTCTTTTCTATTAGTTCAAAGTGCAGATATTTTAGCTCCACCAGTTTATTATTGCTTTAAACACGACTTTATTTAGTGTGAATGGCCATCATACTGAAAGACAGCATTCTTTACGGCGGTATAAAAACAATTCTAACATTGATATAAAAATTATACCCATTATCATCCTTTCAAAAACATTGGTGCTTTTAGAAAGAATAATTCATCCCAGGGTCAGAATTCTGATGACAAAGCAGCCATATAGCTTTCTGAGCAACGTGTCAAGATAAAATCTGTTGTATCTTCTTAGTTCAATAATAGTTCAGGTGTGCGGCAAGGTTGTGTCGTCGTTGTTCACTCCAATTTAAAATGCTTGCTTACGATTTACCACTGTCATGGAATCTTCATACTACTAATAGATTGACAACTTTAAGCGCTTTCTTGAAGCCTTATTCGAACAGAAATCATGGCGTTGTATACCTGGACCTAAGATAAAGGTTTATTTTTTCATCCTGACATGTAAAATTTGTAAAATTGGCTATTTTTTTTTCTCATTTTTCACTTTTAATGATTAAAAAATTAGCTGCATTTGACACTACAAAAAAGATCTCGGTCTGCTTATTTTGCACAATCTTAATTGAACAAACGACATTGATTACAAATTGGCACAAAAATTCTCTATTTTATGCGTCGAAGCTTACATTTTTCCGTCCGATCAGTCCGCAAACTGTAATAAATTTGCATTGTTTAACAAATATTCAATCTATGAATTAAGCCTACTCATCCCTCATCGTCCTTCTCAACCACGGCCCTCTAAAATAAACCTTATAACTAAAATCATAAATAATCAAACCGCAAAAAAATCAAACTTCAACGAGAACAAATTAGAGGCCAATCTGCCATTCTCAAACATAAGTTGGGCAAAGTAGATTCGCAATAAAACACTACGCTTCCTAGCTGGCTTGTTTATAAATTCAAACGACCAAAAAAAGGTCTTTATTTTTGGCAATATGTTCTTAACACTTAGCAGATAATTTTCGAGAACGGACACCGTACATAGGCATATGAAATGAAAACTTGTCGTATGAAACGGAAACGTGTCGCAGAAGAGCAAAAAAACAGGCTCGAAACTATCCATAAATTCTGGTACTACAGGCTACGGTAGATTTAGATGCGTTAGCAACGGTATCTGTTAGACTACTATCGAGGCCATTTTTATGTTTGCTTTTAAATTGGACACCCGACAGGCTGATGCCTTTTTGGCTTAATTCCAAGCCGAACTAAATTGTAAACGTTTTGGCTTGAAAATAAAATTGTTATTACTGCCGTTATTTAAGATAAAACTCTCGCGCATTTATGAAGAAATTCTTTTCAGCCATACAGTATACGTTTTTTAAGCATTGCCTTGCAAGACTGGACCACGGCAGCAACTATATGACAAATATTGTCATGTTAAATGATTGGCTGCTACTGACCCTTGAGTATCATTTTGGTGGCTAGTGCACAAGGTAGTCCCACCCACTTGGCCATAGCTGAGTATCCATAGGGGTCTCCGTACTGGACCATAGACACATTCACTGTCTCGATTCCCTCTTGGCCAGTTTTCTCATCTACTTTCTCCACTTCGAACGAGTGACGCATCACCAGGAAGTCACGCTCTCCGCGTTCTAGAAATAATGTTAGAGAATTGCTTATCTTTTTTGAATAACAAAGTTGGAAAGTTGAAGATTTTTCAACTTTCGATTACTGAAAAAAAAAACATATATTACCTTAAAGCAATTTGAATTTCAGGATTCTCATTTGATTGCCACTTTTTCGAGAAAACTAACCCAAATCGCAAATCCTGAATCAGTAGGTAACTGTTTATTCCGCTAACTGTTTTTCGTGATTCTACAGTGCTGATTTAAATCATCCTGACAAAAGGAAAAAAATTTTTAGTCACATGAACGTATTGCATATTCTTATATCGGCGAAGATTCCTCTTTGTTTTTTTTTTTCACTCGGGAAAAGTCTCAAAATCTGTTCAAGCTCAACTTTAACGTTTCGCGGTTTGACTTTTGATTTTTTCCAGCTCGCTTCATTTCCTTTAATAAAAAGAACACAATCTTTACGATGAAAAAAAAACACAGAAGCGAAGCTGCTCTTCGCAAAGAGTACCGAAAACACGACAAAAAAGCAGCTTTATAGAGTGAAATAAGCCTCGAATTAGTAAAAACCTTGCTACTTATCAGATTCGAACCTGCAAGTTCGAGATTTGGAGTCTCATACCCTGCCCTCTCGGTCATGAATGCTTAACAATCGGTAAAACTAGTCACAAACCAAGCAGCTACATATGCTAATAAATTGTTTTTGTGATGCCGCAAAAGTGGCACCAAAAACAAATAGACACAAATTTGCAAGTAAGAATTTCAAATATAACAAACAGCAGGCATCCACACTAACTTTTCATATAGAAAATTGGAAAGCATAAAACCACATACTGCATGAAATATGCATTTCAAATAATTGCATGCAAGGTATAATCAATTACAAAATTTCTGAAATCGAGTTTTTATAATTGTGGTTGTTTGAAACAAATCGTTTTGTTTTCGGTTCATTTGATGAATATCGTTTGCATCAACTGTGTTAATCTATTATTATTTGAATGTCAAAACACCTGCTATCACAAAGCCGTAGTCGTGCCACAAACAGTGCCACCGATATTCGCGACCTTTGTTAGAAAGAAAAGAATAGTCGTACTATTAAACTACGCTCGCTAAAGTACGATAGTGTAAAGAACCCTATTGATCCAGTTTTCTCAAACTTGATTAATTTTTTTTAAAAGTCAACAATAACTTGTTTTTGAAAATAAAAGATTAAGGCCATACAGCAGCCTATCGTTCAAAGTGCTACCAAAAGTATCTTTTTTATTTGCAAGTTAGGTTGTAAAAAAGAAGGTTCGTACTAATATACTCGCTTCGCAAGTGTAAACAAACGAAATGAAGGCAACTTCAAAATAATTCAAAAGTCAAACCGCGAAAAATTAAAATCGAGCGTGAACAAATTTTATGACTTTTTCGTGAATAAAAAAAAAACAAAAGAGCATCACCATCTATATAAGAGTAATGTACATGACACAAGCTGTATTCCTTTTTTCAGGATAATTTAAGCGCAGAGGCGAAGCTTTGCTTCGCAAACACTATCGAGAACAAGACAAAAAAGCAGCTTTATAAAGTAAAACAAGAAAAAAAAGCCTCGAGTTAGTAAAGCTTTGCAACGTATCGGATTCGAACCTGCGACCCCGTGATTTGGAGTCTCAAGCCCTGCACGCTCGTCCACGAACGCTCAACAGGTGACAAACATTAGTCAATAATAAAGCATCTACATATGCTAATAAATTGCCAATGCCATGCAGCAAAAGTGGCACCAAATACAAATATACACAAATTAGCATGCAAAAAACTGTAATGTAACAAACTGAAGCTTACTTTGCATATGATAAATTCGAAAGCACAAAGCCATTTTATGTATGAATTAAGCATTTCAAAAATTTTGCAAGATATGAGTTGGAAAATTTTTGAAATCAAGTCGATTATTTCAGTGATATTTGAAGCAAATAGCTTTTCTTCGGTTCATTTGAACAATGAGAAATGCATCATCTGTGTTAACTTATTACTAATCGAATGTCAAAGCACATGTTATCAAAAAGCTGCGAAGATGCACCAATATTTGTGACTTAGGTTAGAAAAAAAAGAGTCGTCGTACCATTACACTACGCTCACTTAAGTTCGCAAGTGAAATCAGCACTATAGAAATACGAATTTGAACGAATTTCAAAAAACTTTCAAAAGCGTGAACGAATTTTAAAAAATTCCTTGAAAAAAAACTTCGTTTTTCGACACTTAATTAATATAGTCGATCCAGACAACGCCTACTTTATCCTGTAAAATCGCTTCAATTCCAACTATTCCATTTCGGCAGTTCACGATGATTCTCAAGTCAGGTTGCTACCCTCTTAAGGTTGTAAAAAGGTTGTAACTCACTAAATGTGTACTTTTGTGCCAGGGCAGCTGATAACGTATCACAAGGAGTCTCGAACAGGGGTACCATTTCATGGTCAGAAAACAGACCCAGGTCCTCCATTGCACTCGTGACAGATGAAGACACTCCATATTTCGACACAATGTCGATCAAGCCCTTCTCAGAAGTAGAATCATTGGCCTCCAGCAGATTGCACATGAGTTCTCTCTAAAAGCACGCGAAAATTTTCTTGCCTAAATTAAGAACATAGCCAACAGACAGTTAAAAAAGGTACTTGAATGCAAGGAATCAAAAAAAAAATCATCTTAACCTATACAAGAGTCTTCACTACGTTCATCCACTGATAAACAATGCTTTCAATTGTAAATATACTTCAACTTTAGTTATTTTTCGCATCTAACCAGGCGGCATGCAATAAATTCTTTTATCTAATTGAGCCAAACCGAGGCCGGATATTTTGAAGAAAAAAAAATCTTAAAATCAGCAATAATGTAACATCTCATCTAATCAGAAAATCAACTTGCAGTCCAGGTTAATTAAGAGGACCTTCAGAGAAAAGCAATAAATCAATCACAAATAACAAACCCAAGAGATTGCCTTGGCATCGGGGTGCAAGTACGGCACCGAATCCAAACTGAGCAGACCCAACTTGAAGAATGACTGCACTATCGCTGCGTACCCACTGTACCTCAGAGTTCCTCTGAAGAACGAATGGCATGTGTTTAATCCGTATTCCTCTATGTACCCGAGGGAATCACGGTTGGGGAAGTACTCTAAGCGGAGGCCAGGGAACAGGTCGATTGGTTTCCGGTATGTCAGCACATCACCTTGGGTGCCAGTCTAAAAATCAACAACTGCACAATGCTTTGATAAAATGAGACCCTTTTATATTGCTACAACGTTCTGTGGTTTGAAATCCGCCATTTTCAAGAATTCCTTGATCTTTCACCTAAGCAAAAATTTATTGTTTAGCATAAAAATGAAGGAAAAAGCTAGTAGAAATGCATACCAACTGGACTCCAAAAATCAGAATGTGAGGCAATACCAATTGGAATGCTCAAAAAACCGAAACTCACTTCAATAATTTTTCCGTCCTGCAGAAACTTGGCTGAGCTGTTGGCTGCCAAGAAGACACCTTTTGGACTCCAACTGAACCTGTACTTCAGAGGGTTGTTCGAATGCTCAGGGGCTGGGAGACCTCCACAAAGAGATGTGAAGGACACAATCTGAAGCAAACAGTCAAGTCAAACTCTAATCCAACAAACCGATAGCAACTAGAATCTAAATCTTAACACTAAGGCAAAGCGGAGCTTCGCAACTCTTGTTGCGATACAACAGAAACAATGCAAAACAAGAAAATGATAAGAAAAAAGGAAACCTAAACTTTTTCGAAAACAGTCAAAATTCACACCATTGCAAGGAAAATATTCAAATATAGCCAACTGACAGTTGGAAAAGAGTAACGAACTCAAGGAAACTGAAAAAAAAATCCGACTTGTTTTTTCAAAGATCTTCAACCGTTCAATTTCGAATAAAAAATTAGATGGCCTTGAAGCTCTTTGAATTTGCAGAACAATTGATGATGGCCACTTTTTTGTTAAAATTAACCCAACTTGAGAAAACTGGATCAATAAGTAAAACTTATATTTCGCTGGGAAATCTGATAATTAATTTCCATTTTCAAAATTAGAAACCAATCACGATTTTCGGGACTTTTACAATTTTGCTGTTCAATAGTGGAGTTTGCCTTCTTTTTAACAAGAGAAATGCACTGAACTTAAAAAGAAATCACAAGTCAAACCGCGAATAATCAAAATTGAACGTGAACAAATTTTAGTTTTTTTTCCTGACAAAAAAAAACAAAAAAATCAGCAAGACCTATATAAGAGTACTCACTACGTTCATTACTCTTAAAACAACCTTAAGAGCATCTTAGTGGAGTTGTCTTCCCTTTAAAAATAAAAAGGAACTGAACTTGATAAGAAATCAGAAGTCAAACCGCGCAAAAGTACATTTGAACCTGAACAATTTGAGCTTCTTCTGTAGTTAAATTGAAATTACGTAGATTTACAACTGAATTTTAATGTTTTTGCGGGACACCTAGATTTAAAAATCTTTCTGATGGACATGGTAAACATGGAAAACATCACCTTGTTTCCTGTGGCTTTAATTTGATCGATCGCTTCTAAGGCCAGCAAATGATCAATTCCAGGGTCCAGCCCACACTCCATCGCAGCAGTCAAGCCTGCATTTTTAAACTGCTCTTCCAATTCGCCCAAAGAAGGGTTCATGTAACTGGTCGTCACGAGATGGGAGCCGTTTTTCAAACATGACTCTGCTACCTTTCTGTGTAGTGTCCAGGGCAACAAACTTACGACTACGTCGTGATTTTTCACCAGCGAGTCCAGTTCGTCCGGTTGACTTTCAACATTCAATTCATAAGCAACGCATTGAGGAAACTTCTTAGCAAGAACTTCAGCTTCTTTTTTAATCGCAGATACAATTGTTACACCAAGACCGTCCTCTCTGGCTAAAGATTCGATGCAAGGAGGAGCTACGTATCCCGCTCCCAGAACTAGAACTTTCTTAGAGTCCATAACTTTGGCAGTTGCAGGCGGAGAAAAAGTTCGTTTCACAGCTTCGGCTCTGCAGATAAAGTAAATAACGGTTATTTAAAATTGAGCAACATTTGATCTGAAATCTAGTGTCTGTCAATTAAACTGTTTGTATTGCATATAAAACTCACTCTCTATGTTGGCGTAGGGTGTTTATGTACTCGTATGACTTGGTCAGTTTTCCATTGGAACAAATCACAGCCTAAACAACTTTTTGATGATCAATCAGATAACTAGGTCAGCGAATATAAAGGGTATCAATTAAGGTGATCCGATTTCAAATTTCTGAAAAACTAGTAAGCATATAGGCAGGTGTCATTAAGGACACTTTTGATTGCAGATTTATCACAAACACAGCTTCAATTTTATGATTAATTCGACGAATCATTGCAGTATGAAAAAACTATGACATAGTCTACTTTATGTGAAGCAATTTAGGTCTGCATTTGCAGGTGATCGGGCTTGGTGTCGTATTTCAAAATTTTGCAATCGGATTCGGATCCGAAAAAAGGACTCCGAACTTACAAGAACGAATGAATGAATTTGGAGAGTGCTATTTACGTCATTTTTTGCAGATTAATTTCAATTGATTTCAAAATGTGCATTATACCTTAGTGCATCATTATTTTTCCTGAAAAAAAAAACAAACAATAACAATCAGCAAGACCTATATAAGAGTCTTCACTACGTTCATTACTCTTAATAAATCAGAAATAAAACCGCAAAAAAAATACATTTGAGCCTGAACAATTTATAAGACTTTTGCTGAAAAACGAACTACGTTCATATAAATCAGAAATAAAACCGCGAAAAAATACATTTGAGCCTGAACTATTTTTAAGACTTTTGCTGAAAATGAACTACGTTCATCGACTCTTCAAAACTTGCCGTCTGCCGAAACCGGAACGCGACCTGAAGATTATGATTCCTACCATGTCCGCGTGAAATAAGTAGACATACGCCTCCAATACAACGTGTGAAACATGTGCTATTAAATTTGTAATGCTACTTAGCATTAGTGCCTAAAATGAACTTTTTTATGCGATCTGGGTTAGAAAAAATGTGAATTCGTAACAACACTACGCCCGCTTGTTAAGAAAGAAGATATAAACAGAACACATCGAAACGTCGAATAACCCAATAAATTGTTATGAGCAAATTCTTTCCGAAGAATCTGTGTTGTGTTTCGAAGGACGGAGTTGAGTGAAAATGTGAAGATGTATATGAAATCTAGACAAACGTTCTAAAGGAAAAATTGATTACACGTGGAAAGAAATGATTTCATGCTCTCTTCATGTTGCGCTCAAGCTGATGAAGGTGACAAAATATTGAAATAATGTTACTAATTCAAAACAATTTTTTGCTGAAGTATTTTGTTTAAAGGCTACATAACGAAAAATCAGACAGAGCTTTCAAAGCAGCCAATTTATGATTCAACAACATGAATAAAATGAGATGCAAAGTTTGTGCGAGATAACGAGAAATACAATACCTTTCTATCATGACCTGTAATTTACGACTTTACCTAAACCACTTAGATGAACATGTCAGCCAACCTTTATTAATAAACTTGCAAAATTAAATTATTAAGCATGCAAAAAATTGTAAGCAAACTACAGAAAGCTTTGTAATTGAAAAGCACCTAATTGTAATCTAAAAAAACGCATCTTACTATGCATCTTAAATGCACTTCGCTATTGCTACAACTTGGACTAAATTAACTCACATCTTTGATGACTGAGGATGGGCTCCACTTGTCGAAGTTAGTGGATGCGTCTGACGTCATCAATTCAGGAATGTATGGGGCCAGGAGACCGCCGAAGTACTCAGTGGCTTCAGTGGGGATCTGGGCTGGCATGTTGTCAATGGAACACACCAATACTCCATCACCAGCCACACTAAAACATGGAAGTATTCACAGAATTATGAAACCTTCAAACTTCTGGTTCTTTGCATGACTATTTCCTTGACCAAGGAAAGATTCAACAGATTCATTATTGTGCAAATGCTTGCAATAAAATACAAATATGATGCAACTTTTTTTACGAGCGAAAAAACGACACTCCATTCCGACAATTTTATTTGGAATTGTAAATAACAATTTATAATAACATTTTTGTTATTTAAAGATCTTTGCAGTAATCTTTTGTAATAATGCCATCAATAAATTATCTAGATCAGGTGGGGCAAATCTGAAATAATTGTTTAAGCAAGGAGCTGAGCAGCTGTTATGTTTAAGATAAACGAACTCGATTCATCCAACAGGAATACTCGGGTGCTATGCAAGACGCACAGAAAGTGCACACTTTCTTCGCTTATGTCAGGTGTACTAAGTCAAAAACTAAGTTAAAAATCAAAGTCAAACACGACTATATGGGCTTACTTATCATGTCGGTCTGCAGCCTGATTGTACATTGCAAAAGGCTGATCAATAGTAGTGCACACATCTGTGAACTCAATTGACCCATAGGGATCAGCTGATATATCACACACAGCCAACATTCTGTGTGGTAACGGGGGACATCCCTCTTTCAGAAACTCGCTCTGTTTTTCTGCACTTGCAGCCGGAGTCAGGAGAGAAGCGAGATCCTCTCTTTTGATCAGTCTTGGAGAGTTGACGGCCCAAAATATTCCGTTCACGAGAATCGAAGTGTACGGAGCATACTGAAAATACAAAATTTACTACTCGACAATTAGACTAGAAGGCAACACCTAATCTGATTTCAATTCAAATTTTCTAATTCTGCAGTTTAGTTTGCAATAACCTGTAGAAAGCAGATTTGATTGCAAAGCTAATTAAAAGAAGGCGAGAAAAAGTTTTTACAAGACCGATGTGAGGCAAAAGTTAGACAAAATTTCCAGTTTCTAAAGAATCTTCATGTATAACATCTATAAAAAAAACTAACCCTTTCTGCGAACTTCGATTCGTATTCTTCGGGGTGTGCAGTGTAGTGATCTAGATCAAACTTCCCAGTCTTTTTATGCACTAGGTAGTCTTTTCGACTGACTACACAAGCATAGATTCTATCCTTTGCTAAAACAGGTAACATAGTTTTACCAAACTTACAACTAACAAAATGCCCAACATTTTGAAACGCGTTCTCATAATACCAAATTCTAAATACGCTCTATGGTAACCAAAAATGAGTTGCGCAAGTCTTCGTAACCACCAGTCAGAATAACGGCCAAGCTTACATCCATTTTCAGCCCAATACTTCAGCTCCGAAGGTTCCACAAACACATACGGCAGCTCAAAAAACACCTCTTGAGCCCCCTGAGACACGTTTCCTGACCCTGTAAACACTACTGTCATCGGACCCAGGGAACTCGGCATGGATCCCAGAGCGATCTCATAACCTGCGTCTCTGACAGCCTGCTTGGCGAACTCGCTGTTTCGGTAACTGTGTGCCAATCCGATGTGTAAGAATGGAGTGTGATGTCCTAAAGCTAGTAGGCGGAGTCCCACACCGTGCAAGACGTCGATCATCCCGGCTACTCCTGCCCATTTTCCAAAAGCGATCACTCGTTTGCCGTCACTTGAACACATTCGCTCGTAGTCGACCAACCGCACACTCTAAATACGTGCGAGGTTTAGATTTCAAACCATTAGGCGTAAATCAATATTAAGATCAGTTAAATTACAGAAACTCAAACTGACTCTGTACAATCTAAGAACCACCATACACAGACGAGATTTGTTTTGACAAAAAAGCTTTTATGATGCATATTTTCGACAATAGTTGCGTCCTAATAACATACAGACGACTCTATTTCCGGCAGCCTTCATGTTCAGGGGCGAATCTAGGACTTCCTCGAGGGATGGTGGGCAAATTTTCAAAAATCATCGATTTTCCGAGCACTCCCAGAACAGTTTTTGGAAAATTTTGGGCACTTTTTGGTAAATTTAAAATCTTGACCAAAAAATTGCGTTTTTCGTCACGCGCTCCTCTTCAAAATATATTGTCTCCGAAGGCTCCTTTGGAAAAAATTTCACGGTTGGTCGGCCTAAAATGGATTTCATAAAACAATACCAAAGATTCCCCCCCCCCTTAAATCCGCCCCTGTTCAAGTTATTATGATTTTTCTGGCCAATTTTACTGAATCTAAGCCCTGTGTACCTACCTTTTGCAGCATTTCATCCAACATAGGCATGCTGGCCTCCTGAGCCTTGATGGTGTGGGAGAAGAAGATGTAGGTGCGGTTGGGGATGAACTTCTTCGGGGGTACCTGCTTCACTCCCACAATCAGCCGAGCAGGGGTCAGATCCTCCTGCACTACAGCACCCGCCAACTCGTACTCCTGAAAAAATGCACAAAATCAAATTTTTCTAGCTGATTTTATTGCTTGGATATGGTTGCAAAAACAATATTTTGCAAGCAAGCTAATCAAACAGTGAAATATTTTAAGCTGCTGTAATAGCTCGAAGCGGTTCTAAAACACTGATGCTGTTCGAGCAAGCTACTTAAATGATGCACCAGAGAAACATTCGAAACCTTTGTCGTCTCAAGCATGGACTCTTCCTCCAAACTGGTACCTGAGCAATGGTTGAGTGATTTTGTTGAACAAATTAGCCAGCAAAATAAATATATTCCCATTTGCTAACGCTTGCCAATGGAAAGCGCAATAAAAACAGCAGCTAGCGCAACTGTAACAAAAAATTCAATAGTTATAATACCAGCAAAAATTAAGAAATTAAGCCGACAGAATTAAAGCGACCGACATCTGCCATAAAACCAGGGGCGGATTAAGGGGGGGGCGGACGCCCCTACCTCAGGAATTCGACCCCCTGTCGACCCAAAGAATCCCCTTTTAGTACTTTTTAAGAAATACATTTTTGGCCGACCGACCCTAAAATTTTTATAAAGGCGCCTCTGGCGCCAATACATACTAATTTTGAGGGGGGAGCGCGCGCCGAAAAAACGTGAGTTTTTGGTCAACATTTTCCAAAAAGTGCCTAAAAACGCCTTTTTGGCCTGTTTTTTCCAAAATTTTGCCTGCGGCGCAGAACGTTTGGCCAAAACAGGGTTTAAACAGTGCTTAGGGAGAGCTCGAAAATTCAATTCGGTCGACTTAAAAACAAGTCGACAAATTTTTTGAAAATCCGCCCCCCCATCGAGAAAATCCTAGATCCGCCCCTCCATAAATCTACCAAAACTCTTCGAGTTCAATAAAAATTAATTTGCAGCTCTTAACAGAAACAGAAGGCACATATGCAGCAAAAACATGCCCATACTATTGATTAACCATGAAGCAGGTGTCAAAAATACCAATTACTATTGGACCAATCTGTGAACAAAGTTATTTACGGAAAATTGCTAGGAAAAAAATCAAATGGATTTTGAGGGCTTGATTTAATAAAAAAATCGTGATCAATAAAAACACGGAAAACAAAGTAATCTTAGATAAAACTTCGGTTTGTTTTGCTACCTTGAATCGGTTTTCTTAAATTTAAAGTTACTCTAGGAAAGCTAAACAAGCTATGAGACCTTGAACAAATCAAGTTATTTTGAAAGCTTGAATCGATTGCGGGGAAGCGAAAGCTATTTCAAGCAAGCTATTCAACCGAAGAAAAAATACAATTCAGGTTTTTATAGCCTGAGTGAACTCGCAATTCAACAATCTATGAAAGCGAAACTTGATAATTATTTCACTTCACTCCTTATAATCAAATTAAGTGATTCGTTTAATATAATATTCAGCTGAATTGTGAATGTAACACCCTAACTCTCGCTACTTGAGATTCAGGCGTTTTGATGCTGGACAATTTTGTTGAAACTAAACAAGTTTGAGAAAACTGGTTCAAACTGACTAAAAAAGACAGTCAACGGAAAGTTGACTGACTTTTATAAGTCAAAGAACAATGGAACCAAAAATAAGAAGATCGACTATTTTACAATCTTTTTTCAACTTTTTAATTGTGAAGACTAAATACATCCCAAAAAAACTAATTGAATAAAATAACCAATAAAAGATGAAGGGGTTAATAGGTAAATTTTTTCGCTGGGAAATTTAATAATTGATGTCAACTTTCAAACAAAAACTCATTTACATATTTTTTATCACGATTTCCGTTTTCCTAACTGCAGAGCGTAACTTTTTTCCTTCGACTAAAAGAAAATTAACTCAAGTTATAAAGAACAACAATCAAACCGCTAGAAATCTCATTTTAGCGCGATCAAATTATAACAACTTTTCCTAAATAAAATATCAAATTTACACGATCTCAGTAAGTGTCTCACTGCGTTTGTTAACACTTCCTATAGTTTCTCAGTACAAGTTTGAACCGATGAAAAAATCAGAGAATCTGTTGTTTTCACCACGAAAATTTCAAGGAAAAAGAAACAGCGATCTTTGAACTTGAAAGAAGATATCCTCAAACTTTCCATTTTGAATTCCAAAATTTATTAGTTTACGGCTGTTTGAATTTCAGGAATCTTACATGGCAAGCGTTTACTCCAATAAAAGTAAGCAAAATTATGAATGTAACACCCTCAATTTTCAATGTAACACTCTCAATCTTCAAAGTAACTTTTTAATTGTGAAGACTAAAAACATCCCATAAAAACTCTTTAAATAAAATAACCAATAAAAGATGAAAGGGTTATTGGGAAACTTTTCGCTGGGAAGTTTAATATTGACGTCAATTTTCAAACAAAAATTCATTTACATATTTTCGCACGATTTCCGTTTTCCTAACTGCAGAGCGTAACTCTTTTTCCTTAGGGATTCGACCCCCTGCCGACCCAAAGAGTCCCCCCTTTGGTACTTTTAAGTAAATCCATTTTTGGCCGACCGACCCTAAAAACTTTCAAAAGGCGCCTTTGGCGCCAATATATACTACTTTTGAGTGAGGAGCACGCGCCGAAAAAACGCTTATTTTTTGGTCAAAAATTTTCCAAAAAGTGCCTAAAAACGCCTTTTTTGGACTGTTTTTTCAAAATTTTAGCTGCGATGCAGAAAATTTGGCCAAAACAGGGACTAAACAGTGCTTAGAGAAAGCTCAAAAAATCAATTCGATCGATTTAAAAAAATTCGACAAATTTTTTCGAAAATTTTTTGAAAATCCGCCCCCCCCCCCCCCCTCGAGAACACCCTAGATCCGCCGCCCCCCCCCCTCGAGAACACCCCAGATCCGCTCCTCCATAAATCTACCAAAACTCTTCGAGTTCAAAAAATATTAATTTGCAGCTCTTAACAGAAACAGAAGGCACATATGCAGCAAATACATGCCCATACTACTGATTAACCATGAAGCAGGTGTCAGTAATACCAATTACTATTGGACCAATCTGTGAACAAAGTTATTTACGGAAAATTGCTAGGAAAAAATCAAATGGATTTTGAGGGCTTGATATGATAAAGAAAGATGATCATTAAAAAAACGTAAAACAAAGTAATCTTAGAAAAAACTTCGGTTTGTTTTGCTACCTTGAATCGGTTTTCTTAAATTTAAAGTTACTCTGGGAAAGCTAAACAAGCTATGAGACCTTGAACAAAACAAGTTATTTTGAAAGCTTGAATCGATTGCGGGGAAGCGAAAGCTATTTCAAGCAAGCTATTCAACCGAAGAAAAAATACAATTCAGGTTTTTATAGCCTGAGTGAACTCGCAATTCAACAATCTATGAAAGCGAAACTTGATAATTATTTCACTTCACTCCTTATAATCAAATTAAGTGATTCGTTTAATATAATATTCAGCTGAATTGTGAATGTAACACCCTAACTCTCGCTACTTGAGATTCAGGCATTTTGATGCTGGACAATTTTGTTGAAACTAAACAAGTTTGAGAAAACTGGTTCAAACTGACTAAAAAAGACAGTCAACGGAAAGTTGACTGACTTTTATAAGTCAAAGAAAAATGGAACCGAAAATAAGAAGATCGACTATTTTACAATCTTTTTTCAACTTTTGAATTGTGAAGACTAAATACATCCCATAAAAACTAATTGAATAAAATAACCAATAAAAGATGAAGGGGTTAAAAGGTAAATTTTTTCGCTGGGAAATTTAATAATTGATGTCAACTTTCAAACAAAAATTCATTTACATATTTTTTCTATCACGATTTCCGTTTTCCTAGCTGCAGAGCGTAACTTTTTTCCTTCGACCAAATGAAATTTAACTCAAGTTATAAAGAACAACAATCAAACCGCTAGAAATCGCATTTTAGCGCGATCAAATTGTAACAACTTTTCCTAAATAAAACATCAAATTTACACGATCGCAGTAAGTGTCTCACTGCGTTCGTTAACACTTCCTATAGTTTCTCAGTACAAGTTTGAACCGATGAAAAAATCAGAGCATCTGTTGTTTTCACAACGAAAATTTCAAGGAAAAAGAAATAGCGATCTTTGAACTTGAAAGAAGATATCCTCAATTTTTCCATTTTGAATTTCAAAAGTTATTAATTTACGGCTGTTTGAATTTCAGGAATCTTACATGGCAAGCGTTTACTCCAATAAAAATTAGCAAAATTATGAATGTAACACTCTCAATCTTCAATGTAACAACCTCAATCTTCAATGTAACTTTTTAATTGTGAAGACTAAATACATCCCATAAAAACTCTTCGAATAAAATAACCAATAAAAGATGAAGGGGTTAATAGGTAAATTTTTTCGCTGGGAAATTTAATAATTGATGTCAATTTTCAAACAAAAATTCATTTACATATTTTTTTTATCACGATTTCCGTTTTCCTAGCTGCAGAGCGTAACTTTTTTCCTTCGACTAAATGAAATTTAACTCAATTTATAATAAACAACAATCAAACCGCTAGAAATCGCATTTTAGCGCGATCAAATTATAACAACTTTTCCTAAATAAAATATCAAATTTACACGATCGCAGTAAGTGTCTCACTGCGTTCGTTAACACTTCCTATAGTTTCTCAGTACAAGTTTGAACCGATGAAAAAATCAGAGAATCTGTTGTTTTCACAACAAAAATTTCAAGGCAAAAGAAACAGCGATCTTTGAACTTGAAAGAAGATATCCTCAATTTTTCCATTTTGAATTCCAAAAGTTATTAATTTACGGCTGTTTGAATTTCAGGAATCTTACATGGCAAGCGTTTACTCCAATAAAAGTAAGCAAAATTATGAATGTAACACTCTCAATCTTCAATGTAACAACCTCAATCTTCAATGTAACTTTTTAATTGTGAAGACTAAATACATCCCATAAAAACTCTTTGAATAAAATAACCAATAAAAGATGAAGGGGTTAATAGGTAAATTTTTTCGCTGGGAAATTTAATAATTGATGTCAACTTTCAAACAAAAATTCATTTACATATTTTTTTTATCACGATTTCCGTTTTCCTAGCTGCAGAGCGTAACTTTTTTCCTTCGACTAAATGAAATTTAACTCAACTTATAAAGAACAACAATCAAACCGCTAGAAATCGCATTTTAGCGCGATCAAATTATAACAACTTTTCCTAAATAAAATATCAAATTTACACGATCTCAGTAAGTGTCTCACTGCGTTTGTTAACACTTCCTATAGTTTCTCAGTACAAGTTTGAACTGATGAAAAAATCAGAGAATCTGTTGTTTTCACCACGAAAATTTCAAGGAAAAAGAAACAGCGATCTTTGAACTTGAAAGAAGATATCCTCAAACTTTCCATTTTGAATTCCGAAATTTATTAGTTTACGGCTGTTTAAATTTCAGGAATCTTACATGGCAAGCGTTTACTCCAATAAAAGTAAGCAAAATTATAAATGTAACACCCTCAATTTTCAATGTAACACTCTCAATCTTCAATGTAACTTTTTAATTGTGAAGACTAAAAACATCCCATAAAAACTCTTCAAATAAAATAACCAATAAAAGATGAAGTGTTATTGTGAAACTTTTTCGCTGGGAAGTTTAATATTGATGTCAATTTTCAAACAAAAATTCATTTACATATTTTCGCACGATTTCCGTTTTCCTAACTGGAGAGCGTAACTCTTTTTCCTTAGGGATTCGACCCCCTGCCGACCCAAAGAGTCCCCCCTTTGGTACTTTTAAGTAAATCCATTTTTGGCCAACCGACCCTAAAATCTTTCTAAAGGCGCCTTTGGCGCCAATATATACTACTTTTGAGGGAGGAGCACGCGCCGAAAAAACGCTTATTATTTGGTCAAAATTTTCCAAAAAGTGCCTAAAAACGCCTATTTTGGACTGTTTTTTCAAAATTTTAGCTGCGATGCAGAAAATTTGGCCAAAACAGGGACTAAACAGAGCTTAGAGAGAGCTCAAAAAATCAATTCAATCGACTTAAAAAAATTCGAGAAATTTTTTAAGACTATTAATTTTTTAAAGAAAAATTCGACAAATTCCCCCCCCCCCCCACCCTCGAGAACAACCTAGATCCGCCCCCCCCCCTCGAGAACACCCTAGATCCGCCCCTCCATAAATCTACCAAAGCTCTTCGAGTTCAAAAAAAATTAATTTGCAGCTCTTTACAGAAACAGAAGGCACATATGCAGCAAATACATGCCCATACTATTGATTAACCATGAAGCAGGTGTCAAAAATACCAATTACTATTGGACCATTCTGTGAACAAAGTTATTTACGGAAAATTGCTGGGAAAAAATCAAATGGATTTTGAGGGCTTGATATGATAAAAAAGATGATCATTAAAAAAACGTAAAACAAAGTAATCTTAGAAAAAACTTCGGTTTGTTTTGCTACCTTGAATCGGTTTTCTTAAAATTAAAGCTACTCTGGGAAAGCTAAACAAGCTATGAGACCTTGAACAAATCAAGTTATTTTGAAAGCTTGAATCGATTGCGGGGAAGCGAAAGCTATTTCAAGCAAGCTATTCAACCGAAGAAAAAATACAATTCAGGTTTTTATAGCCTGAGTGAACTCGCAATTCAACAATCTATTAAAGCGAAACTTGATAATTATTTCACTTCACTCCTTATAATCAAATTAAGTGATTCGTTTAATATAATATTCAGCTGAATTGTGAATGTAACACCCTAACTCTCGCTACTTGAGATTCAGTCGTTTGGATGCTGGACAATTTTGTTGAAACTAAACAAGTTTGAGAAAACTGGTTCAAACTGACTAAAAAAGACAGTCAACGGAAAGTTGACTGACTTTTATAAGTCAAAGAACAATGGAACCGAAAATAAGAAGATCGACTATTTTATAATCTTTTTTCAACTTTTTAAAATTGTGAAGACTAAATACATCCCATAAAAACTAATTGAATAAAATAACCAATAAAAGATGAAGGGGTTAAAAGGTAAATTTTTTCGCTGGGAAATTTAATAATTGATGTCAACTTTCAAACAAAAATTCATTTACATATTTTTTATCACGATTTCCGTTTTCCTAGCTGCAGAGCGTAACTTTTTTCCTTCGACCAAATGAAATTTAACTCAAGTTATAAAGAACAACAATCAAACCGCTAGAAATCGCATTTTAGCGCGATCAAATTATAACAACTTTTCCTAAATAAAATATCAAATTTACACGATCGCAGTAAGTGTCTCACTGCGTTCGTTAACACTTCCTATAATTTCTCAGTACAAGTTTGAACCGATGAAAAAATCAGAGAATCTGTTGTTTTCACAACGAAAATTTCAAGGAAAAAGAAACAGCGATCTTTGAACTTGAAAGAAGATATCCTAAAACTTTCCATTTTGAATTCCAAAAGTTATTAATTTACGGCGGTTTGAATTTCAGGAATCTTACATGGCAAGCGTTTACTCCAATAAAAGTAAGCAAAATTATGAATGTAACACCCTCAATCTTCAATGTAACACCCTCAATCTTCAATGTAACACCCTCAATCTTCAATGTAACAACCTCAATCTTCAATGTAACTTTTTAATTGTGAAGACTAAATACATCCCATAAAAACTCCTTGAATAAAATAACCAATAAGAGATGAAGGGGTTAATAGGTAAATTTTTTCGCTGGGAAATTTAATAATTGATGTCAACTTTCAAACAAAAATTCATTTACATATTTTCGCACGATTTCCGTTTTCCTAACTGCAGAGCGTAACTCTTTTTCCTTAGGGATTCGACCCCCTGCCGACCCAAAGAGTCCCCCCTCTGGTACTTTTTAAGAAATCCATTTTTGGCCGACCGGCCCTAAAAACTTTCTAAAGACGCCTTTGGCGCCAATATATACTACTTTTGAGGTGGGAGCACGCGCCGAAAAAACGCTATTTTTTGGTCAAAATTTTCCAAAAAGTGCATAAAAACGCCTTTTTTGGACTGTTTTTTCAAAACTTTAGCTTCGACGCAAAAATTTGGCCAAAACAGGGACTAAACAGTGCTTAGGGAGAGCTCGAAAAATCAATTCGGTCGACTTAAAAACAAGTCGACAAATTTTTTCGAAAATTTTTTGAAAATCCGCCCCCCCATCGAGAAAATCCTAGATCCGCCCCTCCATAAATCTACCAAAACTCTTCGAGTTCAATAAAAATTAACTTGCAGCTCTTAACAGAAACAGAAGGCACATATGCAGCAAATACATGCCCATACTATTGATTAACCATGAAGCAGGTGTCAAAAATACCAATTACTATTAGACCATTCTGTGAACAAAGTTATTTACGGAAAATTGCTAGGAAAAAAAATCAAATGGATTTTGAGGGCTTGATATGATAAAGAAACATGATCATTAAAAATACGTAAAACAAAGTAATCTTAGAAAAAAATTCGGTTTGTTTTGCTACCTTGAATCGGTTTTCTTAAATTTAAAGTTACTCTAGGAAAGCTAAACAAGCTATGAGACCTTGAACAAATAAAGTTATTTAGATAGCTTGAATCGATTGCGGGGAAGCGAAAGCTATTTCAAGCAAGCTATTCAACCGAAGAAAAGTTACAATTCAGGTTTTTATAGCCTGAGTGAACTCGCAATTCAACAATCTATGAAAGCGAAACTTTATAATTATTTCACTTCAATCCTGATAATCAAATTAAGTGATTCGTTTAATAAAATATTCAACTGAATTGTGAATTTAACACCCTAACTCTCGCTACTTGAGATTCAAGCATTTTGATGCTGGACAATTTTGTTGAAACTAAACAAGTTTGAGAAAACTGGTTCAAACTGACTAAAAAAGACAGTCAACGGAAAGTTGACTGACTTTTATAAGTCAAAGAACAATGGAACCGAAAATAAGAAGATCGACTATTTTACAATCTTTTTTCAACTTTTTAATTGTGAAGACTAAATACATCCCATAAAAACTCTTTGAATAAAATAACCAATAAAAGATAAAGGGGTTTTTAGGTAAATTTTTGTCGATGGGGAATTTAATAATTGATGTCAACTTTCAAACAAAAATTCATTTACATATTTTCGCACGATCTCCGTTTTCCTAACTGCAGAGCGTAACTTGTAAGTTTGAGAAAACTGGTTCAAACTGACTAAAAAAGACAGTCAACGGAAAGTTGACTGATTTTTATAAGTCAAAGAACAATGGAACCGAAAATAAGAAGATCGACTATCTTATAATCTTTTTTCAACTTTTTAATTGTGAAGACTAAATACATCCCATAAAAACTCTTTGAATAAAATAACCAATAAAAGATAAAGGGGTTTTTAGGTAAATTTTTGTCGATGGGGAATTTAATAATTGATGTCAACTTTCAAACAAAAATTCATTTACATATTTTCGCACGATCTCCGTTTTCCTAACTGCAGAGCGTAACTTTTTTCCTTCGACTAAATGAAATTTAACTGAAGTTATAAAGAACTCAACAATCAAACCGCTAGAAATCGCATTTTCGCGCGATCAAATTATAACAACTTTTCCCAAAATAAAATATCAAATTTACACGATCGCAGTAAGTGTCTCACTGCGTTCGTTAACACTTCCTATAGTTTCTCAGTACAAGTTTGAACCGATGAAAAAATCAGAGAATCTGTTGTTTTCACCAAGAAAATTTCAAGGAAAAAGAAACAGCGATCTTTGAACTTTAAAGAAGATTTCTCAAACTTTCCATTTTGAATTCCAAAGGTTATTGGTTTATGACTGTTTGAATTTCAGGAATCTTACATGGCAAGCGTTTACTCCAATAAAAGTAAGCAAAATTATGAATTGGTAATTCTAATATTATGAATTGGTATTTGTTTTCCATTGAAAATTCATAAAATTAAATCCCACGAGGTTGACACAATTAGTTTACAGCTCGTACTTTCTGGGATATCAAGGGAAAACTGAGCAAATATGTTACTTATATATTTTTTCAATTTTAGGACTGCATTTCAAATTTAGTCGAGCAAGCCTTTCGTCAAATCTAGGAATTACAGATGCTCCCCAATTAACGAATCTCATCCATTCACATCGGAAAAACATAAAAAAATTTTCCTGCCTTTCGCAAAACAATTGTCCATGAAAATTTTCGAGAACCATAATCCCCTTATAAGTAGACTAAAACATTGGGTGCATAGAAAGTTTGGTGTTGTTACAACAAAATGGGGCTGTGTGTACAAACCTGTTCAAAGACAAAATCATGGCGGGGGATTCTGTTAATGAAATTGGCATTTTTCTCACCCGCTGAGTGAACGCGCGTCTGTTCGATGGCTGAATGAGCACTTTGTATCCATCTTTGGTCAGCTGGCGCACTTGCTTGGGTGCCAGCGGGGCTCTCCTCTCCCATTGCAGTCCATCTTCTCTTCTGATAGCTACAAAAATCATCTCAGAAATACGCCATACGTTAAATCCGTGTTCAATTTAAAAAAATCGAAAATGTTGAAAAAAACTACAAGAACTAAAATTTTCACCTGTCTTGATAAAAGGCAGAAAGGGGCCTAGCTAAAGCGGGAGACGCGAGTTAGATATTTTTAGAATTTGTTATACTGATGCGGGACGAAATGTGTAATTGCAAAACTTGGACTTTGTCCAAAACCTTAGTTGTTTTAGAAATAAAATAAGTAAAAATAGATGAAAACTTTTGAGATCTGAGAATTTTCCCACGGACGTCACATTTCTTTTACAAAAAATAAGGAGTCTCCACTTTTGCAGAAAAAGAACTCGCAAACGGCTCTTTCGATTGAACTGTTGATCTCAGATTTGATAGATAATTTTCTGTCAACTTTTTTCTAAAATAAATTGAGCGTGGCCAGTTTTACAGATAGGCAATCTGCTTTTTCGATTAAACCTATGATATCAGATTTGACAGGATATCGAGAAAAGTCCAAAAAACGATCAAAAAATAAAATTTTGAAAATCGTAACGTTTTGTGCAAGACAATTTCGGCGTAGCCACTTATGCAGAAGAGATTTACGCAACCTGTACCTTTGATTGAAACCAAAAACTCAGATTTTGGAGGGCAGTTCTCGTGAAAAGTCAGTAAGTTTCAAAAAATCTTACAAAGTTTCAAAACTTTGACGTGTTAAAAGGCCATAACTTTTTTCTAGAAAAAAATTGAGCGGCGCCAATTATACAGATAAGCTTTCAACATCCTGTTGTTTTGATTAAACCTAAGAATTCAGATTTGGTAGGATAGTTATCGACGAGAAAATTCCGATAAACGGTCAACAAATCAAAAATTTGACATCCGAGAATCGTAGTTATTTGTGTAAAAAAATTGGCATAGCCGCTTGTGCAGAAGAGATTCAGGCAACTTGTAAATTTGACTGAACTCAAAAACTCAGATTTGGGAGGGCAGCTCTCGAGAAAATTCAAAAAGTTTCAAAAACGGTCAAAAAATTAAAAGTTTTCCGAGGGCGATAAATTTTGTGTAGAAAAAATTGTGAACGGCCGCTAAAGCGGGGGAGCTTCTCAGTGCCCGTTATCTTGATTGCACTCACAATCTAAAATTTGGGAGGTTCATTTTCGAAAAAAAAATCGACAAGATTCAAAACAGTCAAAAAAAAATTGACTATTTCCAGGACAAACTTTATGCGTAAAAAAATTTGGACGTAGCCGCTTATGCAGGGGAGCTTTTCAAATCCATTCGATTCAATGAAACCAAGGTCTCAGATTTGGGAAGGTAGTTTTTGAAAAGCAAAACAATCAAGAATATAGGTCAATTATTCCCACCACAGACTTTTTCGAAGGCTATAGGCAGAGGGTTAAAAAAGAGACTAATGGAGCATGCAAATCCAATCCCATATAGTTTCTTAATACCTGTTTTTATCAAACAAAAATTCTAGTCAAACATGCCAAGCAAGACATCAGAACTTCAAATTAGCAACAGAAAAAACTTAAGAAGCGGAAACAAAGCCGACAATATCTGAGCAGACACCAGTTAAGCCGAAACACAAATTGATTTTACCAAAAAAACTTAATAAGTTTCGAGTCTTCCCTGAAACTACAATGAAAAACACTTGCAACTACTATGATACTTGCTTAAAGCACAATAACTATCCCTGATGTGGCAACAAAGCCGACAAAACTTGAGCAGATAAACGAAAGTCCGACAAATCTAATGTTTACCGGAATCTTTTTTTCAATTGCATACTTACTGAAAAAAAAAACAAGGCCTGATGGGAATTCAAATCCCGGACCTAAGGATGCAAAGGCGACATCTTAACCCCTAGACCAAGTGCGAAGGAAGCTAGAAGTTGTTAAGATTCAACAATGAAACAAGTTGAAAATTTATAAGAAATTTGAGTTGTTTACGGTAAAAAAAATCAAGTTCCCGATTACAAAATTCTTGCTTTCGTATATATTTTTTCATTTACGCACAGGCGAAGTTGCACTTCGCATACACAAGCAAATATAGGACCGATGAAGCTACTGGGAAAAACTGAATGAGTAAAACTCTGAGTCTACATAATTGCTAAGTGACGCAAGCCAATTATGATGCATTAGCAGTACCTGTCAATTTGAAAAAAAAACAAATCTACTTAATAAAATGCCTCAATTTATAGAGCGGACGCTTTTTAATTGATATGAGAAAAAGTTCATTAAAAAAATCCGACCCTGCCCAGGTTCGAACCCTCTTATTTTGTTGCGGGTCTCCTTCCCTACCTCTACTCTACAGATCCATGAAACCTTGAAGCTAAAGTGCTATTTGTAATATAAAAGTCTGCGTTAATATCCTTAGCATTGGCTATACTTAATAGCTGGTTATTGATCAAAATGAGCACTTTCAAAATGAACACTAATATTTGCGACTTAGGTTGGGAAAAAAAAGAGTTCATACTATCACACAAGCTTTGCTTGTGTAAAGACATTTCGATCTACTTGCTATAATTCTCTCGCGAGTCCTTTGACAAGGTGATTTTCTTTACTGTTGGCTCCTGGCGAGCAAAAGCGATGTTGTGCGATTTGTTAACAAAATACTCGATAAGTAAACTATGTCTGTGCAAGCGCTAACTGGTCACTGCTCAAACTTCGACAAATTTCCGAAAAAAAAACAGAAAGAACTATGACTAACCGAGTGTTTTGGGTTCTGGGACAGAGGATGAAGTCGTTAGATATCTCACACTGCGATTGATCACACCAGCCGAGGCACTTCTGTTTGAGGATGAGGTCAAGATAGAGTTATAGAAGAGAAAGTTCTTCTTCACATGGCCGCCACCGTTGCCACTGCCACAGCGCAGCAGCAGCTTGGTCAATGTCATTACACAATCTGAATTTGAAAAACCTTGTTCATTCGATTCTTAGCTATAACTGACAAGACAAGAGTTTTCCTCTGCTTATTCGGCGTTTTGTGACCAAAAAAACTAACGAAATTTGTTCCTGCAAAAGTTCTGATCACATTTACAAATAGGTTTTAGTTATACATAAGCAAAATATTGGTTTTCATAAATATAGTATCCAAATCTAATAAAATTAGATGGCTCCGTATATCTGCCTTTCAAACGAATCTGGCATTTTAGTGCACGTTTCATTGAATTATGACAAGGTTTTTAAAAAATGTCATGGAAAGGTGGGGGGAAGTGGAAAAGTGCCAACGATTTCTATAAAACAATAGAAGAGAAGCTGAGCTTTGCACCACTTGCGACACAAACAAGAATGACTATGATTATATGCAAAAAAAACGACAAAAAATTGAAAAACCCTTCAAAAAATTGTTTTTTTTTGTCATTTATTTAAATGACAAAAAAGCCGAAAAAATCTTGGGCTCTTTTTTGCTTTTCCCCACCTCACATATGTATTAATTTTATGATGTAATTGGGGGTTTTAGAAGGTTAAACATGAAGACCAAATATGTTTGTCTTGGAACGAAATTACCTGTACCGTTAGAAAATTTACAAGGATATTTCGTAATACCAGAAAGAAGCCATACCTTCAAAAAGTCCTATCTGCGAGAAATAAGCAGTCGAAAATAAGCAGACAAACTATAGTCTAAATGGGGCAAAAATTTTCAGTTTACAAAAAAAACAGGCCCCGATTGGAATCTCGGATTTCCTCAGCACAGGCATGGTTGTTACCACTGCGCCAAGTAAGCTGAATTTTCATTGAATTTGAATTGAATATATAATAAAGAGGGTAACACACGAGTAACATTTACACGTCCGAATTCTGTGAGCAAAGATGTTTACGGGGAAAAAAGTATAGTACCTGTTTGCAACACCTTTGCTTATCGCAAGGCTAATGACTTTTAATATTTAAAAAAATTCCTTTTCCAGCTTAACCCCTTTGATTTTTCCGAAATACAATATACGAGTCTACTTCAAATACTTGCACATAAACTGCACTAAAAGATGTTAGCCTGAACAAGTGAACAGATTTGTACAATTATTACCTCATGCAAATAACCATGCCAACAATATTTGACAGAGACAAAGATTTGCTTCGCAAACGTGAGAAGACGACAAAAAGCAGCTCTATAAAGTGCAAAAAGAAAAAGTAAACATAATCCTCGAATTAAAAAAAAAATCGGCTGCTTCTCGAATTTGAACCTACGACGACCTAGAGATTATGAGTCTCATACACTAGCCACTTAGCCACGGACACTTGATTGCTAACAAACGCAAGCCACAAATAAAGCACAGAGAACAGATGCTATGCAATTTTCAATTCGACATTGAAATTTCAATTTTAATGAACACTTTTAATTGCGAGTTAAATTAGAAAAAAAAATAAGGTTCGTACTAATACACTAACGGGGTTTTCCACCCAAATTTTTTAATTTTGCAATATTCAATGTATCAATGTTGAGAACAACGTACTAAGAGCTCTAGTTGGTTAAGTTAAAACATGCAATCACTTCATTCTTAAGTCGACTTCTAACAAGGCCGGATTTTGAGCAGATACAAATGTGGTCATTTTTTTTCCCAGGAGCTGCTTTCTGTGTTTTTTTTTAATCTGAGTAAAACTGAACTTCTTATATGAGAGCGTATTTGAATGAAATTTGAGCAGTTTACTATTTTAGGCCAACTCGCCTTATTCATAATTCGACGTAAAATTGTGAACAAAACATTTTGAGATAGTACTGAAACTTGATTGGCTAATTTTAGCCAATCAGATTGAAGCAAAATAGTTTCAGTTCAAGATGTTGAAATAATGATTTTTGGGCTGAATAAGTACAAAAAACCCACTAACGCTTGCAAGCTCGCTAGTGTGAACAACTTTAGTGGATAATTCTACGAGGAGTTCCAGAAACCGGAAAAAGCCACAAAAATAATCTTACAAAACGTCAAAGTGAACAAGAGGCCAGATCAGAACCACTTAGCTCGAATGCAAATTGTAAAATTTGGCAGACAATTTTATATTAAATTTTCATTTAACAAGGGGGGGGGGTTGTCAAGAAACTGGAAAAGAGCCATGAAACTTAAGCCTTTGAACGCATTGAATTATAATATATCTCCATTTAACAGTGGTTTTAGGGTCTAAATTACTGGGACGCTATAATGAACAATACATCAGGCTATCTTTTTGAACAAAGCACGTGCATAAAATCATAACTTAATTTTATGAACACTCTGCTTTAATTTGTCAAAACTCTGCCTTAACTTTCCAAGATCAAGTAAGTCACCATTCCAAAATGCAGAACGCACGCATGCTCAGTCTGATTAAAAAAGAGACACGAAACTCTCTCTTCAAAGGCGAGGACCTGACTCGATTCATCGTCAAACTTTCTACGAGCGGGTTCGCCAGAAATGTGCAGAAAGTGAACGAAGCATACCAAGCCTTTTGGAAGACATTGTCCAACAGCAGGAATAAGATAGATCTGGTGGCAAAATGGGGTTCACCGGATGACCCACTGGAGAAGAAGTGGACGGAGCTGGCACTGTATGCCAACGACATGTATAACCTGGTGGTGGACTTCAGAGAACTCGTAGACAAAAGCGAGGACAACTTGAAACGAGAGGTAAAATTTCGATTCTCTTGCAGTCCCCTCCTTCTAAAACCATGATAACGAAAACCTATTCAAATCAAGGATAGCCGGTTACTGTGCAAATAGCAGAGAATGTTCCGACCATTGTCTTAAAAAATAGGCGCTTTTCCAGGCTCTTTTTCCTTTTCCCCCCACCTCACACAAGCATCAATTTTAGGGTCTAATGAGTAGTTTTACAAGGTTAATTATGAAGACCAAATGTATTCATGGCGTAATTTATCAGCATGTCAATTTTCATGACAATCGGACAATATGAACAGTAATTTTAATTATGAAAAATTGCAGGTGGGTGGGGGGAAGGAAAAAGAGCCCTTTTCCAGTTGCCCCTCCCCTCTTATATTTCTTCTGAAATTCAATATATGGAAGTCTATTTAAAAAGATTTTTGCTAATATAAATTGCACTAGGCTCTTTTCCAGTCACCCCTTTGATTTTTTGAATTTTTTTATTTTGTAATTTTTGTTCAGCTCTTATTTTGGCTCTTTTCCAGTTCCCCCCTTTCAAAATATCGAGTTTTATGTTTGTTTTACGTGTTATTACGGCTAAATGCGTGATGTTACGCTGTAAAGTATGAAGAACAAATCTGTTCACAGTTGTCAATTTGTTCAACACGCCAAATTTCATTGCATTATAACAACGTTAAATAAGCTTTTCAAATATGAATTTGAAAGGGGGAACTGGATTATTTTTTGTCCAGGTGTGAAAATAGGACCTGAACAAAAAAAATTAGTATATTCGACAGTCGTCGTCAAATACGGCAATTTTAGAATATTAGAAGACAGAAGACAGTTTCTGTAAACAAAATATGACTAAAAAAAAAGAACCGAAAAAGAATTTTCCATTTTTTTGCAGAATTTTTGAAGTTTCTGATTTGAAAAATGGCTGCTTAAAAATCTTAACTAACTTTACTTGAGTAAAAAATAATTTTCACGGCATCAATTAAGCTTGAATAAGCTATTGTAAGCCTGCAAACTTTATTTTGACAAACCAGATTAGCTCAAAATGACAAGCTGTTCAAAGTTTGTTCACACTCCTTTTTACAGGTAATAAACAAAGTAAAATTTGTGCACCTGTTCAAGCTGACCCATTTTAATGCAGTTTATAACACGAAAATTAATTCTCAGCAGACTTCCATGTAATGAACTTTAGAAAAAATCAAAGGAGGGACTGGAAAAGAGCCAATGTTTCACATACAAAATGCCGTGTCAACATATTTTGAACTACTTTATTTTGAAATTTCGACTCTTTCCCACTTCTCCCACCTTTCAATTTCACTTTTCAAAAACTTTTTTAACGTCATAATGCAGTGAAACTTGGCAAGGTGAACAAATGAACCACTGCGAACATATTTATTCTTCAAACCTTACAACGTAATATCACACCTTTAACCATAATGATATGTAAAACATTTATGAAAATTGAAAGTGTGAAAGGCGGGGGAAGTGGAAAAGAGTCGAAATGTTGTAAAAATTTGTTCACTTGAACACGTTTCAATTAAGTTCATAACGTGAAAAGTCATGTTAAATAGACTTTCATACATTGAATTTCAGGAAAAGTCAAAAAGGAACTGGAAAAGAGCCAGTTCAACATCTGTAACAGCCAGCCGCTTATAAGCAAGATTAAAAATATCGGATAAAAATTTTTCGAGCTTAACTCTGCATTTTCAAACAAAGAAACAATTGATCTGAAAGGTCAACATTGAAAAAAAAACAATTAGACAAAATTATACAGTGCTGATTTTAAATTATCAGAACAAAACAAATGTAATTTCAAATTTAAATTCCTTTTTCTCCACGGGTTGATTTTAGCCAAGAAATTTGGCAGAAAAATTATGGTAACCCAAAGTCGGGCACAAACTTTTACCCCAAAAACTACCAATTCTGGCTTATTTTAATGAATCAAAAATTACGCCAAAACTATCCTCTGAACTACTAACAAAACTATATCAGCATGTCTCTTCTGCAGCCCAACAAAATTTAAGGAATAAATTTTCTCAATCCTGTATAAATCAATCTATTTTCCTTTCATAGTCAAAAATTTTTATCTCTACAAACCAATTTTTTTTATTTGATAACAATTTCAAATCGTTTCGCACCAAGTTCTGGGGATTATAACTTTTGTAAATTATGTGGGCTACATAAGAAGCTCACTTTATTATAGTTTTGTTAGCAACCAAACTGATAGTTCCGGCGTAAATTTTGACTGACTGGAAAAAGGTTAACTTTAAGATAAACATTTCGGCCTGATTTTTGCAAAACAAATTGAACCACATGAAATCTGCTAAAATTATGAGCAAATTTTGTCAAAATTACTTTTAGGCTAAAATCAACTCAATTTACAAAAAAGTTTTAATTTTCAGGATTTATTTGTTTTATCCGGATAATTTAAATAAGCACTTTCAATGGGGGCTATGACTTGCTAAGGTGTTTAACAGGAAAATTTCAATAACTAAAAAAAACAAGAAAAACTTCTTTTAAAAGTTTAAGTATACGAAGGAAAAAAAGGCCTCGATACTCCGCATGCCAAATTTTGTAACAAAAGGACTATGTGAACAAAAATTCTTGTACGACTTCACAGCTAGGGGTAAAAGAAAAAGTGGGCTCTTTTACACTTTCTCCTCGACATTTCCAGTTTTTTTTTATTACATGTCATTATGGCTAAATTCGTAATGATACAATATTAAGTATAAAGAAAAAATCTGTTCATAATAGTAAGTTTGTCCAACATGCCAACTTTTGTTGCATTATGACAGCTTTAAAACAACTTTTCGAACTTGAGATTTAAATGTGGGAAGTGAAAAAGATCCTTTCGGAGAAAAAAATATCACGTTCAAGTTCATTGGATATAGCTTCTATGATTGGCACTTGGATCCTGCATGATAAAATAACCAGAACACTTAACTTCACAAAAGGCTATTTAAGAAAATTCAGGTGAAGTTTTCTATTTTCTGCTAAAGAGACTGAGCTCAGAACTGTTCAGTGCTCTTTGCACAACAACCTGTTTCTCTTCTTTTGTTAAAAATTCGGGCTTTTTCTTTCTAGGCAGAAGATCTGATTAAAATAATCAGAGGCCCAACCGGTATTCAAACTAAGGCTATTTTCCGGTTTTTGACTTTTTCTGAAACTCAATATTTGAAAGTCTATTTCAAATTATTTTTCATATTATGAACTGCAATCAAAACATGTCAGCGCGAACAGGCGAACGAATTTTTACTTAATTTTTTACATGCAAAATGCCGTGTGAACAGTTTTTGAACAGCCTAATCTTGCGAAAGGGGGGGGGGGTAAACTGGAAAAGAGCCAAACTAACAAACTAGGTCGGAGTCTCGGATATCATCTACAACCCAACTATACACCTTAACAGACCATAAATTGGATTCAATAACAAAGCGAAATGGACAGGGAAGCGAAGCTTCATTTCGCAAACACAAGCGAAAACTGAGGAAAAATAATACTTAAAAGATAATAAAAAAGGAAGAACAAAAAAAATTTGAAAGAAATTCAATTTCAGAAACAAGTACCAAAATAAAATAAAAATTGTCTATTAGGGTAAAAAATGGTACCAATTAGCTTGTCTCTATTCATTTTAGAAAGATTTAGTGAAATCTATGATATTTAGTTTAACTGGTCGCGCTCACGCACGCAATAAGCACTAAAAGAGCGCATAAATTACACAGAGGCGAAGCTGCGCTTCGCAAACACTTGCGACAACACGACCAAAAAGCAGCTCTATCAAGAAAAATAGAAATAAGCCTCGAATTTGAAAAAAAACTCAAGGGATAGCAAATTTGAGTCTCACACACTAACCATTCAGCCACGGATGCTTCAAATCCCCAAAATATAGCCACCAATAATGCAGCTACAAATGCTAAAAAATTGCCAATTCGATGCAGCAGAAGTAGCATCAAACACATGAAGATACCATTTTGCACGTGAAAAATTGCAAATCATAAAGCCACATTATGTATAAATTATGTATTTAAAAATTGCGAGATATATCGAGTTAAAAAATTTCTGAAATCAAGACTTTATTAGTTTTGTGCTGTTCGAAACAAATAGCTTTCTTCAGTTCTCTTGATGAGTTAAAAACGCATCAACTGTGTAAACTTATAACTGTTCGAATGTCAGAGCAGATGTTATCAATAAGCTGTAAAGGTGCAACTAAATATCAAAGGTGCAACCAAATATCAAAAAATCTTATTGCCAATATTTGCGACTTAGGTTGCGAAAAAAAGGAACTTGCTTCACAAGTGTAAAAAAAATTCACAAAAAATCAAACATTCAAGCCTAGCGATTAACAATTGCAGGTTTAATCACTTTTTATATTTGATCCCATAGCGCGAAAAATGCCCCTCAAAGAATTAAATTTTGATAAAGTTCCCACAAAAACTGTGCTGAAAAGAGCGCGACAATTTGTAAGCTCACTCGTGTAAACTCAACCTACTCAGGCGCAACGGTTAAGTACAAAACTTTAAACGCAAACGAAGTCTGGCACCAACCTAGATTTTTGCGAGCTTGATTTGGCATTTCCAGCAATGGAAAGTTATTAAAAATTCATATATCTGGAAAAATTAAAACAAAAATTAGACACAGAGGGAAAACTGAGCGTCGAAATACTTCAAAAATGATACAAGAAAATTCATTAAACCCATCACATAAATTGACAATCTTCGATTAGAAATAGCACGATTTGTTCGACTCTTCTTTCCAATATGATCAAACGCGTAAAAGCAAGTCTCTTTAAGCGCAGTTCACAGCTATCGCTAAGCAGCTTCAAAAAGCAAATGCGTTGCTGTGACGTGTGCCGTCTAATCATGTGACACTTCAAAAAATATTTTAGTCAAAAAAGTTATAAAAATCGCAAAATAGGACAAAAAATTCCTGGAACAAAATTACCAGCACCATTAAAAATTTCAAAGAGATCTTTTCAAATGCTTAAAAGAGAAAGCGAGCCAAACTGTGAGATCTAATCCGACAAAAATAAGTAGAAACGAAAATCTAAAATAGTAGAAAATTTCAACAAAAAACAAGAGGCTACTGGAATCAAACTTCGGGAATTTATCGTTTCAAGCATGGTTTTGCTATTGCAGCAAAAAGCACTACTTGAAATTGAAATGAAAACAAACTCAAAACGTTTCCAATAAACAACGTGAAAAAAGAACAAAAATGATTAAAAAAAACGGCAAAATTTCTTGGAACTCAATTACTTGCCCAAAACCGGAATACATTAAAATTATTAAGAAATTTTCAACTAAAAACGCCTAAATTTCCGGCATATTAGGTGCTAGAATAGATCAGCAGATAAAAAAGCAGATAAACAGAAACCCGACTAAGGTTTTTTGACGCGCGTACAATTTTCCGTTTACAAAAAAAAACAGTTCATCGTTGAATTCTAACTATTGATCTTTGCCTTTATAGGCATTTGTGTAAGTTCTTCGCCACATTCGCGAAAAATTGTCTGGGTTTTGATTTCATTTGAACCAAAGGTAAAAATATTCAAGTGATTATGTTGAAATAGCTGTTAACACAAAATATATGTCTACATTCCGATTCAATAACAAAGCAAAAAGAATAGGAGCGAAGCTTCATTTCGAAAACACAAGAAAAAAGTCAAGAAAAGTGACACTTAAAAATGCTTTCACAAAAATTTGAAAACAAAATAAAATTTCCATGAATGTGGTTTGAACTTACATTTTTTTGCACACAAACCGACTGATCTAATTTATCAAGGTCCCAGGGGTCTAGTGGACTGTTCAAATCTGGTCATCGGATATTGAAAATAACATTCCAAATCTAAAGTTCCGATCCATACATAGAGCCAAACTTCTATAAAAACCATGATTTCGCAATAAAGCGAATCCATTTAAAGCAGTATTTGAAAGGTTTCAGGGTGGAAATTGAGTTTCGTTTTCAGGGTGGAAATCAAGAGGCATCCAAGCGACTAGTCCGACTCAATGCTGTCAGTCGCGCAGTGGTTGACATCCACTACTGCATAGTGATGGAGTTCCAGTTTTGCCACGACAAGATAACCAACAATCGACCTCGACCGGCCAAGGAACTGGCTGACGTACTCAAAAATCATTTCAGCATCAGCCACCTGCGAGGAATTGCATCGATCGAAACAATGGAACAGTACACTATCGACCAAGAGTGGTTCTTTTCGAATTTCGCACACGTTCCAGTGGTGAAAGAGTTTGTCGAGAAATCCGAGAAGTCAATGTTATTCAAAGGTGCAAGCAGCAATGTGAAAATTTCTCAAATTGCATACTTCTACACATTCAGCGTCTTCATCAAAGACTTGTTGAACATCAGCGATTTTCCGAATAATTGTCGGGGTCTATTCGAAGACTTACGAATCTGTTTCCAGATCGCTTCCACTCTTCTCGACCGTAATCGAAGAGTTCGGAAAAGCTCCAAGTCAAGTGGTGACTTTACAGAACGTCTCGGCAAGAAAATGGAACAAATGAAGAACAAAATATCTGGCAACCGCGTAGCTGAAGAGCTTCCAAGCATAAAACATCAAAACTACGTTGCTCACTGCGGTCTGAAGAAACCAATAGACGTCATCATAGGCGAGGGCAAAAGCCAAGTTGAAATTAGAGCCGCTCTCATTATAATTGACAACGGGATGATCATTATAAATATGGGCGGGGACTTGTACAAAAACAACTTCGACTCATTCATGCGCGAATTGGAGCCAGAGAAAAGTAGTCCCAATGCTCCGAGTAACCGTGCAGACGCCTACTTCTTCATTCCATTCCCTTTTCACATCAAAGCAAGGCAGAGTCAAAATAATAATAGTGTCACTATAACTGACATTTGCGGAGTTAGATCTTCCTTCAGCAAGAAACCTCAGGGTCCGATACACTTGGTGTTTCCCGAAGAACAACAGGAACAAGGCCGAAGAATTGTAAGTTCTCCACAAAATTTATCAACTTCATTGTCTCAGGCCTCAAAAGTAACAAAACAGCAACTGCCTGGTCAATCTGGAAAACTACAAATCCGGTCTTAAAATCGAATAAAAACTATGAACCTAGGTTCCATTTTATGAATATTCATAATGTCTTTTGGAAACCAAACTAAGAAGCCTCCGAATCTTGGGAAGAATCATAGGGCAAGGAAATCGGAAAAATGAGACTATTAATGATATTTGATGTTACTTAGGTTCCAGATGATACCGATGCCACCCGCGATCAATGGATGGGTTGGATTCAGGCCGCTATGCTCCTGAGAGCACGCGAGGTTACAAAGGTTTGTGCTTTCATGCCTTACAGAGGCGACTTCAGAACAAACATGCCAGCAAGACTTGACCTCAGCAACTCGCAAATCGAGTTCGTAACCAACAAATGGATTGAAGACTGTAGCCAACTTTTCGGAATCAAACGCCGTGGTGCTTTTCTCTATCCTGGTTACAGGAGCGAGCACTTACGAGACACATTTGACCAGCAAAACACAGACTTTCAGAGACGTAAATGGTTCCACGAAGACTTCGAGACTTGGATACTCATGTTCGAAGATCTGAACAAACTAGAAGTTGAGGGCAACTTGGACGCTGTCAAGCCAAATTTTCATTGAACTATCAGCAACAGGAAAGAAATCAAACAAAAAGTAACCAGAGATAGTTAAGTACAAAAACACTAAGCATCAACCAAGCCTGATCCATTGACAACAATAAATTTTCTCGAATGAATCTTAACTAACAAGGAAGTAAACACGAACGTAATCAAGTCAACAACCTAATCTTTAACAATTAATAAAAAAAAAACGTTATTGGAAGCTGTCATGGCTTATTCATGGGTAAGCCCTTAATGGATATTGTAAATAGATCTTAAAGGGAACAGGTTGAACAAACGAAAACCAGATAAAGAAATTTGATTGAGCGTAGAATGAAAAGGTGGGACTAGCTACAACAAAAATGGACGACATCTGACTCCTCGTCAAAATTAAGGGCCAGGAACTAAGGGGCAGTGGGGCTGCAGTCTTTCAATTCATTCGAAACAATTTAGAAAATAGAGCATAATCATTCACTGCATCAGGATAGCTACAACAGGCTACTCAGCCTAACAAGTAGCTACCCTCTGGAATTCGTTTCGCAATTATCTCACAAAAAAAGGTAACCTATGAAAAATCAGAAAAACATTTCTATAAGCTGAACAACATCTATTAAATAATTTTCTTTGAGCAGCTGAAAAAACCTACAAAAATTAGTCATTGGAAAACATTTCAATTTCATCAGGTAAAAAATCTTTTTTGAAAACAAGAACTTAAAGCATTTCACTGTTTTGCCAGAAAAAAAATTCCATATATTTTGTCTCTCAATGATAAAATGGAAGCATACCATTTGAACTAAATCGCGCATCTCTTCGACTGCTAATACTACTGACATTTAAAAAGTCATTTGGTGAACGTTTAAAATATTGAAAAACTGTTTCTTTGAGAAATAGAGACAGATAGACTTCATGAAATGTTTATATTCCAAGATCATCAAACTTTGAAGTTACGCGTTCGAAATTACATTTGAGTAAAAAAATTCTTAGAATTCTTTTCTGATTTCCAGATTTGTTCTAGTTGTGCTACCATAGACAAGGAGACCATACGAAAATGAAGGCGCTACAAGAGCGAAATAAAGCCTTAAAAACAACTTTCTTGAAAAAACTACCCTGCCAATATACTAAACTTCCTTGAATCTGTTTAAATTTTTGAACACGATATCCACGCGATCTGAAAATTTTAGTTGATTGTCAATTTGAATCCCAACAATTTGAAACATTTAGTAAAACTGATTTTTTTTCACCTGCTTGAGAAAACTTTTAAAACAAAGTGTTTGCCAAACTCTAAAAATTGCAATTTTAGGAGCTGATAGAAAGCACCAGACATCGGTCTTCTTTAAACCATTACTAAAACAATTTTTCCTTACTTGTTTCTAAAGAATCAAGAAAAGCACGCCACGCATTTTTTTGCACCCCAAACTGAACTTTCCTCAAAACTAAAAACTTAAAGAATTGAATGATTAACTGTTTTTAAAGTCTCTAAGATATGCCAAACCCAAATTTTTCTATTTTTTTTTGTTTTTGACATAGACTCAGAACAGCGTAAAATTACATTGATAAATGAATGCTTTTTACGAAAGCCAACCTACTGTAGTATTTATAGTATTATGCTTTTTATGAGGGGCAACAACCTTATATAAAATAATTTATCTAACTAAGTAAGTTAATAGATCGATAAATGCTAGAGTTTTTGGTTCAATCTTTACGAATAGCATTTACTTAGGTATTTTTAGAATAGAGTGGAAAATATGATATGGTAATACATTCAAAAAATACATCTGTAAAAATTGCAAAAGATACAAGCAAAGCATATTGATCAATAAAGATGTTTGCAAAGTATCTACGGCCAGATTGATACTTCTTATAAAGTGATCAAAACAAGTAGAACTTGTAAAAAAAAATTTCAATTTGCCACACTAATTGATATTGCAAGCCAAAAAATTTCAATATCAATTTTTAATCAATGATGATCTGAGATTTACGGGCGGTAACTATATGATCAAGGTTCATATCGCCAGCCACTATTGATTGATGACCACGCTTTGAACTCAAATCCGAAACTGAGTTTTCAAAATACACTGAAATTAGTTTTTTTCATTGATGGGGCGCGATACATTGAGCAAATGTTGACAAATCTGTTCGTTTCAAAATTCAACGGGTCACTGTCACTTAACCAAGCTGCACAAAGGTTAATGACTAGTGGCTGCCCTTCTAGTGATGCACCACGCAATTGTAGTTAGTCATGATGGCTAGATACGGAAAAACTGAACATTTGAAAACAGTATATCACCGCCGCAACCCATTAGAAATCCTCAAAAATAACAAAAATTCAGTTTCTTTCTTCAAACCAAAATCCTTTTCTCAGATTAATTGTGTTGCTTTTCGTTGCCGCTCATATTATTATCGCTAGCATCGCCCTCATTAATAGTCACTTCCTAGGCGTATAATTTCGTTCGATAATTTGTTCCACAAGGCGACATAAATTATCCAGTTTCTGCTCTTGTAGTCCATGTTGGAAGTTTGAAAGAACATGAGAGTTTGAAAGGAAAGGAAAGTTTGACAGGAGAACTGATAGCCACATTTCGTTTCCTTTTACCAGGCGTTGCCGAAGACAGCAAATATAGTTATAGTTTTCAGCACTATCAACCATATTAAAATTACTTAACCTTTCTGCAGATGCCTATTTGCAAGCTAGGATTGTTTGCCGCAAAACAATCGACTTCGATGATCATTTGGTTGTCATTTGAAGTCAGAACTAGGCGTTTATATCTGAGCCTGATTTTTATGACTTGACGTAAGCAGATTTGTTTTCAAGTCTACTATACATCATAATATCCCTCTCTTTCACGAATTTTCCGTTATCATGATCTTTACCAGCGATCAATTCGTCCCAAAAATTGAACGTTTTGTCAAACAGCGTTTCGTTGATTAAACAAAAATTTTGCCGTTTTAGGGTGCATAAACAAAATTTTATTGGCATCAGTATGCTCACGATTGAATGTACTGTGTACTCACCTTCGTCAGACACTGCATGAAAAGTCAAACAAAGTAAAAAAAATCTTTCCATTTTGTACTAGTTTTTCCAGCTCGTTATTGTCTTTAATAACCTGTAATTTTCTCCTCTCGACGCAATAAGTTCATTCTGTTGGGAGTCAAGTTGTTTGATTACCACTTCGAGGAGGGATCGTACACATTCATATATTCACTATCGTTGAAACCGATCATCAAAAGTTTCTGCATTAGGGTCATTTTATTTCGGTAGAAGCAATACAATTTGACTTAAAAAACAGGATCCTTGAAAGGAATTTCAGAGTATATCGGACTACTTTTAAGACACCGATATTGGTGCATGTCGAGGAGACAGACGCGTCAAACCAAAGTTTGCCCTTGCCGATTGGAAAGTTTTTAATCGGGTGCTCAGCGAAGAACCTCGTACAAAGTTTGTATTGTAGGCATGGAATGGCAGATTTAATAATTTCGTGTCGACCAGGCACCCAGCCCTCCCAAAGCTCTTAACACGTTTCAAAAATAAGCAAAAAATTCCGAGATTAATGTAGAGAGACTGATGGACGGTGATATTATCACAAAATCGAAGCCCAAATATTCAATTGCCAATAAGAAACTTGTTAAAACCCCAAAAATTACAATCTTAATTGAGACCACACACAGAAGTATATATAACTTAGTTCTTTGATTTACATATATATCCTAAAATTTCATAGTAAATTTGTTTTGATCTTTGAAATTTGTTTTCTGATGTTTCATATTTCTTTATTAAAATGTTGAACGCCTTCTGACTCTAATCAAATTAAAAAAACCTTAATTTTTCCTATGATCTAGTCTCTGTAATCTAATTCGGCCGAAATGTCGATGGCTGAATTGTCTGAGTTTTTTTTTACTGAATCGTCGGTATTTAAAATTGGCTGAATTGTCTGTAGCTGAATTATCTCGCGCCACAAAATCATCCTATTTTCATTAAAAATTGAACAAACAAGCGTAGAGGTTTTTAGATATCAATCCAGGGTTGTCTATGACAGCTGGAAAGAAAAAAGTCTGCGCACTCAAAAAAATGATATCAGAAAAAACTATGTAGTTCAAATAAAAACAAACATTTTCAACACAAACTTATTGGGATTCACTGACCATTGTTATTTCAGGCGCAAACATGCAGTAAACAAGACAGGCCGGCCGTCATTTACAAGCAAAAAGTAATCGAACAAAAATTTATTCCAACCAAAAGGACGTGAAACGATTCTTGGAAAATCTTCACTTTTGGGTTTTTATTCAGCAAGTGTTCAATCAGCTTAGCTTTTGAAAGTACTCTTAATCTGATTATTCTTCGGTTTCTTTCATATGTTAGGTTTCAGCAGCATCGCCCGCTTTCAATTCCTCTTCATCTTTTTCTTGGACTCCTTTTCTCTGAGGAATAGCTTCCCTCAAAGCTTCCTTCCACTCTTTTCCCAGTTCTTTTGCCAATAGAATCTCAAACACGTGATTAATAGTCAGCACGTGTCTTGTTTTCATGTCAATGTGTTCCGAAATAGGGAGTCGCATAGTTTGCACTAACTTCTCAGTGGCCAGTTCATGACAGTGACCTTTGTGAGCGTTGTGGTCGACCAAACCTCCGATGACGTAATATCTACCATGTTCTATGGCATCCATGCAATTATCAGATTCTGCTGTTAGGTAATGCAGCTTCTTGTTTTCAATCTAAATCCAAGTTACAATATTGTTATCTCATTTCAACTTCCGGTGTATATGCCCGAGCAACATGAATAGCTGCCAAAATTTCTTTACATTTTGAAACAGTAACAAACGTTCAATGTTTTTTGATAGTGCAAAAATAAATCATCAGAGAAGAATTTTTCTGAAAACTGGAGCTGCTTTACTCATAATTTGTTTATATATTCTCTCAACCTTAGAATCAATTCGGAAGAAAGTTCTATGCTGAAAAAAATATTAACTTCACATAAATCACAAACAGCTAACCCAAAAAAAAACGATTCCTCGGTCTATGTTTTGAAAATGGTTTAAAGATAATTACTTGCATTTTGAAAAATTCCTCGTACGGCTGTTCTGTCTGCGAAGACATTTGCCAAAACTCGTATCCAGGAGCGCAATGCTGAAACACTTTTTTCATACTTTCATCGATACCCGTCAGATGAATCTTCAGGGGTTTCTCGCTCGCCCTGTTGACCGAATAGCACCTATGAACTTGTTTGGCTACCTTGTGAGCATCTTTTTCAGACATCAAAGCAGCAAAACTCAAATCAAACACAATGTTAACATCAACGCTTCTTTCCAAAGCCCCTTTTAAAAACTCTCGTTTCATACGTGGAGTTTGACCGGTTTCAATGGCCAATTTCCTATTTTTCTCTTTCTGTCTTAACTTTTCTTCAGCTCTTTTTTCTTTGCGCTGCTGTTTTAGTCTCTCAAATTTTTTCTGCTTTCTAATCTGTCGTTTCGACAGTCCACTTTCTGAGGGACTGGGCTTCCCTATATCACTTTCATCTTCATGTTGTCCCAGTATTTGATCTTCGGTTTTCGCAGAATCAATATGATAGTTCTCAGAATGTTGAACCGCTGGATTTACTTCAAGCTCCTCTTCGATAAACTCATCGTTACATACTGCGATGTCTTCTGCAATATTAGATGTTAAGATGCCATTGAATGCAACATCATCAGTCATTACCTTCTAGCAACAAAAATGAGAAACTTAAAAAAAAGTTTTATACTCAGGCGAAGCGGAGCTTCGCGACACTTGCAATATAACACAAAAATAGCATTGTAAGCTAGTAGACAGAAACAAAGATGGAAACCATTATATCAAAGATTTCTTTTTAATTCGGGAAAACATAACTACAAAAACTTCACATATTTGTCTCGAAGGATGTTGAACTCGAGGAAAACATGCCAAGAAACACAATCATCGCCGTTAAATATACATTCAAAATCTTTAACCGAGCTGCAAATGAGCCGACGATACTTATGTAGACGCCACTTGTATCGAAATAAAATGTTATCATTGACAACATTGAAGTAATTTTGAAAAATTGAAGTTTTTAGGCCCATTCCTTCGCAAATTTTTGAAAATAAGACGTTTTTAGGCCCATTCCTCGGACGTTTTTAGGCCCATTCCTCGGTAAGCTTACAATTACAGAATGACAATCAATTACAGTTAAAAATGCTTAAATCGGAAAAGAGGTTCTTTTGAAGCAACAAATTCAAGCTTCGGTAGAAAAAGCGACAAAAATTAAGTTGACCAACGGTTGTCCGACAATTCATTTTTTCCTAGAAAAAAAATACAGTTTCCACCCAACGAAAAAAAAAACCTCCGGCCGGGACTCGAGCCAAAGACCTTATGTTCCGACGGTACGTGCTTTAACTTTACACCATTTGAGAAGGAGCCTGATAGTTTTCGAGCTTTCAGAATGAAGCAAGGTCCATTAACAAGATGCAAGGAATGTTGTTTATGGCCAAAAAAAAATTCCCGATAACAAGTACACTTGCTTCTCTAAATGGAAAAAATACAACTCAAGCAATCACGACAAGATATCTCCGGATTCCCAGGATATAAAGTGTGGATAATATAATTTTTAATGCATAACTCAAGTTATACAATAAGCATACTTACCACTTAAAAGGTAATCTTTGTCACTAGTAAATCGATAGAAATGACAGCTACCATTTAAAAAAATTCAAAAATAATAACTGGCATATCTCAATAACAATATCTGGAATATATCAACAGCAATATCTCAATAACAATATCTGATATTCAATAGACACGGTACTTGAACTTCTGATCTTAGCAGCACCAACTGGAACGCCAATTCACTAGATTAGCCCTCAAAGGATCCAGAAATTTGCTTCACCACTGTATCGGTGATTCTAGCCATTCTCAAAGAAGAGTCTAAAGTCATAACTGGACTTTCAGTCACTTTCAAGTATCGCAGACATTTTCTGATATGTTCTATCTGGTAACAAAACCCCGCGCAGTTTCCATAAAAGTATTCCTTCTCTCTAAATTTGGTTAGATCGAACGAATGACGAGTCGTTTCAGTGTCTCCCTTTTTGAATATCTCGTATTCTAGTGGACATACAAGTCTACTTTTGATCTCTATATACCCATCAGTTCCGCATATTAAAGCATTATTTGGTCTCACGCTTGTCATTGACGATGATAGTAGAGCAAGCCTCCCTCCGCCGTACTTGAGACACACCGCTACATCTACAACATTTTCAACAGACAGTTACAGCTAGAAAAGTTGAAATTGGTAAAAAAATTTGTATCTTTTGAATTCCGAAGAAAAAAAACGGACATCTCTTTAAAGTTCAAAAGATTCACCTATTAAGAAAAAAATGGATCATGAAGTATTTTCTTGATCTAAAAATGAAAGCAATATATTATTAAACCGAGGCGACGCTACTCTTCGTTAATACAAGTGTAAAAAAAGGCAAAAGTAGCTCTGAAAGAGTCATATAGTGAAAAAGCACCACTAATTATATTTCTGTCATGCACAGAAATCGAATCCCGACCTCAAGGTTAAGAGTCACATTTGTTAATCAAGAAAGAAAAATACTTAATCGGATTTGATCACGCTTGCTAATCGCAAAATATTTAATAACTCGAAGTCTATACGTTTCACAAACCCCTAAACACACACAAGAAAGAAAAATTATTATTGCTTGTCAAACGAGGCAATATAAGGCGACAAAGTCAATACACAGGCAAAGAAGAGCTTCGCATCACGTGCGATTCAACACAACCATATAAAACATTAGAAATACAAAAAAAAACGAAAAATGCTGAAAAAACTAGGTCTACTAAAATTTTCTCAGTCTCGATAAAAATTCAGCCTAGGCAAACATGCCGAGCAAAAAAACTGAATTTTAAATTAGCAATGGAACAAAAGTTAGAAATAAAGTTAGCCGAAACCTTCGAAGCCGAATAAACATCAAGCAAAAACAAGGAAAATAACGTCAATGTTCCGATTGGATAACGCTTGCTAATTGCAAATGTAGTTATGGAAGGATGAAAATATTAGAAAAACCATACTGTGAAAAATAACCCGAGGAGAAATAGCAGATGACTAATCGACTGCGAATTTAATTTTTGCAAGAAAATTAATTCAAATACAAGTTTGACTCAGAGGTGAAGTTGCACTTCGCACACACAAGCAAAAATATGACTGATAACGCTACTGGGAAAAACTGAATGAGTAAAACTTTGAATCTACAAATTTTCTTATGTGACGCACGCCAATTATGAGTCAACATAATTGCTCAGTGACACAAGCCAATTATGACGCATTAAGATTACCAGTCAATTTGAAAAAAAAAATTACCAACTAACATGCTTCAATTTATAGTGCGGACGCATTTTAACTAGTTTACGAAAAGGTTCATTAAAACCATCCGACCCTGCCCAGGTTCGAACCCTCTTATTTTGTTGCCGGTCTCCTTCCCGGCCTCTACGCTACAGATCCATGATACCTGGAAGCTAAAGTGCTATTTGTAATATAATAGTCTGGGTTAAAATACTTAACATTGGCTGTACTTAATATCTGAATCAAAATGAACACACACATTTTGTCGCAACAATATTTGTAACTAAGGTTGAAAAAAAAAGAGAGTTCATACTATAACAAGCAATGCTTGTGTAAAAAAGCACTGCAATATCAAGTGGCAAACAGAAGTTTGAATGGCAAACTTACAGAAATGAAGCATATCACGACTTGTTAATGTACAGTGCCCGTCTACTGTTCGCTGCAACTCAGAGATTTTGTTCGAAAAATTGTCAACCTGAAAAAAAAACAATGTTTCAATTTGATAACTGTTGCTAATCGCCCAAGTGCATGGACTATTTTCTCAAAGACACGCACAAAACCACAAGAACTAAATAAACATGTTCGCTTCGTTCATTGACACTTACTAAAAAACAATATTGTGTCCCGGTTCGAATCAAAAAAAGTTTCTTATTAATATCAGACATGTCTAAATGGCTTGATTTTAGCCCCGTCGATATCTCGTCAATTACGAGATGTTGTTTAAAATACTAGGAAAGATTGTCTGTGTTTATCAGAACAAAATTCAGCGCTTCTTTGACCACACGTACGAATCGGTGACATATCAAAACATAAGTTAAAAACAACAACAGGAACCGATTTAGTTATAAACTATTTAAAACTTCCATCTGTTACCTCTTCGAAAATTTATATCGATTTCCTAACAAACTTGTCGTTATAATTTTTAACCTTGGTCCACTTTTGGAGCAAAATGATGAGCATGGCAGGACACTTCAAGTGGACAGGAGTTGTAAATGAAGTCGACCAGATTGAGAGTGTATACTCCAACACCGAACCACACACTGCCGCCCAAGTCTGCCTTTGTCATCCTCTCAATGGGATTGGCTGAGTGGACATGAGCATGTATTTGCTTCACTTCACCTGTAAAACAGCCGAGCTATGATTAACTTAAATCGTATGAAATACCGCTATGATAAATAAATAACGTATGAAAATTGGGTAAAAATTTGACATGAGCAAAAAGATACCTATTAATATTTGTTAAAATAGAAAACTTAAAAATAACCAACAGACCGTTGGAAAATGTCACGGAAAGCGAAAAAATACTGACTTGTCTTTGGAGAAAACCTCAACTTCGAATTTCAAAAAATTATCCTCCCCCTAAAGCTCGTAATTTTTTGATAAAATTAATCCAGTTAGACAAACTGGATCAATGCTTATTTTTTCATTCCGATCCAAAAATTTATATCCACTTTCGAAACTAGAAGTCGTTCACATTCTCCGTGACCTTTACACGTTCGCTGTACCATAGTTGAGCCGGCTTTCCAGAAAATCATAAATAGAACCACGAAAAATCAAACTTCAGTGCGACCACGATACATCAGAAAATCATCGCGACCTTTAAGTTTCATCAATACGTTCAGTGACATTCAAAAATGTATCATCATGACATCGAATCATCTTTGATTCAGAAACTAAAACAACCTACCATAGCTCACCTATATCTCCATTTTCAATATGCCGTTTCACACTTTCATAAACAGAGAAGAACCTCGACCAGAATCCTTCCATGAAGAACAATTTTTTCTCCCTGGCCAACGCCACTAAATCTTCTGTATGTTTCAACTGCATCGTAAGTGGTTTCTCACACAAAACATTTTTCCCATTTTCCAAAAACAATCGACATAATTCGTAGTGTTGCGGATGCAAGGAGGATACATATACTATTTCTACTTCACTATCCTCAGCAAGCTCTTCATAACTACCATAAGATCTGCCAAAATTATGTGATTTAGCAAATTCTTCTGCTTTGGAACTATCACGCGCTGCCACGGCTACTTTGTGGTGTCCATTTGACAGAACATTATCCATTGCTAACGAGAAATCACTGGCTATTCTACCAGCACAGCAGAAACCCCAGCGTAACGGGTCCGATGACATTCTGCACCTGAATTTATTCACGTGCAAACAATCAACTAAAAATCGATAAAGCTCATCTAATACTTTTTAAATTCAAGGATGGCAAATGGCTACGTACAATTGAACACAGGCTCATTGGTCCATACATAGTTATTTACGCAGATTGACCCAATAACTGACGGCAGATTTAGATAGTTTGTACAATTCGGTGTAATTTAAAGCATATTATGCTTGCTTTGGTTATAACTAATGAACGCCTCATAAAATTTCTTAAATCTGATGTGTATACGTTTGAAAAGATTGAGATTCAGAACATGTGAATTTAATCAAACAATCCAAATCCCATGTCATCGTCGGACTCTTCTTCTGATTCCTCTTTCTTTTCCTCCTTTTTCTCTTCGGCGGCCGGTGCAGCACCTCCAGCCGCAGGAGCAGCGCCACCACCACCAGATGCAACAGCGGCACCAGATCCAACGTTCGTCAATATTGCCTCAATGCTTTCACTGGTCATGTTCTTGGCAAACAGGGTTGGCCAAATTGGCTCAACGCTTACCTCAGCCGCCTTGACCAGCTTATTTATATTCGTAGCCGAGATCTCTAGACCCTCGTCTTGCAGAATCAGTGAAGCATAAACACACGCTAGCTCAGACGTGGAACTCATAGTTGGTAAGAAACAAAGATCTGAAAAATCATGTTTGTTTTGGCGAACATTCTGTTATGCAGTAATATTACTTCAAAACTCAACATTAATCTTTTCAAAATTATTTGCAAAGCAAGCAAAAGAGTCATTTGATATATCAAAAAATATGAACCTCCAGACCCTTTGGTGAAAAAAGCTCAAGCGCGATAACTAAGCAAGTCGGGCAGCATAAAGCACCTTAGGTGCCAAATATTGTAACTTTATAGATATGAATGTTCTGGGATGCAAAAAGGGGCAACTCAAATAAGTATTCCCATACTCTGATTTTAATAGTGAAACGTCGATTTTGTCTTAAGGCAAAGCTTCTCTTAAAAAACGCATACCCCTTCCGCACCAGAAAACTCGCTCGTATCAACTCGCACATTCTGTTTTACCGTCTTCTGTTTAAAACTAGCGCAGCACATCAAAACTTCATTTTTTGAATTGCAGAACACACTATAAGCAAACAATGGGCAAAAAAAGAACACCCTCTTACTAATATTCCCTTTAAAAACAACTGGACCCTTTTAATGCGACCCTGTTATTTGAAACCGAGTATAATGCAATTTTTGGTTCATTTGGTTAATAGTTTCATCAAGTCTGTAGCTTTCAGCAACTGTTTTAGCAAACGACTTCAGTCACACCCTGGAGCTTTACACAGAGGTGAAGTTGCTCTGCATATTCAAGCAGCAACCAAAGCATTGTATGCGTGAATTCGAAAAATTGTGTCCCGAAAAGTATTCTAGATTGTGTCTGCTTTGAACCCAAGCCTCCTGATTAATAGGCTCTCGATTTCACAACTGTACAGAAACTGGCCCATGTTTTTGCTAAATTAACACCGCAAAACAATTCAGCGATAAAACTTGAAATATTTATATGCCCCACAATAGCGTGCAACTTGCATTGAAAAAGGACATAGCACTAAAATTCGAGATCAATTTGTGTTTCTGTACGAGGCGTTTCAAAAACGCAAGAGAATCTGAAATCTGCAAAACACGATTGTCAGCTTTCCCAGCAATCGCAGACTTTGAAACTTTAGAAAATGTCAGAACTAAGAAATCCTCGCACAGTAAACTTGCAAAAAATAATAAGAACGCAAAGCTGCTCACTAGCAAATTTTTGGACACGTACAACTGAAATTTTGAAAAATCTCACAATTTCTAGACAGGGTAGAGACTGAGCTTCGCAATACTTGTCAAACAAAAATAATTGTCAAAATTTAATTCGTTTGTAAAAAAAAGTTTTCATTCATTGCTTTCTTACGCGATGAAATAAAAAAAAATGTATACTTAAATAAAAATTGTCAGTTAAAAAAGTCAAAAAAACAACCAAAACTGTAACCAAAAAATTCAGATGGAAAACGAATTAACCTAACCATAAGAGTTATTCGAGTTATCATTGGACTCAATTCATTTTCTTACCTAAAACAGGCAGAAGATAAGATAAAAAACGAAGTCCTCCTTCCGGACTCCTTCCGAAAATTGTTCGCTATCATAATCCTCTATTCATTGCTTTCTCATTACAAAGTGAAAACACCGAAAAACCAAAAAACTACCGAAAAGACCAAATAAACTTAAGCTAAGAAACATTAGAAAAAAAAACATTCTAAAATAAACTACCAAAAAAATCTTTAAGAACTCGAATATCAAAAAGAAAAACAATACAACCCATAGATATGTGGAAGCAAAAAATGTCCGAAACGACGCCCACTGACAATAAAAGACCGAGGCGAAGCTGAGCTTCGCACATTGCGATAAAAAATAAAATCACAAAAAAATAATTTGTTTCAAACGAAATTTTATTTAGAATTTTTTGGATCTCAATTTTTTTACCAATATGTTTTTCTGGCGTTTTAATCTATTGGATATGAGAAAGAAATTAGTTTGTGCAACCCGGATTTTCTAACTCGAACTTTGTGTCCTAGTTAATTGAATTCTATATTGATTGAAATAAGTTTTTCCCATTTTTATCCTACGATTTTTTCAACTTCAATCAATGTAAAATTCAATTACCAAAGAGACAAAATTCGGATTAGAGAATTCGGGCTGCACAAACTCATTTCTTTCTCATATCCAATAGATGGAAACGCCAAAAAAACAAATTGGTAAAAAAATCGAGATCCAAAAAATCCTAAACAAAATTTGCTCAAAATCTTGCAACCACACAACCAGCATGTGGTACAGAAACAAATGGCTGAAATATTCATCTGAAAAATTGATATATACTAAAATCAAAACAAAAAAAACTGATACTGAAGTTATATACAATTTCTACAAAACGGATTTGCAGAAAATTTCAGTCTGAAATAATCACATTTCTGAATATTGTGCGACAATCGCCACTTATTCTCATAGACAGTACAATCAACCCGCCTAAACACGCCTCATTCCTAAACACATCAATGAATTAAAACTAGAACTAACTACACGCAATTTAAGATGAAAAAAATTAATCAAAAACTTTGCATCCGAATAAAAACTAAAAATTATAGACAAAATCACACAATTTCTAGACAGGGTCGAATCTGAGCTTCGCAATACTTGTCAAACAAAAAAATGCCAAAATTTATTTCATTTGTTAAAAAGGTTTTCAATCATTGCTTTCTTACGCGGTGAAATAAAAAAACGTATACTTCAAAAAAAATCGTCAGCTAAAAAATTCAAACAACAAAACGACCGAAAATGTAGCAACTCAGATGGAAAATGAATTAATTTAACCATAGAAGATATTTGAGTTATAAGACTCAATTCATTTTTCTTATTTAAAAAAAAGCAAAAGATAAGATAAAAAATGAAGTTTCGTTCAGAGTATTTACACAAATACACACACTTGAAATGACTCCTTCCGAAAAATGTTCGCTATCATAACCCTCTATTCATTGCTTTCTCATTACAAAGTGAAAACACCGAAAAACCAAAAAAAATCACAATAAGACCAAAAAAACTAGCTAAGAAACATTAGAAAAGAAACAATCTATAAAAAACTACCATAGAAATTCTTTAAGAACTCGAATAACAAGACGAAAAACAATACAACCCATAGATATGTGGAAGCAAAATATGTCCGAAACGACGGCCGCTGACAAAAAAAGACCGAGGTGAAGCTGAGTTCGCACTACTTGCAATAAAAAATAAAATCACAAAACAAAATAAGGTGTTTCAAACCAAAAGTGAAAAAAAAATCGTATGATAAAAATGAGAAAAATTTAATTTCAATCAATATAAAATTCAATTACGTAAGACACAAAGTTCGGGTTAGAGAACTCGGGTTGCAAAAACTCATTTATTTCTCATATCCAATAGATGGAAACGCCAGAAAAACAAATTGGTAAAAAAATCGAGATCCAAAAATTTCTAAATAAAATTTGCTCAAAATCTTGCTATCAAACAACCAGCATTTGGTACAGAAACAAATGGCTATAATATTCATCAAAAAACTTGATATATACTAAAATCAAAACAAAAAACTGATACTGAAGTTTCATACAATTTCTACAAAACGAATTTGCAAAAAAATTTCAGTCAGAAAGAATCATATTTATGAGTATCGTGCGACAATCGCCACTTACTCTCATAGACAACACAATCAACCCGCCTAAACACGCCTCATCCCTAAACACGTCAATAAATTAAATCTAGAACTAACTCCACGCAATTTAAGATGAAAAAATAAATCGGAAACTTTGCATCCGAAAAAAATGGAAACTATAAGCAATTGTTTAATTTCAAAACATTTTGCTTTTTAAAGCACACACAAAAACCAAAAATTTGAAGCAAATTTTTTATTTCAAAAAAGAGCTTTTTCTAACAGAAGTTCTTCAGTGTTGAAAACCATGAGCTAGAACTACCATTTGCAAATCAAGAAAAAAAGTACTACAAAAATTACCAAAAAAAAATACAGAAATAAAACACTCGTAATTGTGGCGAAATCTTTAAGCCAACTAAATTCAATGTATATCTGAAGTTTCTGTGCAATCCAAAGGCAAGCACAAAAATTGTTTATCCCATGGAACGACTCAAAATTAGGCAACTATGCCGATAAAATATAAGTCAAAACAATTTGGGCCGAATAAAGTGTTTATACGAAAAAAAAACTAAGAAAAAACACGAAACCGAGATTTGTTAAATTAAAAACAGCAGAAATAAATAAAAACAACTAGCGTTTAACGCACCTCCGGTGCTTCGAAATTTTTCGACAACTCATGAAAAAAACCGCATATATTGCAAACAACATCTGCAAACTTTTAGTGTTCTCTGACTGCACCCAATTACATCCAATTTTAAAAGCGTCATCTCGAAAACTTAATGTGCCTCTGGAGAAATTTGGAAGCCAGATTTGCAACCACTGAGAGTCCCTGAGAGCGCCTTACTATAGGGTTAGGAATCCAAAATTTTGTGAATTTTTTAACATAAGATTCCCGAAAAAAAATTGAAAAAAAACGTCTTATCTCGGAAACTAAAAGGATTTGAGCATTCAAATTAAGAGGCAAGATTTGAGACGCCTGGGTGTACGCTGACAAAAAAGTTGTATCTTCATCAAGTTAGTAGTTTCAAATTTTTTGAATTTCTTTGTAGATAAGTTCTTAGAAAAATTTGAAAAAATCGAAAACCGTCACATCTCGCATACTAAAAGCATTTGAGCATTCGCGTTTAGCAGTCGCATGTGGCAAGATTTGCAACTCTTTAGAGTACCCTGACAACACCGAACTATAGAGTTGTGAGTTTCAAATTTGAAAAATAAATAATTTAAACTTTCTGAAAATTTTTGAAAAAATCGCAAAAAACGTCATATCTCGAACACTACAAAAAATTGAGCAGTGATATTTGGAGGCAAAATTCGCAATCCTTGAGAGTACTTTGACAGAACCTAACTACAAGGTTGGGAATTTCAGATTTTTAAAGAATAAAAATAATTCAAGTTTTCTGAAAAATTTTGAAAAAACGCAAAAAACGTCATATCTCGAAAACTACAAAGAATTGAGCAGTCATACTTGGAGGCAGGATTCGCAATCTTTGAGAGTACTCCGACAGGACCTAACTACAGGGTTCGGAATTTCAGATTTTTAAAAAGTAATCATAATTTAAGTTTCTGAAAAATTTTGAAAAAATCACAAAAAACGTCATATCTCGAAAACTAAAAAGAATTGAGCAGTCATATTGGGAGGCAAGATTTGCAATCCTTGAAAGTACTTTGATAGGACCTAACTACAGGTTGGGTAATTCAGATTTTTAAAGAAAAAAAATAATTCAAGTTTTCTGAAAAATTTTGAAAAAAATCGCAAAAAACGTCATATCTCGAAAACTACAAAGAATTGAGCAGTCATACTTGGAGGCAGGATTCGAAATCTTTGAGAGTACTCCGACAGGACCTAACTACAGGGTTCGGAATTTCAGATTTTTAAAAAAGTAATCATAATTTAAGTTTTCTGAAAAATTTTGAAAAAATCACAAAAAACGTCATATCTCGAAAACTAAAAAAAAAGTGAGCAGTCATATTGGGAGGCAAGATTTGCAATCCTTGAAAGTACTTTGATAGGACCTAACTAGAGGGTTGGGTAATTGAGATTTTTAAAGAAAAAAAAATAATTCAAGTTTTCTGAAAAACTTTGAAAAAAATCGCAAAAAACGTCATATCTCGAAAACTACAAAGAATTGAGCAGTCATAGTTGGAGGCAAGATTCGCAATTTTTGAGACTACTCCAAGAGGACCTAACTACAGGGTTGGGAATTTCAGATTTTTAAAAACTAATAATATTTTAAGTTTTCAGAAAAATTTTGAAAAAATCATAAAAAACGTCATATCTCGAAAACTACAAAGAATTGAGCAATCATATTTGGAGGCAAGATTCGCAATCTTTGAGATTACTCTGACAGGACCCAACTACAGGGTTGATAATTTCAGCTTTTGTGAAAAAATTTAATATAAGTTTTCTGAAAATTTTTTGAAAAAATCACAAAAAACGTCATATCTCGAAAACTACAAGGATTTGAACAGTCATATTTGGAGGCAAAATTTGTAACTCCTTAGAGTACTCCGACAGCACCCAACTACAGGGTTGGGAACTTCAAGTTTTGTAAATTATTTTGTTATTTGAAATTTCTGAAAATTTTTGAAAAAATCTCAAAAATCGTCTTATCTCGTTAACTAAAATGATTCGGGCATTCAAAATTGGAGGGCAATATCGCAACCCCTAATTCGATATTGGGCTGCTTAACTTAAACTCGGTGAACTAACCACTAAAATCAAATTGGAAAATCGAAAAAAATTCTAACCATTGCAATATACGATATAGCTTAAACATGCAAAAATAATACGTTGAAAAAGCTTAAACATGGCGAGATAGTGAAGCCCGCATTTAAATATAAAATAGATGAAAGCAAGTACACAAAAAATGCGTACATTAGAAAAAAAGTTCTACGATGCAGCAATTCCATTTTGAAATCTATAACGTATCAAATTTCAACGAACATAGTATTAAAATGCCAATGCAACCTCTTGATTAGTGCCACCATAAGAAGCCCTTTTAATTGCAAATTAGGTTGGAAAAAATGCATCGTAGTATCTCAATATGCTCCGCTTGAGTAAATAGCAATGCAAAGTAATTATAATCACGACCTGAGCTGAAAAGTAGAGACTGTGATCATAACAGCAGTATAACGAAATTTTGCAGAACTAATCCGCAGCTTAACAAAAAATGTCAGCAGATCACAAAAAAGTGCTCAGAATACATATTTTGAAAAACTACTCAATGTTCATCACTTGCGACACATGAAGAGACTAGAATCAAAATTTGAACACAGAGGCGAAGTTGCACTTCGGATGCACAAGCAAAAATATGACCGATGACGCTGCTGTAAAAATCTGATTGTGTTAAATTTTGAGTCTAAAAAATTTCTTAAGTGACGCACGCCAATTATGAGTCTACATAATTGCTAAGTGACAATAGCCAATTATGACGCATTAGTAGTAGTACCAGTCAATTTGAAAAAAAAAGAAATTTACCAACTAATATGCCTCAATTTATAGAGCAGACACATTTTAAGTGTATACGAAAAAAATCAATAAACACATCCGACCCTGCCGAGGTTCGAACCCTCTTAGTTTTTTGTGGGTCTCCTTCCCTACCTCTACACTAAAGATACATGATACCTTGAAGCTAAAGTGCTATTTGTAATAGAATCAGTAGCGTACCGAGGGGGAGGGACGACCCCCCCCCCCCCCCCCCCCCAATTCTGTTTGCCAAATTTTTCCAGAGGGTCTCCCGTTTGGTATAATTTTACGTCATTCATTTTTGGCTGAACAGCCTCAAAAATCTTCTTAAGGCACCTTCGGCGCCAGTATAACTAATTTTGAGGGGGGGTCGAGCGCCGAAAAACGCGGGCCTTCAAGTTACGGTCTGCTAGTGTTCTGGGAGAGCTCAGAAAATCAAATTGGTCGATCTAAAAAAGTCATGAAAATTTTCAATTTTTTTTTATAAAACCACACCTCCGCCTCTAGAAAACTTTCAAGACGAATATAATAGTCTGCGTGAATACCCTTAGCATTGGCTGTACTTGATAGCTGGTTATTGATGAAAACGAACACTTTCAAAATGAACACATTTTGTCGCAACATTTGCGCCACAACAATATCTGCGACTTAGGTTGGAAAAAAAAGATAGTTCATACTATAACGCAAGCTCAGCATGTGTAAAAATCCTTACAAAGATATAAATCATGCCCAGAAAAATCCGCAGCTTCAAAAACTCAAAAAATACTCAATAAAAAAATGGAGAATAATGGTGCCATGGATACTTCAAAAAACGCAAGACATGCAAAACGTGCTATGCTAATTACTTGTCGTTCAAACTACAAGATAAAATCAGGAATTTCTGTGATTCAGAAGAATATAGCTTCGAAAAAATTCAAATAACCAAGCCAGTTTAGTATCTGCATAACTGTCAGTTAAATTGAACCAAACAGCGCTTCCTACTGAGTCCAAATCAAAAATGAAGACTAGAAAAAGGAACTTTCTCTGGTACAAAATCATCAAATGATGAAATTAGTTTTCGATTATTGATGGCATCACTTTTTCTTGACACTGGGCAAAAACTTTTGGATATTTTTTGATTTTCGAATCACGAGTGACAGTGCTTTAATATTATATATCATTCGAACTATTCCGATGATTATTTGTGGCACCTGATTTTGCGTGGAAAACAAAAAAGAAATGGTCGGAAGAAAAAAATGATGCACTGAAGTCGGAATTGATAACTCCACAACCAAAATAAAATAAAATTTCGATTACAACGGGCACTAGTGGCCCAGCTACAGCTGGAGATACTTGTTTAATATTTATATGCATATATGATATGCAACTGATCAGACAGTAAGGCGCAATGAGTGAAATGGAAGGTGCGATGAAAACATGAATTTATTCTAGATAGTTTGCAAACAACTCATAACGCACCAGATACAAAAAAGGTGCCTTAAGGATGGCGTAAGTAAAAACTGTAAATTAGGAGCTCATGCGACCTCTCGTGAAGCTACGAAAACTGCCGGCACGGCAGTTGGGTTCAGTTCAACGGGAAATTATTTTATAGTGCCTTTATTTACATGATTCGAAAAAATGTGTTTTGCTGCGAACAACAATGTATTCTCATCACCTAAATAATGATAGTGACCTGATTAATCACGTGGTGGCCAGTCAATAGGCAGAATGGTTTAAGAGCAGAATGGGGGCCCAAGAGCAGAAAAAATATCAAATTTTACGCGCTAATCGGTAAATTAACTATAAGAATTGTCAATATTACCAAATAAGCAATACTTTATGCATAATTCGAATAATTTAATCGATATATTTTTTTATTCAATTTAAAAAAAATGATCAAATTATTCAATTCATGCATATTTTATTCATTTTCTTGGCATTATTGACGATTATAATAATTGTTTTGTCAATTAGCCCACATAAATCAATAAAAGTTGATATTTTTCTGTTTCTCTGCTCTTGGAACCATTCTGCTCTTCGACCATTCTGCTTTTACTCCGCCTACGGTGAACTATAGTTGCTCTACATCCGTACACTGTCGCGTCCTTTTTTCTTCTAGGAAGGACAAAAGAGAAAAACAAACGACTAAGAAGGACAACAGAGCAAAATTTCATATAACAAGGTTGAATGCTAACATCCCAAAATTTACTATGTTGGAACACTACTGTTTTCTGACTGTAAATATGCCTTCAACCGATCTTAAATTATTTAAGTGCTGGTTTTCAAAATTAAATTTTTTCAAGTCCATGGCCTTTTCCCTTTTAAAATTAGGTAGTAGCCGTATTTGAACGGCCAATCTCCCACAGCTGTTCTGTCGATTGAGCTTTTAATATCACATTTGATAATGAATCTCACTCGAAAAAACGAAAAGATACAGAAACGGTAAAAACTTAAAAACTGCACGTTTCTCCAGTCCACGGCGGTCGACGTTTCTGGAAGTTTCTCCAGTCCACGGGGGTTGCCCTATCAAAATTGAGGAGTGAACGCTTATTCACAGTAGATCCGCCAAAATTAGGACACAGATGCTTATAATAGAAAATGTTCCTCGATTCAACCCTTGATCCCAGATTTGGGGTCGTAGTTTTCGAGAAAACTCAGACAAAAAAATGACCAATAGGTCAAAAGATGGCCCCCTTGAGGTCGTAACATGTCTAAAAAAATATGGGCGAAGCAGCTTATGCAGGTAGAAATTCGACCACCAGTTCTTTCGAGTGATAGATTCTTTCGATTTGTTGATATTCCCAGATTTTAGAGACTAGTTTTTGATAAAAGTCAAACAATGTTTGACTTTGATAAAAGCCAAATATTACCCCATTGAAACTGTCGAGAAAGGTAAAAAAGAAAAAATATACCCATATGTAAACACACAGAGTAGAAGTCAATCTTTAATTGGTACCACTTTTTCGAAAAGGCAAGAGTAAATTTTGTAGAAAAAAACTAAAATTTCTGCAAAGAGTGAACAAATTTTCGTAAGTGTCTTAAAATGAAAAATTAAAATAAAACCAAATTACATATATTTATACACAGAGGCAAAGCTTGGAACGCATGCGAGAACACGACAAAAAAACAGCTCTATAAAGTGCAATAACAAAAATTAGAAACAAGCCTCGAATAAGTAAAAAAAAAATTCGGCAACCTCTGAGATGCAAACCTGCGACCTAGAGACAGACACTAGTCACTCAGCAACGGAAGGTTAATAGGTACCAAACACTAGCCACAACTTAAGCAGGAAACAGATGCTATGCAATTTCCAATGATACATTGAAATTTCCGAATAAGTTATCACTTTTAAAGAACGTTTTTATTTGCGTGGTCGGTCAGAAAAAAAAGAAGGTTCGTAAAAACACACTAAGCTGATCGCAAGTGTAATTATGCCTGTTTGTCTTTTAAGGGTATTCAAAATGCAGTTGATAATTTGATAACCAACATTAAAGAAACTCCGAATAGAACAGGCATTTAAAATGCAGACACGCTCAAAATTTCTGTATGCTTGACAAAAGTACAGATTTGAACATGAACACTGAGTACAAGTCATCTCTACCAAGCCCTTTTTGTCAAAGGTCCATTAGCTTTCTGCTATCGTTTGATAGAAAACACAAATACAGAAAACTTTCAATTTCACTAAATCCAAAATGATTTGCATCAAATCAATTGAGTCAGACGAAACCATCCATTTTCTGCCCTGGAAAAGAGTCCTAGTCAAACAATCCAAATCCCATGTCATCGTCGGACTCTTCTTCTGATTCCTCTTTCTTTTCTTCCTTTTTCTCTTCGGCCGCCGGTGCAGCACCTCCACCCACAGGAGCAGCGCCACCACCACCCGATGCAACAGCGGCACCAGATCCAACGTTCGTCAATAGTGCTTCAATGCTTTCACTAGTCATGTTCTTGGCAAACAGGGTTGGCCAAATTGGCTCAACGCTTACCTCAGCCGCCTTGACCAGCTTATTTATATTCGTAGCCGAGATCTCTAGGCCCTCATCTTGCAGGATCAGTGATGCATAAACGCACGCTAGCTCAGACGTTGAACTCATGACTACAAGTCTAAATGCGCAAGCAATCTGAAAAGAAACAGACAAATGACAAATAACTATTTTCTCAATTTTATGAAAGCTTGGTTGATGGAATGCAATGAAGCATCGAAACTAATGGAAAAAAAATTCACCAACAAGTAATAGATGCAAAAAGAAATGTTCCATCGACGCAGAGTCATGTACCAAAAAAGCATTCAACACGCTCTGACTAAACTCATAAAATCTTTATAACTTCAGTCAAAAATTTCAATTTTGCTAGAGGTATGGAATCTGTTTCAAAATTTTTCTTATGTTATGCGCATCACCACAACTTAAGAAATCGAAAAAAGCAAAAACATGCAAAAGCTCGATACACAATCCAAAGTTACCATTAGAAAAATTCGACCATTTAAAATTTCAGAAATCTATTTATGAAGATGAGGCACTATTTGTTAGCTTTTTTTCACTCCCCCCCCCCCACCGCAACATTCCAAGTTCTCCATTTTCTGATTTGTCTTGCGTGCTATTATAGCTGAATGCGTGATGTTACGATGCAAGGTATGCAGAACAAATGTGGGTATTACTATGATAGTTGTCCCTCTTTGTAAACTGATTTGTGTATAAATTTTTCAATTCAAAAACCTCGCGTAATGTTGGGTCAAACATTTTTTCAGATGAAATAGTGCACAAACTAAATTGTTTATATGAAGAAATTTGCTAGTTTCAAAACATTTGACTAACTAATAACCACAATTTGGAGAACATATTTGTCATCGAAGCTAAATTTTGGCGTTTTTTTTTTGAATTTTCCACCTATGAGATTTTATGAACTAAGGAAACAACGATTTTGACAACTCAAACATAATGACAACGTAAAGATAGTTTTTAGAAACTAAAATTCAAATGTGGGGAAAGTGGAAAAAAGCCGATTATTTGAACAACAGCACATTGCTACTAAAACTTTAGTATTGCTCTGTATAATTTTGTGTAATAGAAAATTGTTTGAAACTACCTTAATCCTACTCGTTTTGAACCGTGTTAACATATCCAGTTGTCTTTCTGATCTGTTTAAGGGCTGACTATTATATTATCATTTTAATCAGGACAACAATTTTTAACCAGCTTTCGTTTGCATGCGAAAATAACCCCATAGCTGGGTCTGGGATACCAGACAACGAGATGTGACATTGAAAAAGAATGATTGAAATGCATGTCGTCAACGAATTTTTATTCGGAACAGTACAGTGAGAGGATTTGCTAATTCAAAGGATTAATATTGTTAATATTATTTCGGAGAAGTTAATCTAAAGTGACGAAACAATTTTTAAATTTTCGAAATAGGCATGCACGACACGTAACAATTTTCTTTTTCGCGACTACTGAAATCGCGAAAGTCGAACGAAGATTTTCGCTGACAAAAACGACACACATAAGAAATACAGCGAACGACAGAAAATTATAATCGTTGAAAACATGTGAAGCTGTATTTAGACGCTAGTAGTAGTAAACGCCAATATCACAAGTAACTCAGTGATAAGTTTCCTGTTTTGGCAGCCGCAGCAATATGATTAGAAAGGAGTTTCCAATTTTCTCTGACAATAGCAACGTTTCGGAGTTTCTGTAGGTCACTGAGGTTCTCGAGTTTCTTGATGTCTTTGACTCGCCAGAAAGTCGTTTTCTTGTCCAGATTCTTGAGGTCTTCGCTGATAGTGGTAACGATTGTGGTTCTAGGTCGGCCAGGACAAACCACCGTGTAACATTCGCCCGGAAGATACATATCGACGGATAACAAAACTAAGTCTTAAGACGACTGGCTAGCGTCTAAACAGAGCTTTGCATGTTTTTCACCGTCTCTACCAAGCCAGTACTTTTCGGTGGTCTTTCTTACATCAGGCTGACAAAAACGTTACTGTTCTCCGGCTTCGACCAGAACGCTCAAATTAACTAGATTACATGCAAAAATAGTGAGCTCATGGCTGGGTCTCAGTATCCCCAGACCACGAGGTCACTCCTAAAAACAGGGCTACTACTTATTATATTACTATTGTTTTTGTTCAGTAGATAAAAATCATCATCTCCATCGAAGATGGATCAACCCTTTCCCCCCTACTTCTAGCTCCTCATTCTTGTCAAAACGAATTAAGATCTTAATTAAATTCAAGTCAGGACATGACGGATACTAAAATTCAATATAAGTTCATAAAAGTCCACGTCCCGAGACCCTTCCGGATTCTTGAATCCGGTGAATCAAGCTTCTTAATATCCAGTTCACAATAACTCGGAAGGCTGGGTTTTACCCTTCACCGTTGCTCGCAACGGCCTTGCAACTATTGTAACAGCACAATAGTTGCAACTCGGAACGTCCTCTGCTGTTCGGTAGTTCGTTGTAGTTTTTTAGTCTCGATTTCGTACTGTTCGTAATCGCAGATAAAAGTTGTTCTGTTTTTTCTTGCTCTTTTAGCTAAAAATGGCCGTTTCTGACGTTTCTCAGAAATATGACGTCATAATTCGAATTTTTAAAAATTAGAATTCCAGAATCTTCCAGCCTTCACCGTTTGGCTAATCGTTCAAATAACGTCCTTATCCGTTCTAAATCGCCAATTCGGAAGGCTTGCTGCTAAAATACCGAATTCTGCAGAAACTGCATTTTGGCCATTCTGGTCGAATGTCACATACTCCCCGGACAGTCCGGTCAATGTCCTCATTGAATCGCGCAATGTTCTAAGTGGTTACAGTGTCATCGAACAGAATTTACAAAATGCACGAAATTACTTTTACCTACGTCACATCGACTCACTGCAGAATATAAATGGCATCATCCTACATCACTATAGCCTTCAAATTCTTTCATTAATCTGCACATTGAGGATATGACTTAAGATAAAACATATTTTCTGACTTCCAGTGTCAATATCCCGATTGAAACTTTTTCTCCTAGATTTAAAAGGTGTTGGCTTGCAGGACAGTCCTGCCAACCAACAAGCTAAAATTATCCTACTATGCTCCTTCCCTTCGGAAATCTTGCTTGTTTATTGTCCTGAATATTAAAACTAAGGAACTTTGTGGTTAGAAAGAACAATGCAACAACCTCCCTCCTCAAGAAGTTACTCAAGTTTTTCATGTCACCACAAAGTGATCAGTCTTCCTAAGTGATTAAAAACAATCATGCAGGCTGGAATATTTAAATATACTCTTCCCTCAAGCCTTTCTAAATAAATAATAAGTGAGTGTCTCTAAAGCCACTTCAACTAAAACCAAAATGCAAATTTATAAATGCAACAATTTCCAAACTCAACTCAAATGTTTCAGTTTTCAATTACAACTTGGTTGCTTGGTTTCTCATTTGAGTTTTTCACACACATAAAACAATTTTGAGTTTTAACTTTCCTTCATCATCCCTTTGTTCTCTTCTTTTTTCGTCGTTTAGAAGTTCTAAAACTTCTAAATTCTTCTAATTTTCTTTCTTGTTGCCTCTTGTTTTCTCGACCATTCATCAATGCTCCATTTCCTCCTCCTGTGACGCTGACTCTGCACTCTCGGTCTCCGTGTCTTGTAGCACGTCATTGACTATCCTGACGCTGTTGGAAGCCGTCCTCCAACACTTCTGCTCTTCCACCCTCTGTTTACAGCAAGGTAGGGGATCCACGTTTGATTCTCTGTTTCTACAGAAGCTGTTGTGGAGACACAACGTCACGTTTCTCTCCAAATCTTCTTTCAGCATCTCTGCCTTCTCATTTCCCCTACGCTCGCTCGTCCTGGAAATTCTTTTCACAGCGGTGGTCACTGCATTCCGATGGGTCACGAAAGCTCGCTTGAAAGCTCCTGCCCCAATGTCCAGCTGATATTCACTGTACACTCTGTCATGTTTCGACATATGCTTTTTCGCATACTCGTACAACCATGCAGTCATGTTAGCTCTGAACCATGGCATCAATCGTTTTCTTGCCCATATCTTCTTCACCTCCATCGGAATGTTTAGAACTTTGCACATTGTCTCAAAAAGATCTAAATCTTTTAGACAATCTAATTTCTGCAATTGTTCTCTCGTCGGTGCTTCCTGTCTATTATTTTCTCTCACATAAGCTTCCAGCCATCGTATCGCCATCATAACTCCCACTATCACTATTGTTATGGGCTGTGATGAATCTGGTAAACCCATGGAGAGCAGCTCTCCAGAGTCCCAGATCAACACCAGATTACTACGCTTGGGATACCACCAGGTCTGCAGCAAGCAGTGGCAAGGAAACTCATCATGCGTCAACATGATGCTCCTCCAATTACGTTTTCCCGAAGCTTCCAGCAATGGTTCCACTTCCATCATCACTCGGTGGATTTCATCATTCTCATCTACTGCATTGTAATCTGTGACAGTTGATCCTCTCTGTTTCTGTTTTTCAAAGTCACTGAAGTTCCCGCTCACATATCCCATGAATTTCTTTCCTAGTATTGACTCCAACTCTTCTTTGGTTCTTTCTGGAACTGCTGAGAAAATCTTACACAGTAACTCGTAAGACTTTTCAGACATTCTTGCCAACCTCACGCACTTCGGCACTGAAAAAGCTTGATCCACGATCGTTCTTGTGCTCTTCACGTCCACAGCCACGAAATGTACAGGGTATCTGCTCTTGCACATTGGAGCCAACGTTGAACCCACCAAATATCGTGCTCCTGATGGTCTACAATAAGTTTCGCTGTGTCTGATGTTCATCTCCGTTTCGATTGCTTCCCTCCATTTTCCTATATACTTCTGCTCAGTCTGCAGAACTCCTGGGAATACCTCTACGCTGATGGCTGTGACCATCTCATGTTTCTGTTCTAGATTCAATAGTGACTCTAAAGAACCAAACATGCTGTAGAATCCTAGTGCTGTCACTAGATTCACATCGGTTCCTCCATGGCAATCTGCTATCAGTTCCGTTTCCGTTCTTGCTTTCATCACTACATTTCCAAACAATACCGTCAACTGCTTGTGTTGTTTCTCCAGGGTTTTCACACAGTCTAGACTTCCACAAACGTGACCCTCTAGTCCACAGACTTCCGCCAGACAGCTACCAGGTTTGACCCAGTCTTCTGGTCCCCAGCCAGGCAACTCCACTCTATCTTCTCCGTTGCTCTTAGAGGCTGTTATCATCACATTATATATGATGTTGAGGTCACGCAGGTTACAGTCCACATTCAGTTCCCTCTGTACGTCCTGTGTCGCCCGTAATATTGAGTCAGCGTTGGGACTAGGACACCACGATGGCTTCATCAATTCCCACACTGCCATCAAGCTCGTTCTCAGTAATTCATCTGAGAACCCCAACCCAAATTCCACTCTCTTGTCGGATTTTGGCACTGAAGGTGCAGTCACCTCTTCTTCCAAGACCAATCCCAATTTGGCCTGTGGATTGTTAACGCTCTTAGTCGTCACAATTCTGGACGTCCAGAATCTTAGTAACACCGCCTGCTCATAATCAAAGAAGCAATCACGTATGTCTTCACTCAGGAAAGGATTGTATGCTATCCCTATAATCCCGGACACATAGCTATAGGACTTCTTCTTGATCGGTCCACAGTATTCACTGGATTTTGGCAATGCTCCCATAGATTCTTTAGTGAGCCTCAACTCCTTGTTTGAGAATCTCCTGATCTCGTCTATCTTTTTCATGGGTTCCAGTTCTTCAGGTTCTTTCATGTTCACCCTCATCGGTTTACTTTGCTGCATATCCAGCATTGCTAGTAAGAACATGGCTTTCGTTCGCTCATCGCCTTCCTTCAACATTTTAACACAAGTGCTTAATGCAGGTACTGAAATCTGCTCTATCAGGAATCGAATGAAACAGAGAGCGTCTCTCCGCTTTGCACACGCTACTGCTGCTCCCTCCTGGACTATCAGATCCCTCAGATTCGTCATAAGGAAAACTTTTTCCTCCTTTGATCTCTTCCTTTCTCCCGAATCATATTCTTCGCTAGTCAGTCCCATCATGCACCAGGCGAGCCTGAGTTGTAATTCTGTCCTTACGTAAGGTACTGCCACGAGAGCATGTATTCTTGGCGTAGTCCTCATTTCCTCTTCGAAATACCTCAATACTACTGCTTTCCATGGAAGGCTCACCAACTGCTCGATCGTCTCCGCCTGTACGTCAGACGACGCCAAAGTTCCGTACGCCTTCTGCTTGAGGGTGGTGCCTTGCAACATTGTTTCCAGATAACCCTCCATGGCTTTTTCCTCTTCCAGGGCCATTACATGCCCTCTAGCCGAGTTTCGGTATTCCAACATCTCCATGTATCCACCGGTGGGTTCATCTATCGACACTGTCTCAGACACTGTCAGTCTGTTGTATTCCACTGGTGTTAGTTGTCCTGCAACACTTCCCTTTCCATGATTCATTGGAGATGGCTTGAAGTCCCTCATTTTACTCTCTCCACATTGACTGAGTATTTCCATTTCTAAAGTCGCTCCAGTCAGAGTGCGGTCACTCCTTTTGGATTTATGACCGGTTGACTTTAACCCAGCCATGAGAATGGGTGGCACCATCGCTATATCAGTTAATATTCTATCTGTGCCAGACAATTGGTAATCACCTTGCCCCAAATCCATGACTTCCTCAACTCGTTTTCTTTTCGCTGAGTTACCAGCTTCCATCGATATTTCCGAATCCACTTTCGTCTTTCCAATCCTCCTCGGCATCACTCTGCTGCCTAACTTCATTTTCATCGCATTGATTTTATCAATCACCATTTTTGATCGCATCGTTCCTCTCCTGGTCCTTGACAAGTACACCACCTCTCCTTCATTGTCCTGCGGTGTCATCTTGATGGGAGAATTCGCTTCACTCTCATCAGTGGCTGAGTCGATCAATAACTCACTCAGTCTCCCTTCACACTCATCAAGCTTGTCAAGTACTTCTCTCACCAAGGGTTGATTGAGACCTGTTTTGAGAATGGACTGGGTCCCATAGCTCTGAATCACAGTCCAGACTTCTTCCATGAACGCCACTCTGTCCAGCTTACATCCCGTCCTACTCTCGTGGTCTCGGTGATGTACTTCCCATTCTTCTTCGGGTAGCGTTCCCAAGAAAGGTACTCTGGCTGAGGCCTCTATTCTTCTCCTCCGAGGTGATTCCATGAGGATTCTCTGATCGTTATTTCTTGTATTGCCAGGAGAGCTGCTCTCCGGCAAATTCCGTTTCATTTCCTCAAAGGCTGACGGAGGTTCCAGTGTCGAGATGCCTTCATCCGCTGGCTCAGTCGTTTCCAACGTGTCTGCATTATTCTCAAGATCACTGAAGATATTGAAATCCAGGCTGGATGTTCCTCCTGTCGATGCCCTGTCGTCTTCCCCACCAGCTTGATCTTGTTGCATGGGTTCTTCCGTCTGACGGTTTCCACCCTGTCCGTCATCTCCTTCTGACTTGTCCCCATTCGAGTTCGATGGTCCTTGTTTGTCATCATCAGCTTCTTCCTGGAATCTCGGTATGAGCAATGTACCGGCTGATTTATCTTCCTCTTCTCCATGGACCACTTTAGTTTCTTCGCAGCCGAAGGGTGCTAGGAAAATTCTCGTCTGCAATATTCCCGCAACTTTCATCTCTTTTCTCACACTAGTCAGGATTACTGAGGTTTCAGGCAATTCAGTCCTGCCTCTCATCCTCATTGGAGCTGAACCTAGTCGTCTCCATTCCTCATCAAATCCTTCAGGCTTGGGAGTAGCGGCGCTGCTTATTCGCCTTCTCGTCGCTTGATCCGTGTACGCAAATCGTGTGTACTGTAACACGGCGGCATTTCTCCCCACGAAGTATGGATCCATCGTCGCCGAGAAATTCCCTACTCTCCTTTCATTGGTTTCGAATGCTCTCAACCTAGGAGTTTGTACTACGGAGACTGCTCCGAGCAACATCCTTCTTATCAGAGGGAATTCGGGGATTGCTTCGGGTAGCTTCTTGTAATCGCCCCAGTCCTTCGTCTCTTCTCTCACCTTGTGATACGCTGCTGTGAGACGAGGCACTCTGGTCATTTCGCCATTCGTTTTGTCATAGGGCCTCAGATTCCAAAGCTTTGGAAACACCTCGATGTGCCCTCTTTCTACTTCTCCCATGCGGTCACAGAAGTGATCGTCAAAATTGATGACTGTCATCTCTGGCTCCGATATTTTCGCAAATAACAGATCTTCACTCATGAGCACTCGCAATGCGTGCTGCTCACACCAGTTCAGTGTACTACCGTCCACTGCCGATATGAGGTTCAGGTGCAACACCGACCTCCTATATGCTTCCACTTTAACGTCAGGGAACGCAAAGGTGACTGCTGGTCCATAGATCACTGTCACGAACTCCGTGACTCCTCTGATCAGTGCCAAGGGATCGATTCTCATAGCTAAGCTCAAATCTGTTAACAGCGGCATGCCTCCAACATGTCGTCTAACATCTTCCTCTCTTTCAATTGTCTCGTCTTCTCCGGTTCCAAAGCGATTTTGCTGCAAGAGATACTGGATAAGAGTGTGTCTCAGGTCTCTTATTTTGTTCCACGAGTCTGTGGATTTCTTCATATCCAGATTCTTTACTCTCTCTTTCATCTGCTCTGGACAACGTGCCAGTTTCATCAGCCCTCCCAAGTTTCCGTGGGTTAATGCGATCAACGTCAAAAGTCCATCTAGTCGCAGGTTCTGTATTCCATACTGTTCTTCTCCAAATTTAATTTGATTTCGATTTCAAGTTTTGACTCAAGTGAGCAATTAAATGATCAATCAGGATCTAGAAAAGAAATCACGAATGTCACACTTGTCAATTTCACCTTAACATACATCGTTAAAATCTGCTTAAAGACAGTTCAGATAAAAAGATATTTATCCTAAAATTTATTAAAATCAATTGGTTTCTAAAATTTTGGAATTCAACCTAAGATTGGACAATCCAAACTTTGGATCTATTCCCAAGATCGTCATCTAGTTGTTCATGGTCACTAACCCCTACTTACCCATGATCTTAATAACCTAACACATAACATAACCTAACATAACACACATATCACATATTACATGCAACTTGGTCCTTTGGCCTAACACCCTCTCGCACATCACTCAGCCTATACTTAAGTAATATTTCTTATGTAGATATACTTGTATGTTCGTGTCAGAGAATATCACGTGTACAAGCGCGTACAATTCCCGAGGATGCAGTCTTCCTCTATTTGGATCGTACACTGGAAGCGAAAGCTCCTTCACGTCCATTTCCACCAGGAAGTCCCTCAGCCTCGTCAAAGACAAGACTAGATTTTCTGGATCCACGTGTTGCTTCTCTGTCGCCCTCGTTACCAGGAAGCATAAGTACTTTCCCGGTATTTGCGACACCGCCGGGGGTAAGGCTGCTACGCCCCCTATCCCTGGTCTTTGCTTCCAAAGGAATTCCACGTTTTTATATTCCCTCTTAAAATCTGCCGCTAGCGCCGTCCTAAAACTCATGTCTGCGGTGATAGCTACCGCACATGTTCTGTTTGTGAGTATGAAATCACTGTCTGTTAGTATTATGTTACTTGAATATTCATTTGGTAAGTTAAAATATGACTCAACTACCCTGCCTATGTCAGGTTTCTTAGGTTCTTCACCTGTTTCTGCTTCTAAGTTTCCTGTTTCTCTTGCTATTCTCAATTTTTTTATTATCAAGTTTTCAGTGTGGGTAAGTCCTACCCCCACTCCCCGGACAAAAATATCCATCGGCGTCCCCGTCGATCGCATACCGGGTATTAAGTTAAGATTAGAAGCTGGAATGAGAAGTTGTCCTTCCTGGGCAGCCCAGGAAGGATCATCTCGTTCGGTCTTAATGTATTTCGCGCTTTCGCGATCTACGTCTTGAATCGTCACGCTGGTCTTTTCAGGGTCTGATGTCATTTCGTTCAGCCACTCTAAGACACGCAAGTTCGTCAGGTCTTGTTCATTTGACTGCCGTTGCTCATCGTCGAACTCCACCTCGGGTTTCGACCAGTCGTCAACCCACTCGTCGTTGTGATCATCGACTATGTCAATGTCCTGTGACACTGTTATTTCCTCTAAACCCACTACTTCCTCCACTATTTTCTTTAGATCTATCCTATCCACTACAAAGTCGTCACCGTAAGGATTGTATTTCTTTCTTAGTCTCGTCCCGTCTTTCTGACGAGTCTGCATCGTGAACGGAAGATCTGGTTCCATGTTCTTGGGAACCTCTGTCTGTTCGGAATCCTGCCAATCTTCCTCTGCGTAGGGCAAGGTTTCATCGTCCGCTTCGATCTGTTCGTTTGGATCCAGGTCCAATGGTGTATCCGTACCTTCCTCTACGACTTCGTTTCCATCGTTCTTCTCCCTGGTGCCTTTTTCATTGACCTCACAAGCAGGATCCATCATTAGATAATCCCCTTCTTCCATGTCTGCAGGTATACACCAGTCTTCTGTCGATGGATTGTGTGGCTTGATGTTCTCGTAGTGGGCGGCTCGGCCAGTACTCAGTCTATAAAAGCGTCCCTCTTGGTGCACCTCTGTAATCATGAAGGGTCCCCTCCACTTCTTCAGAAGCTTTTTTGTCCCTTTCGGTGGTATAACGTTCTGAAATACCCATACGTAGTCTCCCACCGAGTAAGCCTTTGCACCAGCTGCTTTCTTGTCGAATCTTTTCCTCTGCCTTGCCTGTGCCTGCTGAGTGTTTCGTCTACACAAGTCGTTCAACTCCTGTTGGCGTCTGATCACATCCCTCACGTAGACCTGTGGGGATGTTTTCTTTCCCTCATACTCTGGGTAGAAGAATGTCAAGGGTAAAGACTTCTCGTGTCCCGTCAGCATCATGTGTGGACTGACTCCAGTGGTGGAGTGTTGCGTGCTATTATAAGCTCCCATCACCTGTGGAAGGTATCTGTCCCAATCGGTCATGTACCTGGAACAATATACTCTCAGCATCGACACTAACGTCCTATTCTGTCTTTCCACTAAGCCATTCGTCTGAGGGTGGTATGTCGTGGAGTGAGCCTGAGCGACTTGTGACCGTCTCATAAGCTCTTTCGTAAGCTCGCCTACGAAAGCCGTTCCATTGTCCGATTGAAACGTCATTGGACATCCGTGTCTTGCTATCCACGTATTGATCAGGTGGTCGCATGTCTCTTCCGCCGAGGCAGTTATGCGGAAGAGACATGTTATGTGGATAGCAGGACATCCGTGTCTTGCTATCCACGTATTGATCAGGTGGTCGCATGTCTCTTCCGCCGAGGCACGTATTTAATCCGCCGAGGCGATCTGGTGATCTATCTGCACCACCTCGTTGAATTCAGACGACTCAATTGATTGTAAAGGAAATCGCAACTTCCTAGGATCCTTGACCTGTTGGCATGACAGACATGCTGTCACCCATTTCTCGCATGCCTTTTTCATCCCAGGCCACTCAAAGCGCTTCAGGATCCTCTGATACACTTTGTCGATCCCTTGATGGCCCATCTGATCATGCGACCTGAATAATAGTTCTGTCTGATAGAGTTGCGGCAACACTATCGCGTTATATTTGTATAAGACCTTGTCTTCTTCTCTTCTCCTGCAAGCCACGATCCCGTCCTTGTTCAGATATAATCTCCCCTCCTTCTGCATGAAGTATTGTCTCAGGATCCTATAGCTGTCTTCTTCCAGGTCACCTTTGTCAGGTGCACCGTTTTCTATCCACCTTTTTAAGTTGCTTGTCATTCGATCATTTCTCTGCGCCCTTAGAAGGTCCGAGAGTCTGTATCTCGCCTTCAAGTACGTCTTCATGATTCTCATCTGACTGTTCAGCTCGTTGGGCTGATGTGTGTCTTCTTCCATCTTAACGCACCAAATCTTCGCCAACGGTTGTGTTTCTTGTTGAAACGGCTGAAGATCAGTCCTGACTACCTCTTTCTGCGGCAACAGGCTTATCGAACGTTTCGATACCGCTATCGTTTCTAAGTCATCCGCTGCGTTGTCAAAGACTCTTTCGCTTGGTATTAGGTAGCGATCACTGTCAGGATCCTGGTACACCTCTCTGTCCAGGTTTCTCGCCCGAGTTTCCACTAGTAGCGTGTGTATCGCCAGTTCTGACAGTTCTGATCCCGAGGTCGAATCCCTGTCTGAATAGGTGTTCATTCTCGAGCTTTCTGACTTATCATCCGTCGAAGGTGTTGTGCCGGAGACTGCACGCTCCTCCAGATCATGTCCGTATTTCCTTCGCATCCATCTGAACTCCCCGGACAAAACTTTGTTCTCTAGGTCCTGTTTCTCATCAGGAATTTTCTCGTCTATCTCGGACTCCCCGGACAAATTCACTTGTCCCGGGTGTTGATCTTGTGATTGCTGGTTTTTCTCCTCATCCTTCTCCCCGGACAAATAGTCTTGCAGCAGATTTTGTTCTACCTCTTCACCCTCTTTTTCCCGGTCTACAAAGGTGACGGTTTTCTTTCGCTTGCTGCTCCCCTGTTCTTTCCGTCCGTAAGAAGTACTGGTTAAAATCTCTTGGGGTATTGAGGATACTAGTTGCTGAACTATTGTCCTACAATCCCTCTTGTTCTCTTCGTGCTGTTGTCTGGACGGCATGATCTTCACTTTCTTACTGACTGTTAGCGATGCCACTGCTGCTGTCCACTCGGGGTCATCTCTGGTCACTTCTCTTTCTAACAATCCACCCAGCATCCGCATTACTTGTGGTGTGACTTGCACCGTTTTATCCAATAATGAGAGGCTGTTTATATTCATGCGAGAGAGTTCTTGCTGGACCAGGTTCGAGCGCAGCAACAAATCTAAGGGGACTGGATCCTCCTTGGACAGGATCTTTATCTCAGCTGCTTTCTCTACAGGTAACTCAGGATGCCCTGGAATTGGATGTCCAGACTTATCCAACCATCTCGTTAAGGGAAGCGCTTCATAAGTTTCTTTGTCCAAAAACGAGAATCCCTCCTTTACTTCCGCCTGATTGGCCTGCTTCTGCTCCAATCTTTCATAGAACTCAGTTTTCTTGCTGAGACTGTCAGCATTCTGATGTTTATCACGCATCCTATGTTCGATTATCATATGGTAGCCATCCAATCTGACTATCCATCTACCAATATAACTCTGATCCATCGAGTAGGTCTTCAACCAGGATAACGCTCTGTTGTCCACGCGTAACTTGAAGGGAGCGCTCCCCAAGTATGCACGGTACTTTTCCACGAAGGTGACTACTGCAAACATCTCTGCTTTCGGTGCGCCATATTTCATCTCTGTGTCACTCAAGACCTTGCTGCCGTATGCAATGGGACGGAGGACTGTTCTTCCGTTCCATTCTTGCTCCTGATGCAATATTCCTGAGATGGCCACTACCGATGCGTCTGTGTCAAGGACATACATGCCCTTTTCTGTAGGCATGCCCAGCACTGGCGCTTCGCACAGTTCCCGCTTTATGTTCTCGAAAGCAACTTGTGCCTCATCATTCCATTCGAACTTTTTCCCTTTGTTGCGCATCAGCTTCTGCATCGGGTACACCTTGTCCGCGTATCCTTTTATGAATTCTCGGTAGTAATTGGCAAACCCTAGGAAGCTCATGAGCTGTGTGTCCGTTCTAGGAGCTTTCCATGTCAGCACAGCCTCTACTGCTTCTGGATCTGGCCTCACACCATGCCGGTCCACCATTCTCCCCAGGTACTTGATCGAATCCCTAAGGATTTCACATTTCGATGGTTTACATTTCAAGCCTGCTCTTTTCATACATCCGAAGACCTCATCGAGTCGATCAATGTGATCCTCCAGGGTTGGTGTCGCTATGACTACGTCGTCCACGTAGCACATCAAGAGATTCCCGTACTTTTTGGTCACTCCTGTCAAAGCCTGAGCCATCAGCCTTTGAAAGGTTGCTGTTGCATTGCACAAGCCGAAGGGCATCCTCTTCCACTGGTACAACCCCAATTCGCACGCGAATCCTGTTTTCTCCCTGTCCTTCTTTCGCAGAGGAACCTGCCAGAAGGCAGAACCCAAGTCCAATGTGGTGAAGAACTTTGCATCACCAAGTTTGGATAGGCTCTCGTCTATTCGCGGTATCGGGTACGCATCTTTAATCGTTACCGCGTTCAAGTAACGAAAGTCGCAACAAAATCTAAGCTGCCCCCCTTTCTTTTTCGCCATTACTACTCCGCAAGCCCATGGTGATTTCGAGGGTTCTATCATGTCGTATTCAAGCAACATTTCTATTTCCGCTCGGCACGCTTCCGATTTATGTGGCGTCATTCGCCTTGCGCCTTCCCTATGGGGAACGGCGCCCTCTTCTAGTTCGATTTCGTGTTCGACGAAATTACAGCAACCGATGTCCGCCTTATGTTTTGAAAATACTTCGGCGTTCCGATCTAGGAGGTCCCGCAATTTTTCAAAATCTCCCTCACCTATTTTTCCTTTTAAATGTTCTATTTCTGGCAAAACCGGTTTGTCAGAATCTAGTTCATATGACGAGGGGCGTTCCGGAAAATTCGAGCAGCTTGATAAGCCGTCGTCCGTTTCGGATTTCATTGAAAACAATTTACGAATAGATTTTAATTCATCAATCCTCTTTAAAATTTTATCTTTATTTGCATGATAAGGACAGTCTTTCACACTATATTTCTTCAAGTTTTTTGTCTCTTCATAGTCGGTCCTCATCGGCAATGCGTAACCAAGCTTCTTTCCACGCTGGATTGAAACCGTGGTGTCCAGTGTGTTCAACAACACACTGACACACAGTCCGTTTCGCGTTACCGAGAAGCTCCGGCCTAAAATCACCGAACTCTGACTATTTGGATTCGGTACCAAGCAAACCTGTTTACTATCACTTAACGAATTTAAATTTCTCATTCTAAAAATCGCTACTACAGCTTGTCCTGGTTGTAACTTTACTTTTCTATCCAAAAAAACTGGTACCTTATTTTCATCTGTTATTATCCTATTAATGGGTCTCTTAACATACTTTCGGTCCGGGTTTCTAATCCGTATTAGACCGTTGTTTAAGTCAATCAACACGTCAAAGTTCCTGACAAAATCTCTGCCCAAGATGAATTGGTCGGCGTCGTCCAGATTCTCTACCACCAGGAAGCTCATCCAAAGGTTCCGTCCTCCCATGTGAAGGACCGTCACCGGTGTTCTTCCGGCTACGTAGATAGCTCCTCGATTTGCAGCGGCTAGTCGGAGATTCGTAGGAATCAGATCTCCCCGCGTGAAGCCCATTCTCTCCCAGGTTTTTATCGGCATCACGCTCACCACCGCGCCTGTGTCCAGAAGCCCTGTGACTCCGATTTTTGTTCCGTTGGTGTCAAGCAGGTGTGCTGTCACATCTGCTTCATATCCAATATGTACCGCGTCTTGTTCCATCATGGCGTCATGGCCTATCCTGCGGACTTTGAGTTCCTCTTCACCCAAATAGATCTGCCCCATTTGGTCATCATCTGTTGTTATGTAAGTCCTGGTGTAGATGCTGATTCCATCCACGTTCAGCATTATTTGATACGGCCCATAGACCTCCAAGTAGCGTCCTTGAAGTTTCTTCATGCGAGGGCCACCCGTCGTTAGTAGTGCTCGCACAGCTCTCGACTCAGTGCGTGGCTCCACCTGCCTCAGATAATCTGCATATGTGTCCAAATGCATTAAAGTGAACTCTGATGGTTCACTCAAATTTCTTATTACCTGGTGTCCAGCCACTGAGATTATCGACTGTATCTTCTTTCCTTGCGGCGCCATGCCGAACCTCTTACCGGAGATCACTTTAAGTTTCATATCTAAACTGCTTGGTGTTTTCGTCTCCTCGAACTCCGTTGCTTCGAAGGTATTCAGTTGCTCCTGAAGCTTTTCATTTTCCAGTTCAAGTTTCACTCTTTGTTCGATCTCTTTCGTCACCAGTTCCTGTTGTACTCTATTTAGAGCATCCTTTGCGGCTGCCTTATAATCGATCTTGAAGTCATCGGCCGCAGTTGCTGGTTCCGGTTCACATGCTTCTCCTGTTACCGCTTGCATTTTCTTTGCCGCCAGCTCTTGAGGTTTGTCCTTCCTGCGTGCCTCTGCTTCGGTTAAAAGTCGAGCCTTGCTCGCTTTCACTCCTGATAAAGCTTCTTCATGCCTTGGATGCTTGATGTCTGCCACTGCATCCCAGAATTGTGGACAGTCTGATTTAAAATGACCTTCCAAGTTGCAAAAGAAACACCTCGGGCCGAATTTCGCAATTACTCCTCTCATGAAATCCTCATGTTCCAACTCTGACGCATCTTCGTCCTCGAGGCTAAAGCCTATTGCTTTCATGCCTTGTTTATAAGCTGGGCATGCTGACACATGATGGTCTGTTGAACTACAATTAGCACAAGAGCGTCTCTTGTCCATATCGTCCCTCGGTTTGTACCAATTGTTCCCTTGGTTCGCTGGTCCGTTGTTAAAATTGCCATAATTGTTCTTGTAATATCCAGATCTCGAAGGAGGTTTCAGCAATAGATACTCTTTCGATTTGAGTCTCAACTCCTCCGGTGTTGGCGCATTAGTTGATAGTGGTGTGTAATGCGTTGCTAGCATCGTACGAAGTTCATCGTTTTTCACACCATCGATGAATTTTGAGGCTACGGCCAGGTTCATCCTTCGATTTGACTCATCCGGTTGGCTGCGTCTTCTCAGCATTTCCAAATCATCGAGAAACTTGTCTATAGTTTCATCTTCCCGCTGCCTCCGTTTCTCGAAGCGCATCATCGCCTGGTGCCCCTGCACCCCTGATCCGAAACGGTTCAATAAGATTTCGAAGATTTTTTCAGCAGTGTCGCGTTGATACTGTTTCTTGGCCATGACACAGTTCAGGGCTGTCCCTTCTAAGTTGCTGGTGAGCGCGCTGCATTCCTGTCTCTCAGACAAGTCTTCTTCCTCGAAATGCAGCTTCATTACCTCTATCCAGGTATCAATACAGCCATCAGATTCGTCTTTGTAGCATCTTGGTTTCTTAAAGACTCTTCTGGACTTTTCACTGCGTTCATTGGTTCTAGATAACCTCGTCAGGAACGTCTCCAAAGACCTGTTCAGGGGTTCAAATGCTGTGGCCATTGCCGTAGCATCCCTTGAGTGTCCCGCCTGAGTGTCCTCACACCTTGTCGAAGGCTCTGTGTGCGGTACATCCCTACAATCCGAATCACCATGAGCGTTTCCCGCTTGGCCCATGTGACTCCTCCTCGGGCTTGTATGCCCCATGTTGCCAGAATCGCTTCTCCCGGTCGCATGTGTGCTTTGCGTTGGTCGTTCGTTCGAGGTTTGTCTGTTCCCCGTTGAACTTGCTCTACTGTTCGGGCCCCATGCTGTATTACCCCTTGTGGCATAGCCTGATGAACTGCCCCTGCCTCTAGTGGATCCATTTGTCTTCCTCCTTTGATGTTCATTGAAGTTCACCCTCGGTTCCCTGCTGGGACCTCCCGAGTTCGGCTCTCCTTCTTTTGGTCCACTCTTGCTGCTTAGTAGCCCGTCCAACCTATCCATGATAGCCTGCGTTCGCCTCTCCATCATCGCGTCTATTTTTGTGTCAAGAGACCCAAGAGACTGCTCTTGCTGAATTCTTAACTTCTCCATGTCGGCTCTTAAGCGTAGCTCCCTCTGTTCCGCCTCTCTTGTCATTCGCGACAAGTTCCTCGTCATATGTTCGTCTGTTCTTTCTTTCAAGCGTTTTTCGCTTCTGTCAACTTCTTGTCTGTTGCGGTTTATTTCTTCCCGCAGACTTTCTCTTTCAATGTGAACTGCTCTTTCCAGTTCACTCATCCTTATCGACATCTGTTCATTTTGTTCTCCTAAACTGCCCACTATGTTGTTTAAGGCTTCCTCTAGTGCCGCCCCGTTATCCATGAGTGGCGTCACATGTGGTGGTGTAACTCTGTCGGTCCCAGGTAGCTTCGTGCTGGTAGAGATCCGGGCCTTGACTCTCTGTCTTGACGTTTTATCATTATCTCTTTCAGGATCCGCTAACTCGTTGCCTAGCCTTCCGGTTCTACTCTCTCCAGTTTGTGGCTCTGAACTTGTCCTAATCGCGAAGTCTTTTGACTGGCCTGGTGTGTTTGCCTCTTTGCTAATCGTTGTCACTACACCAAATTTATCCATAGTTCTAGTCTCTCTTCCGACGTGTGCCTCACTCTCCTGGATCGAACTATTGAGACTGACTTGAGATCCAAAGTCCCCTTGCTCCTCTTCATCCTCTTCCTCCTGGGACTCCCCATCGTTTCCTGCTCCTCCTCCCATGCTGAATGGAAAGATGTTTCCGAAGGTGTTCTTCATTCTTTCTGAGAACGATGATGAGGTTGTTTGTTTTCCAGTTCCGCTTGCCATCATAGTGTTGTCTGTCGGAGATCTTCTAGTTGCCGTTACTTCAGTTGAGATGTCGGACAGTTCCGACATCTCCTCTCGATCCAACGTCCCGGTGGAAGTGGCAAAATCATGGCCTTGTTCTACCGGAGTAGATTCACTCGCCAGCCTTCTGCCTCTCCCTTCCAGTCCATTTACTCCCTGGTTGTCGTTCATGGTATGGTCCGTATTGACCTCCACTTCTAACAGTTCTCTTTGCTCTTCTGAGGTCTTTTGACTTCTCGTTTCAACCATTCTGCCTGAAACCGTCCCCTTTTTATCGGACCGGGTTCGCTTGATCCAATCCACAAAAGGATCGGTCATCGTTTTTCTTTGCTTTTCAGGTATGAATTTCCTAGAGCTATTACCTCGTTTTGGTATCCTTGACTTGTCTAAACTCATTCTTTATTTGTCACTTTCCTATGCCTACTCTTGACTCAATTGTTAGAGACCTTATAGTTTTATTAACAATAATAATGACACAACACAATAAATTTCACCAGATTCTATTAGATAGTGACCACGAATCCCTGTATGTTGTCAGAGTACAGTTTGTATAAAATTTATTCACACTAGCCGATTATCGGTCCAAAGATCTGGAAACTAGCACAATATGATGTTATCAGTCAATTTAAAAGATAGTGTAGTCACCACCCAATCAAGCACAGTTTAGGTTGATTTAAAATCAAAAAACAAAAAAAATATATATTGACACAATATGAATGTATATATAAAAAAAACGTATGTGTCTTGTACTCTTAGTCAGTCGCAGTACAATAGTCGAACCTGTCTTTTAAAGAAAAAGCTTTCCCTGCTTGGTGCTGCACCAAACAGACAAAACTTTGAAGGCAGCAATTTTCTCAAGTGGGCGTCTATTGCACCCACCGAGTACTGTGTTACCTATCTGCCTTCGGACTGCCCGAGCTAGACCTACTAAAGTCCTCAGGGCAGTCACTTTTCCCAAAAACGTATTATGTCCAATCCACACCAATGAACCACGTTCTCTTTAATTTAGACTTAGTGTCGCGAATATCCGAGTTCGGACCTGTTTTGTATTAGTCTGGTTCTTTTTGAGAGGCAAGTTACCAGCGCAGTCACTGATACCTAGCCTGTTTATTAATAACCTAATACCTCTCGCTTTTTGGTCTTTCTTTCGTTTACCTAAGTCCTTAATAAAATAATACCCCTCCGGATTGGCACAAATAGGACCCTTCCGGACTGTCAGAATATAGACCCCTCCGGATTGGGACCCCTCTGAGTTAGTTAATTGTAGACCCCTCCGGATTTGGACCCCTCCGAATTAGCGACTATAAGACCCTTCCGGATTCGGACCCCTCCGGTTTTGTGGAAAGTAGACACTTCCGGATTCGGACCCCTCTGACTTCGGAGCCCTTAGCTCTGTCAAAGTAGCTTTTTGTAGTTTTCTTAATTTCAGCTTATACCCCTCCGGATACGTTCTGCGTTGCTATTATGCTGTTTGAATTAACTGGGAAGGGTATAGGGTCCTTTCCTAGACCCCTCCGGATTGAAGTTAAGCCTCTTATTTGACAATTCACACTAACGGTGAAGGGTCTTGTCGCCGGCCTAACTTTGGCTCGGTTAAGCTTTTGCGGTGACTTTAGCCCTCCCTCTACGTCTAGAATGGCCTAAAGTTACTTTACTCAACCGTTATTACCTTTTGGTAAGGGTATAAGGGCTTTTCAGAAAAATTTGTAAAACGTGAAGGGTGTACCCCTCCGGATTTGTGTAATTTGCTAAAAACAATCTCAAAAAATTTTCTCTCTCGCTTTTCCGAAAAATTTCTGATCCTGTTAGTAAGCTCAGCTAATTTCTGATCTGTTGGTACCAAGATCAACTCGATATGATCAGTAGTTCCAAAGTTATTAACCAAAACGTCTTTTTTTCGAACTCAAAAAATTTTCTCTCTTATAGGTTCCGCCTAACTTTTTCCGCAAATCTGGTCCTTTCGACCTAAAAATTATTGATCCGAGCTCAGAAGGCCTATACTCTTCTAGTTCAATGCAAAAGACCCGATCTAAAACGCTATCGTAGAAAAATTTTGCGAAAAACTATGCTACCTGGACCCCTCCGGATTGATGAATCCACCAAATCAAACACGTTATGTTCGATTTCTCTGCAACCCGGAAGGCTTTCGGGTAGCGGATTTTAAGACTTGTAGATTCACTAGTGGACGTTGTCCGAACAACTATTTTTACTGTCCTACCTCAAAAATTTCAAAAAATTTTCTAAATTTTTGGTGTTTCTTACTATCAAAAATGGGAAAATTTGGTTTTTGGTACTAAACTAGTTTTAACCACTTCCGAACTAAAGTTAACCGGTTCTGCTTATTACAGTAGTGCAGTTACGATGTAACACACTGACTTAGCGCTTTTTTCCGTTTCAAAAAATATCGATATCTCAAAAATCGCGACTTGTGGGGGGATCAAAATATCGCAATTTTGACCCTAAAAACCGGTCAGTTCTCGTTGTTTTTGTCTGAAAATCGATATAAGACTATTAATATAGGCTATATAAGTAATAATATTAGGAATACTATACCCCTCCGGGTTTGTTTAATCTCCGAATTAAGGTGCTTAACTCGGATATTCGCAGTTCGGTGAAGGGTCACTACAGTGCAGCACTGTCGAGCCCCCCACAGATTACTATCTTACTTTTTGTACCAAAAGGGATACAAAACTTGTTAACGATACCCAACAGTCGATTGTAGTTGTCGTTGAGCCTCTTCCTGTTGTTCCCTGTACTGCTTGCCGGATCGGTCTTCACCCCGGACCCTTCCGAATTGAGCGCAAATCAGCTGACCCTTCCGGATTGGGCGCAATTTATCATTAACGTGCTTAAATGCTCAAATAACCCTACAGTACAAGCCCCACAAACGGGCTACAAAAATGATCTTAACGATCCTGACTGATATAAATGCCTGTAACAACAATATATCTATCAACAACAAACGGGGGGGTTGAATCACATCTTGTCTGGGGGGATGATTTCTACTGATTTTTTACTTTTTTACTGTTTTTGGTTTTTTCGGTTATTTTTTATGTTTTGTGTTTTTCTTGGATACTATACTATTTTTTGTTTGGTTTTGCTTATATCTTTAAGTGTTTTTGGTCACAAACCACTCAGGGGATGAGGGGTTCGCGATTCCCCCCACCCTTCCTGGTTCGTGAATTTTCGGTCTTAACTAGGTTAAAAAACTATTCACGGCAATCCGGAAGGCTTCCGCGTTCCGAACTACCCTTCCACCCCGGCGGTTTAGGCCTAATAAGGGCGTTAATGTGAGCATCCGCTCGGCGCGGAATGCTCGTTAACGGTTCTGCCGGTCATGATGTTAAAAAAGAATAACACCCAGGAGCGCCATAAAAACATACATGTAACATTCGCCCGGAAGATACATATCGACGGATAACAAAACTAAGTCTTAAGACGACTGGCTAGCGTCTAAACAGAGCTTTGCATGTTTTTCACCGTCTCTACCAAGCCAGTACTTTTCGGTGGTCTTTCTTACATCAGGCTGACAAAAACGTTACTGTTCTCCGGCTTCGACCAGAACGCTCAAATTAACTAGATTACATGCAAAAATAGTGAGCTCATGGCTGGGTCTCAGTATCCCCAGACCACGAGGTCACTCCTAAAAACAGGGCTACTACTTATTATATTACTATTGTTTTTGTTCAGTAGATAAAAATCATCATCTCCATCGAAGATGGATCAACCCTTTCCCCCCTACTTCTAGCTCCTCATTCTTGTCAAAACGAATTAAGATCTTAATTAAATTCAAGTCAGGACATGACGGATACTAAAATTCAATATAAGTTCATAAAAGTCCACGTCCCGAGACCCTTCCGGATTCTTGAATCCGGTGAATCAAGCTTCTTAATATCCAGTTCACAATAACTCGGAAGGCTGGGTTTTACCCTTCACCGTTGCTCGCAACGGCCTTGCAACTATTGTAACAGCACAATAGTTGCAACTCGGAACGTCCTCTGCTGTTCGGTAGTTCGTTGTAGTTTTTTAGTCTCGATTTCGTACTGTTCGTAATCGCAGATAAAAGTTGTTCTGTTTTTTCTTGCTCTTTTAGCTAAAAATGGCCGTTTCTGACGTTTCTCAGAAATATGACGTCATAATTTGAATTTTTAAAAATTAGAATTCCAGAATCTTCCAGCCTTCACCGTTTGGCTAATCGTTCAAATAACGTCCTTATCCGTTCTAAATCGCCAATTCGGAAGGCTTGCTGCTAAAATACCGAATTCTGCAGAAACTGCATTTTGGCCATTCTGGTCGAATGTCACACCGGTTGTCTTTGGGGACATGTAGAAGTTCATCGCTTGGCAAGGGGGCGTGTTGACTTGGCGAAGCGCATGCCCCAAGTATCTCCAGCGACATTCAACGATGTCTTCACTGATCGGACGTTCGCCTGTGAGTCTATAGAGGGGTCCGTTGCTGATTCGGTGAGGATAACGTATGTTGGCAACACGTCCAAGGTTTTGCCGATGGAAGGCATCCAGTTTTTCACTTTCCGTCTTAGACAGAGCCCATGTCTCACAATTGTAGAGAAGGATCGGCTTCACCAGTGAGTTGTAGAGGTGGAGCCTTTTTCGGAGAGAGATTTTGGTCTTCCGAACCCAAACATTGTCTATCTCTCGCAAGGCGTTTCTAGCAAGAATTTTTCTTCGGAGAATGTCTTCTTCGTCTCCGAGAAGTGATCCCAACTTCTTGTTCTTGCGCCAGAATTCCTCGAGACGTTCGCCACGTTTGATAACGATTTTTTCGGTCTTATCTACATTCACTGTGAGGTTATACACCTTGAGAGTCTCTTCAATTTTCTGGACTGAATCGTCGTTTTCCTCCAGAGACAAGAAGTCACTATCGTCGGCGTAGACGAATTCTTTGGGCTTGTCGTCCACAGCGTAGGTGTGGTCTTCGGTCTTGTTGGATCTTTCTTCAAGGAGCTGACGGACATGTCTCAGGGCATCCTCGAAATATATGTTAAACAACATTCCGCTCAAACCGTCGCCTTGTGGGGATCCGATGTTAGTCCCAAATTTTGGTCTCTACTTAGCACCGTTAATTCGCAGTTCCATAGAGGTGTTGGATATCAGAACTCTGATGAGTCTGTTAGCGTCTTCATCCAGAAAGCTCTCTGTAATTCCCAGCAACTTCTCGCGCCTAATCGTGTCAAAGGCAGACGAGAGATCAATTCCCGTGGAGAAAACAGAAGTCTTCGTCTTTTGGGCTCTCGCGATCATCCATCTGTAGGCCCAGACAACATCGGTGGTGCTTCGTCCTGATCTGGAGGTGCTGAGGTAACTGTCGCAGTCGGGTTTTATTCTGTTGAGTGTCACGATGGAGAGAATCTTTCTGATGGTCGGAAAGAGAGTGATTGGTCTGAGATTTTTGATTGGGCCCTTGCATTTGCCAGGTTTGGGCAGCGCGATCAGAACTCCGTGTCCTAGGTCCAAGTCCTTGTGCTCTTCGAAGATCTGGTTCAGCGCGCGAGTAATGATCTCTATGACCTTGTCTGGGGCATATTTTAACAGTTCTACGTTGATGTTATCGTGGCCGCAAGCACGTCCATTTTTCAGACTCTTCACGCTCCTTTTGACTTCTTCAAAGGAGAGAGGCTGGTTAAGCCTCCTCGGGTCTCCAGTGAAGCGGTCAACGCGGACTTCGTCTGGTTTGAAGAAGTGGTTCTTAAAGTGGCTCTCCACAACGCGCGCAATTTCATCAGCCTGTACTATCCGTTTCCCGTTTTCGTCGTTGACAAAAGGATTCTCGTACGGCTTCCGTTTGAGAGCTCTTATCGCAGCAAACATTTTGGCGCTATTTTCTGCGGAGTTGGCCTCTTCGACCAGGCCATCGAGTTCATTTTCTTTCAGGTGTTTTTTCCTTTGTGCCATCTTGCGCACGATCAATTGCCTTTTCTTCTTTAGAAACAGGGTCTTCTCGTGTTTCTGCTGTGCTTGTTTGATCTTCAGGCGAAGGGATTTTTGTTGTAGGGAGAGACGCTCCATTTCGGAATCAGACTTCACTTTTCCCATCTTCTGAACGTATCCCACAACCTCTTCGGCGGCTTTTTGTACTGTAACAACAGCGTATATATCCACTTTCTTTTCTTTCAAGTCTTTTGCCAGCTCGACCTTCTTCTGATCCTCAGTGAGACCTCTAACGTTGAAAGAGGCCAGTTTCAACTCCTTTTGTACCATCCTGCTAGGGCTGTAGACAGTGAATCCCAGTATAATGAAATAAAGGAATTAGTGGCTCGTCACTTCCACTTCCATTTAGACGCTAGCCAGTCGTTTTAGAACCTAGCTTTTTTTCCGTCGGTATGTACTTCCGGGCGAAGGTTTAATAAAAGTTTTTATGCGGTTCCTGGGTGTTACACTTTAACATCATGATCGACAAACGCCTTAACGAAGCACTCCGCGCCGAGCGACTGCTTTAAATAAGGCCCTTAAGAAAGAGCCGGAAGCTTGTTTCTGCACGCGGAATCCTTCCCGATTCCCTGATTTTCCTTTTTAACCTAGTTAAGACCAAAAGTTACGAATCGTGAGGGTTGGGGGATCCAACGTCCCGTCGTTTCCGGAGCGATACATGACCAAAAATACTTAGAGATATACAAGAAACCAATCATAATGTAGTATAGTACCTATGAACAATTCAAAAACATAAAAAACAGCCAAAAAGGCCAAAAAAAATCAATTTATGAAAAACATAAAATCAGAATAAAACCATCCCCTCCAGACGAGATATGACCCAATCCACCCATTTGTTTGTTGTTAGATTTATTGTTGTTACTTTCAGTTATATAAAACAGGATTGTTACGATCAAAATTGTGGACCTTTCCTGGTGCCTGTACTGTAGGGTTGTTAGAGCATTTAGGCACATTTAAGCATAATGCTAATTGGCGCTCTATCTGGAAGAGTCACGGCATTAGAGCGGAAGAATCATCCGACAAGCAGTGCAAGGAGCAGTAGGAAGGGTCTCAAGGAAACAATCGACTGTTGGGTATCGTTAACAAGTTTTGTATCCCTTTGGTACAGAAAGCACGATATGAATTTGTCGGGGGCTCGACAGTACTGTAGTGACCCTCCACCGAGTTGCGAATTTCCGAGTTAAGCACCTTTATTTGGAGATCGAACAGAACCGGAGGGGTATAGTTTTACTAGTACTAATCTTTAATTTTAAAATTCGTACTGAAATTCTTTACTGTTTTTTTTTTATAAATTATACTTTAAACTGAGCGGTTTTCAGGGTCAAAAAAGTGATAATTTGACCCCCCCCCCCCCCCCCCCCCCACACAGATCGCAATTTTTGAGATATCGATATTTCTTGAGAAGGAAAAAAGCACTAAGTTAGTGACTTACATCGTATTTCGAATCATAAAGCTGAAAAAACCGGTTGAAATTAGTCGGACGTGTTTGGAACCAATGGGTACCGAAGTGTGATTTTTCGTAATTTTTGAAGAAACGAAACGCAACAAGGTTTGGGCAGCGCGATCAGAACTCCGCGTCCTAGGTCCAAGTCCTTGTGCTCTTCGAAGATCTGGTTCAGCGCGAGTAATGATCTCTATGACCTTGTCTGGGGCAAATTTTAACAGTTCTACGTTGATGTTACCGTGGCCGCAAGCACGTCCATTTTTCAGACTCTTCACGCTCCTTTTGACTTCTTCAAAGGGAGCGTGATTCCCTTCCCGATTCCCTGATTTTCCTTTTTAACCTAGTTAAGACCAAAAATTACGAATCGTGAGGGTTGGTGGATCCAACGTCCCGTCGTTTCCGGAGCGGTACATGACCAAAAATACTTATAGATATACAAGAAACCAATCATAATGTAGTATAGTACCTATGAACAATTCAAAAACATAAAAAACAGCCAAAAAGCCAAAAAAATCAATTTATTAAAAACATAAAATCAGAATAAAACCATCCCCTCCAGACGAGATATGACCCAATCCACCCATTTGTTTGTTGTTAGATTTATTGTTGTTACTTTCAGTTTTATAAAACAGGATTGTTACGATCAAAATTGTGGACCTTTCCTGGTGCCTGTACTGTAGGGTTGTTAGAACATTTAGGCACATTTAAGCATAATGCTAATTGGCGCTCTATCTGGAAGAGTCACGGCATTAGAGCGGAAGAATCATCCGACAAGCAGTGCAAGGAGCAGCAGGAAGGGTCTCAAGGAAACAATCGACTGTTGGGTATCGTTAACAAGTTTTGTATCCCTTTGGTACAGAAAGCACGATATGAATTTGTCGGGGGCTCGACAGTACTGTAGTGACCCTCCACCGAGTTGCGAATTTCCGAGTTAAGCACCTTAATTTGGAGATCGAACAGAACCGGAGGGGTATAGTTTTACTAGTACTACTCTTTAATTTTAAAATTCGTACTGAAATTCTTTACAGTTTTTTTTTTTATAAATTATACTTTAAACAGAGCGGTTTTCAGGGTCAAAAAAGTGATAATTTGACCCCCCCCCCCCACACACAGATCACAATTTTTGAGATTTCGATATTTCTTGAGAAGGAAAAAAACACTAAGTTAGTGACTTACATCGTATTTCGACTCATAAAGCTGAAAAAACGGGTTGAAATTAGTCGGACGTGTTTGGAACCAATGGGTACCGAAGTGTGATTTTTCGTTATTTTTGAAAAAACGAAACGCAACAAAATAAAAACTTTTTTTTTCGAAATTTTTGATTAATGCAATGTTAGCACAGAACTCTGTGGGTGCAATAGTCGCCCACTTAAGAAAAAAACTGCTTTCAAGTTTTGTCTGTTTAGTGCGACACTAAACAAGGAAGAATCTTTCTTTCTTTAGGAATCAGTTTGACTATTCAATTGCCACAGACCAATGCAAAACAGATACGTTTTTGAGTCTTCCTTCTTTAAGTTGAATAAAACTTTTTCATATTTTTATTTAATTTTTGTTAGTGGTTAGTGAATGCACTTTATTTTAAAGATATTGACATCGTCAGACTGTGCTAGTTTTTTATCAATAAAATAATATTTCAATGCTGTGCATGACTTCGAAATACGCTGTACTGTGATAACTTAATAAGATTCGTGGTCACCTGTTAGTTAAAACTTTTGGACATTATCCTGTGGTGTTACTATTTTCTATTGTCCGACAACAAATACGGTAGTCAGCGAATCAAGTGAGTGAGCAGTGATAAGCAATAGATTAAGATGAATCTAGACAAATCGAGGATACCTTAGCCAAGCGAAAGCTCTAGGAAGTTTTTACCGAAAAAGACGAAAGAATTTGACGAATGATCCTAATGTGAAAACGATCAAGAAGATTCGGGGAAGAAATTTTCAGGCGTAATGATTGGAACAAGGAGTCAAAAAAGATGAAAGAAGGACGAAAGGACGAAGTTAGAAGTAGAGATCCATCCGAACATCGCTCTGGATGAGAATCGGGCGGGACGTGGAATCAAAAAAAATCGATACAGGAGATTGACGGGTGAATCTACTCCCGTAGAACAGGGCAATGTATTTACTACTTCAAACGGGATATTTCGATTGAAAACACGGCAGTACGAGGCTCACCTACTGACAATACCATAATGCATGGGGTGGCAAGGAAAGCGCCAACGTCTTCCTCGTTTTCGGAACCATGGAAACGGGAGCTGGCGATGGAGTAGACACCCGAGAAGAGAATAAAGATAATAGAGAAGTTGAGGTCTCTGAGTCTCAAGTGATCTTGAGCAGTTCGACTCGTGAAGAGGAAGCACCCACAAACACGGAAAATGGCTATTCGGATCAATTTGGGGCGGCCAGAACCATAAACTCGACAATGGAAGGAATACAACAGACGAGAGATTTCATGTCAGTAGCAATTTTGGACATGCAATCAAAACCACAAGGCTGATTGGGTCAGGGACCACCATAGGGAAACTAGAGGCAGAGTATGAAAGACTTTCGAGACATAAAGAAAAAGCACGAGTCTCGGCAGTGTCAAACGGCCTACAACGAACAAGGTTACGCAACCACTAGCGACTCTATTGATGAAAACCGGGCATCAAGGGAGGAGGCCTTGACCAGGATTGTGGAGAGTATGGGTGAGCAGAATGAACAATTTTCAAAAAAAAATAAGTGAACTGGATCAGTACATATTGAGAGAGAAAGTCTACAGGAAGAAAAAATCGCAACAGACAGGAAGTTAGTAAAAGCGAAAAAACCTTAAAGGCCAGGACGGATGAGTAGCTGACCAGGAACTTGTTGCGAATGACAAGTTGACTTAGGAAAGAGAGAAACGATTGAGAAGTGACCTGGAGAAACTTCGGAGTCAACAAGACCAGACTCTCGGGACTCTCGATACAAGGATAGACGCGATGATGGAAAGAGGCACTTGGCCATAATGGACAGATTAGGCAGTCTCCTGGGAAACAGGAGTGGATCCAGAAACAGTGGAGCACACTCGAGGGAAGCTAGCATAGAATCGAGAGTGAAGTCAATGAGCTTTCAGACAGAGAAAGGACCTAAGAGTCCACAAGAAGAAGGGGTAACTCATCCAGCAACGCTGTTGGGAGTAGCATGACACAAACATCAGAGCGGTTTCTACTGGCAAAAGACCAATCTCCAATGAAAGACCTACGCGAGACGAACATGCGAATAGAAGAGGTGATTCCTCAAATTGGAATCACTCAAACCAGCAAAGAGCTCAGCCCAGCAAATCGGACTGGAGGGAAGTTTCAGTGCCTCAAACAACAGATATGAACGATCAAGCAGGATATTCAAGGGATGCAACAACAATGACCACAGCGTTCAAACCCCTAAACAGGTCCTTGGAGAATTTTCTCACAATGTTGTCATGGACCAATGACCTCATGGAGAAATCTAAAAGGGTTTTCAATAAATCGAGATGTTATTAGGTTGAATCTGACGGTTCTATAGGTACCTGGATAGAACTCTTGAGGCTGCATTTTGAGGGAGAAGACAGAAAGACAAGAATGCAGTCCGCTCACCAGCAACTTCGAAGGGACTGCCCTGAATTGCGTGATGGCCAAAAAGCAAAACCAGCGAGACACTGCTGAGAAAATCCTCGAGATACTGATGAACCGCTTTGGCTCGGGAGTGCAAGGACACCATGCGATGATACGCTTCGAGAAACGAAGACAACGAGAAGATGAAACATTAGACAAGTTCTTGGAGGATTTAAAAATGCTTAGATTTCGTAGTCAACCGAACGAGTCAAAAAGCAGGATGAACTTGGCAGTAGCTTCAAAGTTCATTGATGGTGTGAAAAACGATGAAATCAGGACAATGTTAGCGACGCCCTGTACAACTCGTTCAACCAATGCACCTACATCGGAAGAGCTTCAACTGAAGTCCAAGCAATATCTTTTGCAGAAGCCTCCGATGAGATCTTAACAATGGACCTGCAAACCAAGGTTACAACTTGGTGGTACAAACCCAGGAATGACATGGACAAGACTATATACAAATGGTACAAACCCAGGAATGACATGGCAAGAGAAGCTCTTGTGCAAACTGCAGTTCCACAGACCATCGTGTATCAGTGTGCCCAACCTGTAAGCAGGCATGAAAGCGATCAGTTTTAGCCTCGAAGATGAAGACTCGTCATAGATCGATCAAGAGGAATTGATGAGAAGAGTGATTGCAAAATTTGGCCCCAGGTGTTTCTTTTGCAACCTGGAAGGTCATTTTAAATCAGATTGTCCACAAATTTGAGATGCTGGGGCGAACATCAAGCACCCAAGTCATGAGGAGGCTTTGTCAGGCGTTAAAGCCAGCAAATAACCCCTGATGAGCGAGGGGAATCATGGAGGAAAGAGAAACCACAGTAGCTGGATACAAAGAAAATGCAAGCCGTGCTAGAAGAAACCAGTGGAACAGAGCCTGAAACCGCAGCTAACGACTTTAAGGTTGACTATAACGCAGCGGCAAGAGATGCCATGTATAGAGTTCAACAAGAGTTGGCAACAAAGTAAATTGAACAAAAAAGTCAAGCTCGAACTGGAGAACGAGACAACTCAAGATCAATTCAAAGCCTTTGAAGCCTCTGTGCCGGAAGAAACGAAGGCACCAAGCAGTCTGACCATGAAGATAAATCTTATCTCAGAATAGACATTCGGGATGATGCATCTGGACATTTTTGCAGATTATCTGAGGCAAACAGTGCCATGCACTGATTCGAGGGCTATGCGGGCCCTGTTAACGACTAATGAAACCTCACTGGCAATACGTGGAAGTCTACCATATCAAGTGATGCTCAATGTGGATGGGATTAATATTTATATCATGACCTACGTCACGATAGACGATGACCAAATAGGACTCCCAGTCTTCCGAATAGACTTTCGTTTTCTACGCAGTCTTCCGGTCCTCGACCAGGTAAAACGAAGGTCTTTTTTGTTTGCATCTGGAGGCTAACGTCATCAGATTGTGCTTGATAGTCAGATAACGCAAACTATAGTCAGCGTTAAGCTCCTTATCTATCTTGTGCTGCTTGCAATACCATGTCTGCGTTATGTCTTTGGCGCCATGATGTTTTTAATAATTCTCACACGACTCACGACTCTTCCTTGCAATGATTGGTCCACGCGACTCATCCACACGACTCGTCCCATCAGGCTCGTTCTCAAAATTTTGTCTGAGAAACCCAAACAAATTTCTGCTCTGCATATGGACTTCGCTGTTGACCTCTCCTTCATTTATTAGCCCCAGCTTGACATGTTGGCTCGCTATGTCGCCTATGGTTGTTTTTTTGAAGTCCAGCACTTCCAATACTTGTCCATAGTCGGAATAAAAATCACGAATGTCTTCATTTATGAATGGGCAGCATTCCGAAACCACGTAAACATACCGGTATGAGTTTTTTCTTATATGTTGGCCGTGTTCTCCTTGAGAACTACTTTTCGCCTTGCAGGTTTTGTGATTATGTTCATAACACCCGGGCTTACGAGTAACCAAATAAGCCATTTTTAATTCTGATTCTTTTTTGGAGATCAGAAACCGCTTGTTCTGCAATACTGAAGCATTCCCGCTCCCTAATTACGGAATCAGTATATCAGCAAAGGCTGCCACTCTTTCGTCTCAAAAGCTCTCAGCCGTCGTGAACTCAACAAAAGTGATTCCGAGCCACCTTCCCTTAATAAGGGGGAGTTCTAGCCATTCTTCAGGGACTTATTTGAAATCTCTCTAGTCATCAGTCCCTCTTCTATTCCTCTGGTAGGCCGTTTGCCGTCAACTACCTCAAGACTCCTGTCACGTCCCCATTTGTTATAATGTTTGTCTAATGTTCAAGAGTTTCAGGTGCACTTCAATGTGAGCACTGTCTACCCCTACCATTTTCACCCAGAAATGGTCGTGTCGTGATCGCGATCAGCTCTGGTTCTGTGATCTTCCCAAATAAGGGTCATCGCTTATAGATTCCCTGAGAACAATCTAAACGCACCAGTTGATTTGTGATCAATCACTGAGATAACGTTCCGGTGCTCCACCAACCTTCTTTAACCTTCTGCCGGACCGTAAAAAACAGCCACGAATCCACTGATTTCCATTGTCAGCTCCAGAGTATCAAGCAAAATTTATTTAGATTCGGCTTGACCTCGACATTGTCCTCATCTCTCTTGATGGTGTCATCTTTTCCGCTTCCAAAGCGGTTCCAATTCAATAGGTTTTACTACAACATGTATCTCAGGTCTCATTTGCTTGGGGCATCGCGTAGAGTAAATGAATAACCTAACTTGCCATATGTACTCCCTCCGGCAGTAGGACAGTACATCCCTGCTGAAAGGTTTCTGTTCCAAACTTGACTAACAAGACCAGGATCACTACTATCGACAACCTCTTGACCGCATCCTTTAAGTAACGTGAAACTCCAGGTAGTTTTTCGCAGGGGAAACAGTCTATCCTGCTCCTAAACTTTTCTAACATGCCGTCTGTTCTAATTTAGCCGTCTTCTCTCTGCACGTTTTCCGTCCAAAGCTTTTCTTAGGTCATTCGATTCAAAGTTGACGCACGAAGTTTGTTGCCGTGCTCCCTTTCGTCTTTGCGCGGCTCAATGTCTTGAGCATGTATGCGCAAATACTTGTATCATTATGGCGAAACTCTCTCAAACGCATCCTTCCCGGTGCTCCAATTTGCGGAAACAAATTCAACCACTTGCTTAGCTCTCATTTGATTCTTTAAGCCTATGCTTCCAAGTGTTCGTCCAGCTCTCTCACAATCTAGCGTCTGCTAGCTTCGTCGTAGTTTCCAGAGTTTCCGCTCCAGCGAAACCAGAGATCGCTGAAGAGTCAATGATAATCAGATCATCCACATCTACCATTGGTTTTAACTTAAGCTGCCGACACTGGTTCTTTTTAATTACGAAGTTAAGTTGCTCAACTCGGAGACTCGGAAACTCGGAAACTCAGTGAGAAGTCAATTCAGTGCAGTCACTACCGTGCTCAAATTACCTCATATCGTTTTTTTGTACCCAAAAGAATTAAGAAAATTGTTTTGTCGACTGATGTTTTCCCTGTGACCTTTCCTGCTCCCACATGCCTGGCTCGTAAGGTCCTTTTCTTCAATCACTGAAGCTTTCATGATTGCAGATCTTCGCAAAAAAGCCTCTACTACGCCGCAAGGAAACGCATCTTCTCAAAACCTCAGCTTTTTTTGAGTCGCCAATTTGTTCAATAACGGTGGTTTTTGCTTAATCGTTATCTCTCCGGTTTTTGGTCTCAAAATTTGTGAGATTCGTGTCATGAAAATATGACTACACAGATTTTGGTACTTATTTCCATCGATTTTAGCTGTTTGGTCAGCCCAATTACGATGTAACTCACTAGCTTAGCGCTTTCTAATGGTCCAAAAAACTGAAGATATCTCAAAAAACCATTTTCTGAGCAGTCAAAATATCAATGATTTGAAACTAAAAATGGAGTATAATTTGTTGATTTTGATGAAAAAGGAATAAAAGTATTAATTCATGTAATATGAAAGTAGTACAAACCATAATTGATCCCTCCGGTTCTGATCAATATTCAAATTAAGGTGCTCAATTCGGAAATTCACAGCTTAGTGAGAAATCAATTCAGTGCAGTCACTGTCGTGCTCCCTTTTCCTGATATTGTAAGGTTTTTTATTTAATCAATTTACTTTTCGGATTTATTAAAAAACAGCATTATCGTACCTAAATACTCAAACAAGACTGCTCGTATCAGGGCGAAGCCCTGAAAGTTCCGACTGACTTTTAACGTTTATGGAGCAGTAAAAACATAAACAACATAAAAAAATTAAATGAAATAAAATAAAATGAATATTTTTTCCAAAATTTGAAATTTTTCTATAAAAATCATCCCCCCACACGCCATATAAAGTACAAAAACAATAGATTTTGCTCCTTGTAACAAATCAATTATGGCAAATAAGCTTCTTTCAACCAATTTGGAACGATTTCTAAGACGGATTAAATCTCCGTTTACGCGTTAATAGCGCGAATTATATCGCGCGTTAATTGTCCCAAATTGGTCAAAATGGCAATCTTTAAACCCCCATAACTTTACAAAAAATGATCACAGGTGAAATATCTTTTCAACTTTGAGCTCAAGACAACAATACCTTTTGAATGATATGAAAAAATTTCGTCAAAAATGGCTAGTTAAAAAGTCGAAATTTGTCTGAAGAAAAAAAAAACCCACCCCGAGCACAAATATTCCGTTACTTTCGTATCGAAAGTCGGAACAATAACCGTACAGTACAGTTATAGGAGAGAAGACCGCATTTGATGCTAAAACTATGTGCGGTTTAAATGAGTTCAATAAAGAACGACAAACAAAAAAAATGGCTCGCATCTTGTCTTGATTGGCCTTGTCTACTGATTTTTTGTTTGTAATGTGTTCCTTTTTTGTTCATTTATTTTGTCTGGATACTTCTTTGTGTTTATTTAATTGTGTATTTTTTGTGGATTTTGTTCCTATGCCACCTAAAAAAAACAGGAAGGTAATTCTGCCTCTCTTCACGTTACAGGATTTTTGGTCTTTGTTAAGGCAAAATGCTAAATATGTGAATCTGGAATGTTGCGGACTACCCTCTCAGGTGCTGGTTGAGGTCCCTAACGTGAGCATCCGCCAGCGGCATTCGTTGACGAAATCGTCAATCATTATGATACGAATAACACTCATGAGCGCAAAAAAAACACATAAGTAACAATCGACCGCAAAGTTTTTAATGACGGAAAGTTAACTTGAACCCTACAACGCTTGGCCAACTTCATGAAAAAATTGTACGTGTTTTCACTGTCTCTATCACAGTCAATTTAAAGTAGTTGCTCCGTAAACTGGGGTCAACAAAAATAGGGCTGGATCTCAGTGTCCGCAAACCACGAAGTCACTCCTAACACGTTATCACTCTTATAACTAAAGTGTTTACTCAGCAGAGAAATTGTTTGATACATTTTACTAATTTCTAGCTTCTAGTATCATGAAAATGGAAACGTAGATAAAACAAAACAAGACTGCTCGAATCAGGGCGAAGCCCTGAATGTTCCGACTGCCTTTAAAATTTATGGAGCAGCAGTAACAACATTAAAAAAAATAAATTAAATAAGAGAAAACGAAATTTTTTTTTCTAAAATTTGAAATTTTTTTTGAAAATCATCCCCCCACGCGCCATATAAAGTATAAAAAGAGAAGTTTTGTTCCTTCTAACAAATCAATTATGGCAAACAAGCTTCGTTCAACCAATTTGGAACGATTTATAAGACGGATTAAATCTCCGTTTACGCGTTAATAGCGCGAATTATATCGCGCGTTAATTGTCCCAAATTGGTCAAAATGGCCAAAATGGCAATCTTTAAACCCTCATAGCTTTACGAAAAAAGATCACAGGTGAAATATCTTTTCAAATTTAAGCTCAGGACAACAATACCTTTTGAATGATATAAAAAAATTTCGTCAAAAATGGCTAGTTAAAAAGTCGAAATTTGTCTGAAGAAAAAAAAAACCCACCCCGAGCACAAATATTCCGTTACTTTTGTACCGAAAGTCGGAACAATAAAATCAGGACATAACCGGAGAGCTGAAATTTAAAAGTACACAGTGCAAGAGTTCGATCGACGATACATCTTTCTTGATTGCAGATAATCGCAAAAAAGCCTCTTCTTCACCACTTCCACTCGGAAACGCTTTTTCTCGAAACCCCAGCTTGGCAGAACATATATTGACAGAAAGCGTGTGTGTGCCTCTGCAAATTAAAGATGACTACTACCTCAAACTTACTCGAGAACTTTTCAAGGATTAAAAAGGCGATTTACAGATTAACTGAATCATCAACAATAAACTTAAGTGACTATAGTTTTCTACATATTTGACGGATCTTTCGATGATCAACCGCACTTTTTTCCTTCTTCGATCTATTGACAGATGTTTGCAATTCCATCAGTTGGGTTTTGATTACATAATGGTATTCATCATTAGGTTTTGTCTGCGAAAAACTAGAAAACTCCTTCCCCGGATTAATAACGGTTTAAAGCAGGGGCGGATTTAGGGGGGGGGGGGGGCGTTGGTTGCGGACGCCCTTCCTCAGGGATTCGACCCCCTGCCAACCTAAAGGGTCCCCCCTTTGATACTTTTTCAGAAATCCATTTTTGGCCAACCGACCCTTAAATTTTTTTAAAGGCGCCTTTGGCGCCAATATATACTAACTTGTAGGGGGAGCGCGCGCCGAAAAAACGCGATTTTTTGGTCAAAATTTTCATAAAAGTACCTAAAAATGCCTTTTTTGGACTGTTTTTTCAAAATTTTGCCTGCGGGGCAGAAAATTTGGCCAAAATAGGAACTATAAACAGGCTTAGGGAGGGCTCGAAAAATCAATTCGGTCGACCTAAAAAAAAAGGTCGACAAAAATTTCGAAAATTTTTTGAAAATCCGCCCCCCCCTCGAGAAAATCCTAGATCCGCCCCTGGTTTAAAGGCAATCCAACGCTTGATTTTTGTCAATTTCGTGTGTTGATGGAAAGTGAAAGATGAAAACTTTTCCAGAAAAGCTGAATAATGGCATTTTGTCACGTTTTGGCTAACCTAAAAATTGGTAGAAAAAGTTGGAAATCCTCTTATTGCTGGCAAAAATCCTTGATCCGGTCCTGGTTTGCCTTATTGTGCCAAAATAGCACTTTATTTTGAAATTTAAGACAAAATAAACCTAATGCTTGTTTTAAAAGGAAGTACAAAATAAATTTTAATTCGAGCAATTCAAAGAAATTTTAGCAGGTTAATTCAAGTCAATGACTAAACTATTTTAAAGTAGGTAAATTTACAGGCAGATTTAAATTGTTCATTTAGGATTAATTTTGATGATTTATTTTTCGAAAGTTTTACCTCTCTGTTTCCGTTCTGAGAAACCGGCAGCGTCCGCTTCACAGAATAGCCACTTTTTGAGCGTGTGCATTACGCTGCGCCTGAAGATCTTTCTGAAATCAGAAGAACAGGTATGTCCTTTTGCTCCAGAACAAGTAACCACATTTCCCGACAGAATGTGATGTTTTTTTGTTAATTTGAGAACTTGATTATTTTGATTGGTTGAATTGCTCATCAAAGTTGGCATGATTGGTTGAATTGCTGTTTAAAACTTTACTTGGGGCCGTTCAACTTAACATACCCTCAATTTAGGCCAGTTTACCAATCACACATCAAAGACAAACTGCTGGAACATTTTTTGGGGAAAGTTGGGGTTTTTGAGGAAACCCCGCGAGCAAAAGCTTATAAGGTGAAGTTTCTTTCCAACAAGCATTTTTTGCTTCAATGCGCTTATACAGGGGCGGATTAAAGGGCGGGGGATTCGACCCCCTTTGAAGTTCCCCTTTAAATTTGAAAATCGGCCCCCGCGAGAAAATAGTAGATCCCACCTAATCTTATCTATAATTCATAAAATATCATTAAAAACTATCAATAATTGGCAAAGTGCAGGTAACTGTCTTCCGAAAATAGCTGATCAATCTTACCAAATAGGCGTGTTCTGCTCGTAGAGTCTCTTGTTTCTTGCGGAACGTCTGCAAAAACAATACAAAGTGAATGTTTAGCAATTATGCATGAGAGAACAGTTATGCTAGTATGTACACTTACAGTCCAGTAGAAGACGAACATGTACATTGTCTGCCACAGGCCTTGGGCGATGCCGAGTCCAATTAGCAGACAGGTGTCGATTGTCTTGGCTGTATCTTCGTCGTTTTTCCAGATCGAGATGAACGCGAAGAGAGCAGTCTTGCCGGATAAGTAGCTGACCCCGGCTAATACATAGGTGTCCTAAAACAACAATAGCTGGCATTTATGTCGGGCAATTATCAACAAGGGGGAGATTCATTCACAAATTTGGTTTTGACTGAATTAGACGTCATTTCTCGAATTCGCAACTCCAGAACTTGAAAAAGCTTGATGACCTTTTGAATAATTTTTGCTCTATTGTATCAAAGGCGGATCTAGAATTTTCTCGAGGGGCGCGAATTTTCAAAAAATATATATCAAAACAGTTGTTGACCTTTTTTAGGTCGACCAAATTGATTTCCGAGCTCTTACAAGTCACTAAAACAACCCTGTTTCGGCCGAATTTTCTGCACCGCAGGCAAAATTTGGAAAAAACAGGCAACAAAAATTGGGAGAATTGAGCACTTGTCTACGGCGTCCTAATTTACCATGCTAACCATTATATTTTTGCCCTGATATAATGAAACTTATACTTCAGTCGCGCTTGTCGCGGTTAACTTTTATTCGGTCGCGCTGGTCACTGTTAATTTTTTTTGGTCGCAATCGTCTGATCATAAAACCACAACCTCGACCCGGGTACAAATGCAGACAACAAAAAAGAGTTCGGAGAAAATTTTTCATTTATTTTTTACATGTGGCGGGGCTCCAAAATGTTGAGTTTGTGAGTTTAAAGGAGCTTTTTTTTAGCAGCCTAGCCACCCAGTTCAGATTTTTTTCAATCAAAACTATTTGATGATGTTTGATTGTCGGTATCAAATACAGCAGGCTGCTACAGTTGTCTTGTTCCAAATGAATTGAAATTTGCTGGCTCCATCTGTAACACAATTAAGACATTGTATTTTGCTCTTCTATCTTGCGCAAAACTCTGCAAATTCTGCAAAATTCTGCAATTTTGTATCGTTCCGACCATTGAAAATGGGATATAGTTTTGACACCCCTGATTAATTATCATAAATTACCATATCAGAAAAAAAATTGTTCTGAACCCTGAATGTAATGTGGGGTGGGGGGGGGGGGGGGGGCTTTGTATTCGGCGTGTTTTGGTTTCTTTATCTTTTATCACACAAAATGAGGTACCCCGAATAATCATCGGCATGGGTCAAATGAAAAATCATATAAACGCCTTTTCAATGTTGTTCCAAATCTCAAGATGGAACGGAATATGTATAATATTTATAAAAATATGGATGACCTGAGCTCAAAATGGAGATTAATTCCACCTAACACAGTTTTTGATATTAATATATTGATATTGCGTTTTGGAGAAGAAAAACACTGAATTTTTTTTTCATATTTTTTGTTTTTTGTTTCTGAATTTTTTTTTTCATATACGCTTTCTCTATTCACGGTTCTTGTAATTGCAAGGATTTGTTAGTTATTTAAAGATAGCTGATCTTAGCATCTTTATGTCGTTTTTCGACATGATTTGATAATTTCATAGAATGTCAATAAACTCAATGTATTTTACTGGTAGGCTTATCAAAAACTTGAAAATTGCAGTGACTTTTTCAGACAAACTCGTTTTGAACATTTTTCAACGTTTGATGGCCAAAATAGAGCCAATAAAAACATCATGATAATTTTTTTTGAAAGCGTGAAAAAGTAGCAAGACTTGAATCATACTGAAAACTGTTACTGAATAAAACATTTTCTTCCGGCCGAAATGAATGCCTCCGGATTTTAACGATAACCGTGTATTTTGATTTATGTCGAGACCTTCAAATAGTGCTATTCATTCAACGTCTGATAGAGTGGATGAGCTTTTGGTCGTAGTATAGAAACGGTATTATCCCCCATATTCGACGTCGTTGGACCACAAATTTATTTTCTCCGAATTATACGACGCTTAAAAGCGCGATCATCAGCTTCCTGCCTTTGATTGACCTTTGTTTTAAAATTGATCAAAATAGCCAAAATAGACCATGGGAAAGCTTGAGTGTTTTTAAAGCAAGCACAAAAAGTAAACGTTCATGCTTATATATAATAGCTAAAACATCAATAGCTGAACGCCGTTATTTGTTCTACATTTAACGCAAACTGCAACTACTTACCAGTTTAGTGAGGTATGAGATGGTGGGGAGGGTGTTTGAGACTGCGATCTTGAAGGCCACCGATGTCAGCAGCAGGGTGAGGGTGCCCCCTATTCTGAACTTCACATCAATTGGGTCAATACAGAACCCGGTGAACGACAGGCCAGTGATGAAGAACTGAAACACAACTCCCAAGTCATTCTCATGACTTCAGAATTATTGGGGCAAAATTACCACTCCAATTTTTTTTTTAATTAACAACATTTTCAAAGCGGCTCAAAAAATCTATTTGTAAATTTTGAAAAGTTTCGAACGTTGACTGCGATATAAATGTATCAAAATTGTTTGAAGAGTCTTTGCGCTGTAATTAATATCGTCAAGGATCTTCAAGTTGTCGAGTTCCTGGGTGTTTGCAGGATAAAAAGTGATGTGGTAAAAATATGGAACAGGCGTTTGCCCTGTCGGATCAGAGAAAAAACTCGAAGGGGTTGAGTTTTTTCATTATGGATACATGAATTTCTCAGGGAGATTGAGTTATAGTGGTTGTGTTGTGTCTATAATTGATGCATGAGTTTCTCTACTCAAGTTTTGAAATTTTGAGGCACTTTTTGGAAAATTTTGACGAAAAAATTTGCGTTTTTTCGGCGAGCGCTTCCCCCTCAAAATTAGTAAATATGGGCGGCTCCGAATGCGCTTTTGAAAAAATGTAGTGTCTGTCAGCCAAAAATGAACATCTCAAAATAGCACAAAGAGAAGAACTTTTGGGTCAACCCCTAAATCCGCTACTGCATGAATTCATGAATAGCTTTTCGTTTCTTTTAATTTCCACCCTTTTTTTATTTTTTAAATTTTCACTTTTTTAAATGAAAACTGCTCACCATGACCAAGTATGCGTTGTAGACGAAAAACTTCATCTTTCGGGACACTTGCGCAGTGGCAGTCAATGTAGACTGCATGATTTGGCTTTGCCTCGACAAGATCACATTATGCTTCAGCTGCACACAAACAGAAACGACCAGGTCAATCAATATCAATAGAAGAAATATACAAATTACGACATCTTGTGGTTACACATAGAAATATAGGAGGAAGATTACTAGTAAAATAAGTACAAAAAGTTCTTCAATGAAACATGATCGATGCAAAAAGAACATCTAAAAGCACAATTTTTTGCAAAAAAGATCAAATTTGATATAGTGGCATGATTCTCATGGCAGCTAGCCAATTCTGCTAATGTGACTGATTATATCTTTCGCAATGCTCAAAATCACTCTATGCTGAATGCCGACCACTTACCATCATAGTTGACTAAAATGTGTACCAATTTAGTTAGTTTAAAAAAATTAACATCAGGTTTGAAAAAAGTAATTACGATTTTTCAATGGTTTTAACAACATAAGACTCCATGTGAAGTGATAGTCACTGCAAAGATTTTTTTCGGGGAAAAAATGGAATTGTTTGTTTATATGAGGGTTTGACCAACGACGAGAGCTTTTTTTGACATCTGAAGGTTAAGTCCAAAACTTCAAAACATCGTTTGTCTAGTCTTGCAAGGATTTGTTCGAGGATAATCATTAAAAGTTAACAGTATCTTCAAGGTCAAAACTTTTCGATGTCGATGAGAGGAAGAGTTATTAGACTGACACTTGGTCGAAAGGTTTGGTTTTTTGAAAAATGACGTATTGAGTTTTTATGGGTTTTTAAAATTTATATAATCATTAATTACTCAAGGTTAGTTCGCTTTTGAGAGGATAGATAGACGTTACTGTTTTACAAACCTGTCGGACTTTCTCAGAATCTATCTATGAAATACAATTATGATTCAAAAGCACATTTCATATGGAAGTTAGATTGTTATGTGAAGTCATTCTTGTATGAAAACATCAAATATTTCAACCAAAATAATACTTAAAATCAACTTTTATTAAACATGCTCTGGCTGTATTGTTATTGTTACCAATGTTTTTAAAGAAACTGAAAAAGACCATTTATCATTCACAGTTTGCGATGAGTGAATTAATTAAGTTGCTGCGATTATTGACAGGATACATACATCGCGCTCGCACGCTGAAGTCTGAAAAATTAGTAATGACTGAAGATCATTCGGTTGAATCGTGAGTTCTCATTTTTTAATAACGACCAGGTGTGGATTTAGAGGAACGGTGGGAGAGGTGATAATTTTCCAAGACAACCATATTTTTGACGACCAAGTTCAACGTTTTTTTTCTAAAGTGCCTTTGGCGCCAATGCATTCACACTGTGATGGGAAAATGCGCGCCAAAAAATGCATTGTTTTTGGTCAAACTACGACAAGATATGTCCTAAAAGGTGACATTTGCAGCATATTTACAAAAAGTTGTTTTCTGTGGCGTAGGATTTTTAGTAAGCAAGTGTATTTTTAGATTTTTAAGTCTTGTGACGAGAGCTCCGAAAACCAATTGGGACCTTAAAAACTGTCGAGAGTAAACATGGATAAATGGCTCACTACCAAAACATGGCCCACTACCTCCTCAAAATCCAAGATCCGCCCCTGGTAGATGCGTTGATTAAAATGTAAGTCTTAGAATACATTTTTTCAATGATAATTAGAAGGAAACTTACCTTGACGTGTTGATAGAGATGCCATTCTTGACTGTCCTGAAAGGTCTCGATGTCTATGATTCCCAGTTCCTCGTCCGGACACAACAGCACCTCACTTGAGGGCTTTTCAGAAATAAACGTCACCGAAATATCCTGAAAAATGTACCTAAAGTTTGCAATTAAGATAATTATATGTCAAACAAAAATTACTTCCTTACGTTAAAACGTTCTTCACTTCTCATACCATTTTCGGCTTACTGGTGATAGTCATTGTTGATGTCGGAACAAAGCTTCTCTGTCTTTATGACAATTTACATAATTCAAAAACAAAGTGATTGTTCATTTAAACTTTTAAATGAGCGAAATTCAAAAACTTTCTTTCATCATCTGCAATTATATTGTTTTCTAATACCTAGAAGTGAGAGTGGGAGAAATACCTGAACGTCATTGGGGAAATCCATGAGCTCCATGTTTTCGAAGAAGGTGCCTTTCAGACGTCTGAACAAGTAGACGGTGGGGACTCCACTGGAGACATCCAGGGACCAGACGACCTCGTCACTCTTCTTGTCCTCCAGGTTGGAGATGTAGAGTTTGGGATCCCACCTCTGCTGTGGAGGCAACTGGGCGAAGTCCTAATACAAATTCATAAAAATAGTAACATTAATAAGTATGGGCGAGTTGTTTCCAGGCATTAATGAAACGATTCACTAATTCACTTGATAAGTTTACAAAACACACCAATAAGTTTACTGCCTAAAAGAGCTTCATTGGACTTACAAGTCCGTTCACAGGTGCCTCGGAGCGGAAATTCATTTTGTAATTTTTTGATACTGGGTGAGAAATAAATTTTCAATATTTGAAATTAAATCATGTGACTACTTGGATTTCAATTTATGTTGCCTTTCGCCAAAAAAAATGAGAGAAGGAAAATTAACTACAAAAAAGACAAAAAAAAATCATGGATCTTACTTAACTAATAGAAAATATGATAACTAGCCAGTGGGGTCATGTTGGCGACACTTGGGTGAGTCCACCTCTGTCTGACTGCCACTTCAGCTATGAACTTTTGACTCTTTGTGTCAATGTCGCTTATCTTTACGAAGTCCAACTTGATGTACACTCGAGTGGGCTCCCCCTTCTGGGCCCCACCACCACCAACTCCCCCTACCTCGGTGGGAGGTTTCGTGTCTCCGACCTGTACGCATGAAGTTAGCATTTATTATGATCTATTCTCTCAATATAGCAGACACAGCTCGACTTTTTAAATCAGACAAAATAAATTTCGAGCACCCTTGAAATCACAAAATCAAGGTAAATTGTCAGAAACTTTTTGCTACGTTATAAAAGTATCAGTTGCATGAGCGTGGGCTTTTGTTTGGACCTGTTGGCTAAAAATATCGTTTTGCGCAGTTGTTGGAAAGTTGTGACCAAAAAGTTACGTTTTTGTTCAGTTCCCCATGAAACTAATATAGGTTGGCTGAAAACTTTAATGTTGTTTGGGTTCGGTGTAAAAGAGTGTTTCAAGATACTGCCAAAAGGAAGAGAGCCTTTTGGTTGATTAAAAGGTGGAAGTCCTGAAAGAGTACCACTTCTCAAAAAAAATCGTGTCCCGACTATAGAGCAATATTAGACACTTTACTAGTTGAAAAAGCTACGTGCACATTGATGTAATAAGTTGAAAAAACTATTTAACCTGTAGAATTAGGTCTCCGTTGGACCCCATATTCGACTGAGCGGGATGAGGGTGTTGACGTGTATTTGCAATGGGTACTTCTGTTCCTCCGTTGATGAAACCGTGTATTGTATCTGCGTCTGGTTTGATCGACGGCGCTGAAGAAAAAAATGACAACTAGAGGAAATGGAATCGGTAGCGAATTTCAGCGCGCCAAGTTCAAGCGCAAAAATATATATTTTGGCAATACAGTTACAGCAAACTAGGAGAAATAAAAGAAAAGTAGGTGTAGATTTTGATTATCTTTTGAATCCCCATAGTGACAACACGGGATCCATACCTGAAGGAAATCATAAAATATGGCGGAAATCAAGAGCGCCATTTAATGAGCAGAATAATTTTATGGGTCGTTTTATAGTCACCTTTGAATATTTCTGGCTAAAAATTCCAACTGCAAAATACTAGGAGTTTGATGTTGCTCAAAAACTTAACCGAAAAAAGAAGAGGCGGTTGCAGTGCAGATGGCACAGAACTTTTTGATCACGTTATAATTGCAAAGAAAAGGTTTTTGGATTTTTTCTGTCAATTTTTTTTTTCGGAATGGTAAAGTTACAGCCGATCATTGAATAGAAAATGGGCTTTTTATTGGGCTTTTTAATGAGCTATTTATGTTGTTCAACTAAAAAAAGACTAGTGGATATGAAAACAAGCATTCGGAGTGAGTAGAAAAAAACTCGCTTCAGTTTTTCTCGATACTGAGAATTTTTTTGGAACCTGAGATGGCTACTAGGGTTTTAAACTTTAAAACGATACCACACTTAACTCACTACGAGTTTTCTCACAGGTGCCAAAAGCCGGGCAGAAAATCTACCCTAAGCCATAGTTCCTTGTCGCCATAAATCATTACCTAACTTCTACTCGGACACTTGGCATATATTTGTTCTTAGTCAGACCAAACAGGCCCGGATGACCTTGAAATATTACTGTACTTCAAGCTCAAGGAACAAATGTTTCTATTTTGTCTATTTTGGCAACAATTTGTATCAAAAATGCAGTTTGATGTTGAAGTTCTGCTTAGTGCATGTTGTTGGAGAAACTTTCTAATTTTAGCATGCTTACCTGGAGCGCAGTGTTATGCTAGGAAATAATGAGACTGCAATTGAGGAAGGAAGCTCTAGGCAACCGTTTGTTATCAATTTATTATAGCGACAAAAAATTGTAGGTTGCTTTTATATTTTTATAAAGCGGAAAACAAATTGGAATCAAATGAATTTAAATGGCAAGATTTGTGCTTCAATTATCTAGAGGCCATTAAAGTCGAGAAGAAAATAAAAATTATTGAATACCGCATGAAGCTTTTGTAGTCAGAAAATGCTGAAACAATTATCATTTATTTTCCACAAGCACTTCTAGTGTCAAAGATAATAAATTGTTTTTATCCATCTCGATAAACATTCATATTGAAGATTTGAATCAAACAAAAAAAAAAACCACAAAAGTTATGATAAAACTCAGGTTTTGTCTATCTTGGATTGATTGATCAATCGAAGTGAACTTTATTTGGTAGAGATTAATAAAAAGCAACATTATAGAAATAGGTTTTTTCAGCTTAAGTCACCTTTGAGCATGGTCGCTTGGTACTACTGCCATCGCTCAAACCAATTATAATCGTTAGAAGAATTGATTGAAAAAACAATTTCCTAGATGTGGCAGAAAAATAGTAAAGAAATAAGATTTCAACAAAACGGAAAATTAAAACGGAGAATTGGATGGTTTTGAAAAATGTAGGTGAGTGCATTTTTCAATGCCATTTTTTCATTCTGTGTCATGTGTATATAAATAGTGGAATACCATACTTACATACAGTTAAACACGATCTGTCATTTTTTCAGTTTTTATGACTTCAATAGTGGCATTTTTGTTAGTAAACTGAGCCATAAAACAGAACAACAGTGGATTAAAATATCCAGTGCTCCAATTTTCTGCGGACTTAATTCTCTGTTTCTGAATAAAACTAGAAAAGCAGCGGAGAAAAGACAAAATGAATATTTTTTTAAGATGAGGCCTAAAAAACCAGGATGTATCAACGGTTCAATTTGCCCTAAATTAACAACGGAAAGCAGAGAGGAGCTGTGCATGTCGCTTGTTAATGAAGCATCAAAGCAGCCGAGTAATTAGGGGGATATTAGTGGGGTCAGACGCTTGACTGATCTTCAGGAATTTCACTTCCACATCACGCAAAGGTCCCAACCTTTGATACTGCTTATGGGCCCACGTGAACAACCCCTCCCCCCTCCATCCTAAAATAACCATATGAGCACACGAAAATAACCATAAAAATTGTGAATTTTGATCGACTGAAAAAACGCTTCTCTCCATGTGAAATATCTCCCCTCTAAAAAGGGAGGTTGTTCACTTGGTCCGCTTCAAGTCATCGATTTTCGATGAACTGACACTGGATTTTTTGTACGGGCGCAAAAGAAGGCAATCAATTTCAATTGAGAGGCGTCATGACAAATATTTTAGCCGATATTTACTCCTTTTTAATAATAAAACTTGGACGATGACAAATCTGATGATTATAGAAAAAAAGATTTGTGTGCATCTAACAAAAAATTATGTGGCACACATCCTTCCTTCAGATATTCGACCTTCCCCCTTCAACGTAGAGTGGTCAAAATTTACAAACTGCACAAAACAAAAAAAAAGAACAGAGCGAAAAGTTGGTATCTACAATTGAGGTTGGTGTGTACAAATAAGTACAAATGGGTGAACTTTATAGAACTTACTTAATCTGCACTAAACATACAAAGAAATTAAATTAAATTTACAGTACCGAATGTACACTTAAAGGTACATATAAATGAAACGATGGGGCAATGTAAAAGGCAAAAACCTATTAAAAAATATATTAAAATAGTCAACAAATGAAGTTTAATAAGTTCGTGGAAGTTTTAGTTATAAGATACCTCGAATTTGTCTAAGGGTTGTCGCAAGTGTTGGTCTATAGTCGATGACACTTCGCTCCGGAAGTCCTCTGTTCTGTGCCAATACTTTAAAGCGTCGAGAATTTCCCATTGGGAGACTTCCACGAAGTTGGCGTCATGGATATTAACTTAGCGACCCCCATTGCGGTTGAATAAGAAGATCAAGTAAGGGTTGTTTCGGCGGCCATCGTCTGTCTTTGAGGAGAGATAGTGAGGGGGTAAAAAAGTCGAAAGGTGACCAGCAGGAGAAGGCAGGGGCGTCACATAATTGATCTCAGGTCTGTGTAATTATCACGTATCGGCGCTCCTCGTAAAACTGTGGGGGTCCCACATTTTTTCTCGGTCTGGCTGATGGTCTCGTCTGAGTGACGAGAGGGGGGTCTCCTCTGGTGTGCTGTCCAGCACTATTGGTTCTGTTGCTGAACCAGATGTTGATGGTCCTGGTAGTCTGCTACGCTCTTCATATTCTGGGAGTGGGGTCTTTTGATCACCTGTAACACTCAAACAAACGTTATTGTCTGTTTCTTGGCTAATTGTAGCATCGTTGTTCGAAACATCCTCGAAGTACTCATCGATCAAGCCGTCCCAAGAATTTAAATTTAGAGAAGATGAGGAGGTCGATTTCGGTGGTGATTCCGGAATGACATTTATTTCTGTCGGTGACTGCGTGTTTCCATGTGTCGGCGTCTGGTTCCCAAAGGTCGTCCTCTTCTGAGAGTTTTCCCGGATTGTCTTCTATCAGTACACCTTGATTGTGGTTTAAAAAGGATTTTAGAAGGGCCCGGAAGTATTTTTCCTCTGATGGCTACATCCGACCAACGTAAAATTTGTCCATTTTACAAAGTAACCATGTGTCAATGATCGCCTCTCTGACGGGATTAAAAAACAGGTCTCCATTTTTTCGAGACTGCACAAAACAAAAAAAAAGAACAGAGCGAAAAGTTGGTATCTACAATTGAGGTTGGTGTGTACAAATAAGTACAAATGGGTGAACTTTATAGAACTTACTTAATCTGCACTAAACATACAAAGAAATTAAATTAAATTTACAGTACCGAATGTACACTTAAAGGTACATATAAATGAAACGATGGGGCAATGTAAAAGGCAAAAACCTATTAAAAAATATATTAAAATAGTCAACAAATGAAGTTTAATAAGTTCGTGGAAGTTTTAGTTATAAGATACCTCGAATTTGTCTAAGGGTTGTCGCAAGTGTTGGTCTATAGTCGATGACACTTCGCTCCGGAAGTCCTCTGTTCTGTGCCAATACTTTAAAGCGTCGAGAATTTCCCATTGGGAGACTTCCACGAAGTTGGCGTCATGGATATTAACTTAGCGACCCCCATTGCGGTTGAATAAGAAGATCAAGTAAGGGTTGTTTCGGCGGCCATCGTCTGTCTTTGAGGAGAGATAGTGAGGGGGTAAGAAAGTCGAAAGGTGACCAGCAGGAGAAGGCAGGGGCGTCACATAATTGATCTCAGGTCTGTGTAATTATCACGTATCGGCGCTCCTCGTAAAACTGTGGGGGTCCCACATTTTTTCTCGGTCTGGCTGATGGTCTCGTCTGAGTGACGAGAGGGGGGTCTCCTCTGGTGTGCTGTCCAGCACTATTGGTTCTGTTGCTGAACCAGATGTTGATGGTCCTGGTAGTCTGCTACGCTCTTCATATTCTGGGAGTGGGGTCTTTTGATCACCTGTAACACTCAAACAAACGTTATTGTCTGTTTCTTGGCTAATTGTAGCGTCGTTGTTCGAAACATCCTCGAAGTACTCATCGATCAAGCCGTCCCAAGAATTTAAATTTAGAGAAGATGAGGAGGTCGATTTCGGTGGTGATTCCGGAATGACATTTATTTCTGTCGGTGACTGCGTGTTTCTATGTGTCGGCGGCTGGTTCCCAAAGGTCGTCCTCTTCTGAGAGTTTTCCCGGATTGTCTTCTATCAGTACACCTTGATTGTGGTTTAAAAAGGATTTTAGAAGGGCCCGGAAGTATTTTTCCTCTGATGGCTACATCCGACCAACGTAAAATTTGTCCATTTTACAAAGTAACCATGAGTCAATGATCGCCTCTCTGACGGGATTAAAAAACAGGTCTCCATTTTTTCGATTGGTGTTTTTCTAAAAAGATTACCTCCGATGGTCACTTTCATAAGTGAAGGTCGTCTGCGTTGGGTGATAGGAATCGGTGTCGTCCGGTTTTCGGGAAAAATTTTGGCCGGCGGAATTTTAGATTCCGAGTCTGATGAAGCATCCATGTCTGCATCTTCGTAGCCGTTTTCTGCTCCATCGTGTAACTCCCAGTTCCTGGCCGACGGTCCGACATGATCAGTTTTCTTTGATCTAAACGATTATAAATAGAGATAAGTTTTTTTTAATCTGGTGTTAGCAGTGCTGTTGAAGTGTTTTTTGAACGAAAGTACATCCGATGTACAGTTGTTTGGTAATCCGTAGGTTCCAAATAATTTTTGCGATTGAAGAATTTAAAATCAACTTAGGTAATTCGTCAGACATGGCAAGGATTTTGGATTTTACAGTATATAAAAGTCTCTCGACAAGTCCATTTGATCTATGATCACCTACTGTACAATAAATAGTTTATATTTTTAACTTTTCCCAAAAAGATTTAAAATTGTGTGATAAAAGGCATGACCCGAGGTCGACTTTGATTTTTCTTGGAAAAGCCGTTAGGATGGCAAAAATTGTTCAAGAAGGCGATAACTTAATTTAGTTAGACGATGTATTGCTTACTACCTTTGCAAACGGAAATTTGGTAAAATGTTCTATGCAGTGTAGAATGTATTTTTTTGATCCCCAAAAAGCGTCCAAAGGAACGGCAAAATCTAAAATTATCTCTTCGTTGGCAAATGCTAAGGCACGAAGTTTGCTCACGTGATCTGATCTCAACAAAAATTTAGGTAATTACCGGCTTTCAAACGCTGCATGCAAGACTTACCATGAGTGTATATTTCTCTGTGAATATGCGGCCACCAGATTTATTCGGCCTAGAATTCGGCCAAACTGGCCTCGGTGGGACTCGTGCAACATAGAGCAGAAGACCCCTCGTGCCGCTGCTGGCTTTATTAACAAGCTTGTTGTCCAGACAGAGAAGTTCGTCTCTAGTATGCAGGTCCTTCTCATACGTTTTCATATAAGATCCATGAGTTCCCAGTGGGCGTCCGAAGTTCAGTTTTGTGATTGAAACCCAGAAAATTTTGTCGTCCTTGGTCATAAATTGTAAGGACTACTTTGCTTTATACCGTTTTAGTAATGCCGCAGGATCGTTATTGAATAGATCATCTTTGATTTTTAAAGCAATTTTTTGTTCCTATGGGACAATTACTAAGTAATCAGATAATATAGAGAATGGTGTACCCGCGGTATTTAGTTTTTGTCGGATAACATTTTCGCTAAGCATTATGAAATATAACAGGGCCTTATCCGTAAATGAGATGCTTTTATAATTGAATTTGGAGTTATCTATCGGAATGCAAAATGATGAGCAAACTTCTGACGTGACGTGCATTACAAGAAATGGTAGCAGCAATAAGTTTAATTTCAAAAGAAGCTAAAGAGCTATCGGTAAAATTTTGCACAATCACGTCGCTTGAATTAATCGTTCCGACAGGAGATTAGTATTTACAATTGCATATACAGCGACCGACGGTCGATCTACATCAACTCTGCTCACCGGAATAAAATTGGATGGATTCGTTGAAAACGTACAAATTTTTTTCAAAAGAAGCCACGACAAATTTTACCTCGTAGTGGGAAGGGGGTAAGGCTTTGCCTGAGTGTAATCTAGATTAAACGTCGGTAAATCCCATAATATTACCTGGAAGATTGGAAATTTCAAAATTAATTGGTAAAAACCTGTTCGCTCAACGGGTTAATCTGCTATGCATACTTTTTTTGCTGTGGTTTAATGAAAGTGCTGAAAGAGCTCCTTGTGGTCCGTAACAATTTCAAAACGTGATCCATATAAAAAAATTCTGAAGTCCTTACATGCCCAGACTACACCTAACAGTTTTTGTTTCTTGGTTAAGTATTTTATTTCGTGTTTATTTAAAAAATCTCGAGGCAAACGTAATAGTTTTCCACTCTCCCCCTTGGAATTGTTTGAGTGTGGCTCCTAGGTCGTTATGTGAGGCATCCGTTTTTAATCTTGTTCTTTCATTGATGTCGAAACGAATATTCTCGGAAATATTTCCGATTTCAGATTTTATTTTTTTTTGAATTCAATAGAACGAATGTTATCCCATTGGAACACTGACTTTTCGTTAAGTAACGGATGTAATAGAGAAATTAGGAGGGGAAAGTTTTGCACAAGTTTTATTTACTGATTGATCGAACCAGAGAATGAACGAAGTTCGGTCAAGTTTTTCGGGGTTGGGAGGTTTTTTATTGCAACGGCTTTTCCGACCAAAAGTTTTTTCCAACTTCTGAAACTTCAAATCCTAGCCATTCTATCTCTTTTTGGAAAAAAGCGCATTCCTCCATTTCACTGCCATGTTGATTTTGTCTAAGGTTTTCAGTATTCTTTGTACGATTGTTTTATGTTCTTCAATAGTTCCCTTAGAAATCACTAAATGTCATCTATTTAACAATTTGTGAATGGAATTTCTTTGCAAAGTGAGATCATGCCTCTTTGAAACTCTTTGGGCATATCACCAAGTCCGTAAAATTATGTTAAAAGTATGTATGTCCCAGTAGTGTCTTCTCGTACCTTACTAAAATTGCACTGTTTGCTTGTCCTTTTGCATCACTTGGAGTTGACTATAAGCGTTCTATAGATCGAAATTACTAAGCCAGATCTACCCATCGTTCTTCTCTGACAGTTGTAAAGCTACGTTATCAATCAATTCGTGGATATTGGTTGGGCGTCTGTCAATTTTTTTGCAAAATTCTGATCATTCAGTAGTTTTAAATCTGAAAAGAGTCTAATTGAACCGTCTTTCTTCTGGTTATAACGGTTGAGCAATCCTCAGTTGGTATCTTGCCGATTCTATTGAACAGGTTTTTTGTGCTCGCAAAAAAAAATTCCTTTGTCAAGAACTTGAAGTTATTTCACTTACTCTTCCCCGATGGGTCACTGATTGTACAGATCCGCACTGGAGACTTCTTCTGTTTCACGTCTTTTCCATACTTTGGGGGGTTGTCAATGCTCAGGATATTTTTTATAGTCTTTCCGTAATAAAAAAAGGGGTCTCTTCACATATCCCCCGTTGGAATGAGTTCGAACTACTATTTTATCCAAAATACTACTGTGCTGTCTGTGAAACCGCAGTACAACTGTTTTGTACGTTTATCTACAGGGTGTATCTTCAAGTTGGTGTTTCCTACCTTCAACTCATGTAGAACATTCTGTTTTAAAAAAACTCACTGGACTGGCCGAATGTACAGGTACGTTCATATTCACAATCATTTCCCACCCGAGTCCTATATTTAATAATTTAATCGTTTTCGTTCCGTTTTGGTCGTAAGTTTCCTCACATTCAATCCTGAGTAGTAGTCGTCCTTACTTTGACCGTTTTCGTTCCAGGCGTTAATTATTCAACAAGTTTCCTGGTTTTTGCTCCAGGAATTTTCCGAATGGACATATTTAAAATTTTCGGTTTTGACAGATTCGTTTAAAATACTTACATTTGGTCTTTTAATCTTCGTCTTTGCATAACTTTGCGAAACACCTTTCATAGTTACAGTTTTTTCAAATGATATCTCTGGCTGGAGAGACATTTAGGTGCCATTTTGTGAAGGGATATCCGCATTGCGTACACGTGTTGCTTCTTTCAATGTTAAGACTTAGTTCTTTTCGAACTTGGGCATTTATGTTAAATGAATTGAAGCTTGGGCCGTTGGTCGCTTTTGCCATGTTCGTTGGCTACTGATGGTCAAAGTATCCTTTTTCGTCTGTTAGGGTTTCACTTAAGGCTTCCGACGGACTGATGGCTAGGAATATTAGTTTCCATTGGGTCTCGCTATTTCTCAGATTGCAGCTGTATACATCCCTGATCCACTCTGCTTCGTCAGGCTCTCTAACGTTACATACTAGCTAGGTGAGTCAGTGCTTCCCAGAACTGTTCAAAGGATTCCCTGTCTCTTTGATTCTGATTTCAAATTTTGTACCTCTCAAATGTAACGTTTGGAGGTTTGTTAAAAGCTAGGTCCAAGAGATCCCAAAATCTTTAAAAGAGATAGATAAACATTTTACTCCTGGGTTTTTCTGAGAGAACACCCTTTTCCATTCATCGAAGAGAATGCAGACGACAAATGACCACAGAAAGACTCCTTCGATATGATTTTTTTTTGTGATATCCTTTTGGACTGATAGTTTCCTAAATATGTCTAGCGCGTTTTTTTTAAATCAAAAATTTTGAAAAATCTTCAATATAGCAAATTAACGTTGATAACATTTTTAAAGATAAATACATCTCTGATCCACTCTGCTTCGTCAGACTCTCTGACGTTAGACGTACTGGCTAGGTGGGTCAGTCCTCCCCTGAAATATTCAAAGGTTTCCCTGTCTCTTTATTTCTGATTTAAAAGTTTTACCTCTCAAATGTCAGTTTGGAGGTTTGTTAAAAGCTAGGCCCAAGAGATCCCAAAATTCTTCAAAAGAGATAGGTAAAGATTTTATTCTAGGGTTTCTGGGATAATACCTTTTTCCCGTAATTTCCGTGAGCTAGAAATAAGATGGATCTCAACTTCTTGTCGGCTTCTGCTCATCTCAAGCCTACGAATTTGTTTCTTTCTTCATCTATTCTCTTCTCTTCAGCGGCTTCATTAGACTTCATTGCAGTCCTATTTATTGCCTCCTGACGGGCTTGTTCCGTTTCCGATTCACCTCCTGTGGGCTGTTCGAGGATTGCATTCTGGTTTTCTGGTACATCTTGTCCACTTAAAGTGTCGATTTCCAGATAATGGCCAATTGAAATTGGTCGCTCCAGTAGGTCTAGGAATATGGTGGCTCCATGGTGTGGTTCGGCCAGAATGCGGGAAATACCCGCAAGTTCGATTCGTTTGACAGCGAAATAATAATTTATTCTAAGATTGACCCTAAATGTGTACAAGTTATGTACACTAACTAGGGAATTGAAAGAATCAGAAAGAATGATTGTGAAATAAATTGTCTGTTCTAAAACCGCTACGAACAGTGAAATGATTGACCAATGGTCGATACGTTGGCAGGTATCCAATCAATACCAAAAGCCTCAATAGAGCAATTAAAATGAACAACTCACACAAGGGATAACTCTTTTGGCCTTTTGTTTGTAAATTTTGACTGTCGATGTATCGACCAACGTATCGACCAACGTATCGACCATGCTGAAAATTTGGTTGAAATTGAAATAGAGTGTTTATATGTTTTTCGAGCTCTTAGAAAAAAAACTCAAAAAACGCTACAAAGAACGCGGCGCAGAAAAACGGGGCGCAGAAAAACGCGGCGCAGAAATTTTGGCTAAAAATGCGTTCTTTAAGTGATTCAGCAGAGCTCGGAAAATCAATCCGGTCGACCTACAAAAAAGTTCGTCAAAATTTTTGAAATTTTTTGAAAAAAAGTTCACCCCCTTAGAAAAATCCTAGATCCGCCCTTGACGTGTCTTTAACATCAATGGCGGACTTAGAAAGAGAATGCAGACGACAAAAGACAGTTTCCCTCGTTGGGAACTATTTTATGGCATCAATTTTGGATTGATAGTTTCTTAAATGTGTCTAGCGCGACCTTTCATAATCAAAATTTTTGAGAAAGCTTCAATACAGCAAAATAACATAGTTAGCATACTTAAAAAAATTTCTTCACAGTAAATTGAAAAAAAAGATGGTAGAATCAAATTGGTCGGCTGATTAAAAACTGAAAAGCTTTCTCAAAGCGTAATGAAAATCCGCCCCATCGAAAAAATCCTAAATAAGTATTTCACAAAATCCAGATATGTAAAATCACAGGAAAGCTTCAAACTAATTTTTTTGACAATCTTGTTTTTGAAACAGAAAAAAAAATTGAGATTTTGTGTAAAGAAAGGTTTTTCTGTATTGACATTTTAAATTTTTTACGATGAGCATACAAAGTGGAAAAAAAACTTTTTAAATTCAGAATTAGATCAGGTTGGTGTTATGAAGTTTTCGAGGGAATATTTTGGAATTTTTAAACCCTCGGCAAGGGTGCGGATTTTCATGGTCTAGCATTTATTCGTACATCTGCTGATTAGCGACTGAATTCAAGTAATCACAGAAAAGCCGGGAGATAGTTTGTCGAGCAGTTGACGCAATGAACTGTGTAGATACCTGTCCCGGTTGGAAAATTGAGCCTGCAGAAAATTGAGGGAAAAATTCAAAAACTGGAAAATTTAAGTGAGAGAAAAAAATTAAAAAAGCCCATGTGGCAAAAATTCAAAGAACCAAGAATCAAAAAAACTGTTCTTTTTTGAGGTTGGGTTGGTCAATATCTGCTAGACTATGAAATTATGAGCACTTGCCGATGGGTTTATAAAAAAGAAATCAGCCACACATCGACCAGTAATGACTTGAACCAATCACTTGCAATCAGGGTTCGTTTTGAGTCATGACTGGTCGATGTGTGGCTGATTTCTGTTAAAAGTAACCTCACATTTTTTCTTTAAACGTAATTCAGTTTCACAATATAGTTTTTTCAATTGAATGGTCTCATTTTCCCACTTCGGATTTTAGAGTCAATTTCCGGTCACAATTAAACTCTCATAAGCTAACCAAAATGGCATTTTTCAAAAACAATCACAGGCTAGACTTGCTATGTTTTGAACTCAGGTCAGGGAATTGTTAGTTTTGAAGTGGAGAAAAAAGTTTGCTCAACGGTAAAACTCTGAAAAAAAAGAACCTTTTTAAGGCCAATAGCTTCATTCGTGCAACCGGAGATGAAGGTAAGGATGATTTTGCTTTATACCGTTTTAGAAAGGCCGCATGATTGTTATTGACTAGATAATCTTTAAAAATTGAAGCGATATTATGTTCCTCTGGTAAAATTACTGAAGGATCAGATCATGTTTTACCGGTGGTCTTTAATTTTCGTCGGATAAAACTTTCGTTAAGCATTATGAAATATAACAGGACTTTATCCGTAAATGAGATACTTTTATAATTGAACTTGGAGGTATCTATCAAAAGGCAATTTTATGAGCAACATTCTGACCTGAAGTGCGAATTATCGACTTGGCAATACAAGAAATGGTAGCGGTAAACTCTTTTGGCCTTTTGTTTGTAAATTTTGACTGTCGATGCTGAAAATTTGGTTGAAATTGAAATAGAGTGTTTATATGTTTTTCGAGCTCTTAGAAAAAAAACTCAAAAAACGCTACAAAGAACGCGGCGCAGAAAAACGGGGCGCAGAAAAACGCGGCGCAGAAATTTTGGCTAAAAATGCGTTCTTTAAGTGATTCAGCAGAGCTCGGAAAATCAATCCGGTCGACCTACAAAAAAGTTCGTCAAAATTTTTGAAATTTTTTGAAAAAAAGTTCACCCCCTTAGAAAAATCCTAGATCCGCCCTTGACGTGTCTTTAACATCAATGGCGGACTTAGAAAGAGAATGCAGACGACAAAAGACAGTTTCCCTCGTTGGGAACTATTTTATGGCATCAATTTTGGATTGATAGTTTCTTAAATGTGTCTAGCGCGACCTTTCATAATCAAAATTTTTGAGAAAGCTTCAATACAGCAAAATAACATAGTTAGCATACTTAAAAAAATGTCTTCACAGTAAATTGAAGAAGATGGTAGAATCAAATTGGTCGGCTGATTAAAAACTCAAAAGCTTTCTCAAAGCGTAATGAAAATCCGCCCCGTCGAAAAAACCTTAAAAATGCGCCTGCCTGCAACAAGAGCAAAATTGAATGAGCAAATCTAGTATCTCACCAACTCCAGATTTATAAAATCACAAGAAAATTTCAAACTACTTTTTTGACAATCTTCTTTTTGAAACAGAAAAAAGGTTCAGATTTTGTGTAAAGAAAAGTTTTTTTCTATTGACATTTTAAACTCTTTTTCTTAATAAGCAAGCAAAAGGAAAAAAACTGATTAAATTCAGAATTAGATCTTTAAAAATTTATCTATTTAAAAACGTTGATGTTTTCGAGAGAACTTTTCGTAGTTTTTAAACCCCTCGGCAAGGGTTCGGAATTTCATGGTCTGGCAATTATTGATACATCTGCTGATTAGCGACTGAATTTAAGTAATTACAGTTTCCAGAAAAGTCGGGGATACTTTTTCGAACAGTTGACGTAATGAGCTGTGTAGATACCTGTCCCGGTTGGAAAATTGAGCATGCAGAAAATTGAGTAAAACTTCAAAAACTGGAAATTGAGACAACTGAAAATGTTTCAAGTGTGAGAAACAAAATGGAATAAGATGTGGCAAAAAAACCAAAAAACCAAGAATCAATAAACTATTAGATTTTGAGGTTGGGTTGTTCAATAATTGCTGGACCATGAAATTCCGAACCCTTCCCGAGGGGTTTAAAAACAGAAATCAGCCAAACATCGACCAGTAATGACTTGAACCAAACCCTTGCGATCAGGGTTGGGCTCAAGTCATTACTGGTCGATGTGTGGCTGTTTTCTGTTAAATGTGTCCTCACATTTTTTTTGCTTAAGCGTGGTTTCAATTTCACAATTTAATTTTTCAATTGAGTGGTCTCATTTTCCCACTTTGGATTTTAAAAGCAACTAACTCTAGGCTCATTTTCCGGTCCCCATTAAATTCTCATAAGCTAAACAAATTGGCAACTTTCGAAAACAATCACAGGCTAGAGTTGTTATATTTTGAACTCAGGTCAGGAAATCGTTATCTTTGAAGTGGAAAAAAAAGTTTCTCGAGCACAAAGTTTTTGCTTAACGTTAAAAGTCATTTGTGCAACCAAAACTTTTTCACGCGTTCTTTTTTTTGGCTTCGAAAATCAAAATTGAATGAATGATAGCTACTTTTTTCAAAATCTTAGAAGGCTTTTTATTTTCAAAATAAATTATAAAACTTGAAAACGCCAGATTAGATTGAAAGCTGATGATGTCCCCAGTAGCGGATTTGAGAGGAGGGAAGTGGGTGCAAACACCTCCTTTCAAGTAACTTTGAAAATACTCACTGCGAAAATGGAAAAAAAAGTTTCATAAAAAAGACATATTAGCATTTAAATCTACTTTTTTCGAAGAAAATTGCTTGCAACGCAGAAAATAATGCGAAAAAGTTGTTTTTTTTTCATCCAAAAAAATCTAGAATCACCTGGGGTTGCCTAGACTGCCTATTCTAGATAATCCTTTGGCTATCCCAAATTCCCAAATTTTTTTGATGAACTCCAATGCGCAGGAAAATTCTCAAAATCAAAAAGAAGGAAAATATTTTACCAAGTTTGTCGATAGCGTTGTTGTAAATTATTCATTTTTGTAAAAAAAAATTCAATTATTTTTAAAATTTAAACTTAAGATCTTGTGAAATTACTTAAGATCTGAAATTACTTAAGATCTTGTGAAACCAGTCCAGAACAAGTTCTTATTTTATTCTATAATATTCTTGAAAACTACCTCCGTAAAATACTTAGAACTAACCAATCATGATCCATTACTAAAACTTACAATAAATTGTAGGGCTGAAACTATTTATAGTTTTAGCCAGAACAGAATAAATTTAACTTAGCAAATAGTTGCTCTTCCTCAGAACAGTTCTTGATTCTAAACCTAGAAAATACCAGTAAAAAATCCCGACCCTCAATTTTTACTAAGAGTAGCTCTGGTGGGAGCAACTCTTTAAACTAACCAAAACTAATAAAAACGCTTTTGCAAAAACAATTTACAGCCATCAAAACTAAAATTGAATTAATTTATATGGTGCAGATATAAATATAAACTGTAAAAAAGTTTCTTAGAGCAAAAGGAACGAGCAGCAAAGGAAGATGAAATTCGATGACCTTTCCGACTCTGGAATGGCGAATCTATTAGTTTGTTGCCGTAGTCACAACCCTCACAGGATTTTAAGTATGGAGCCAATATCGCAGCAAAGGTACCCATTGAACTATACAAAGTTCCAAATCGGTATTGAACTCAAACGTACGAATCCTAGTCTTTTGGCGCTTCACACAGAGAGGTCAAACCCTATCTTACTATTTGATGATTGTTTAAGCATGAACGTAATCTCGCTCTATTTACCGAAATCACCACATCACTATATAATTCCGCAACCTAGACTCCACCCCTCAATTCAACCACGATCTGCGTAATCTACTTCTTCAATACAAATAACTGTACTCCTCCTCTCTTGATGAGAACAACTTCGCCATAATACGTTAACTTTTTCTACTCTCTCTTCACACCTTCACTGCTTCAAAAGAAACTACTCCAAAAGAAACAAGAAAAATCTTGATCCATCCCTCACAAGATTAAAGCTTAAAACCTATACAACTTTCTAAACCCCTGATTGGAGGAACCAGTCCAAAACAAGTATTTATTATATCCTATTATAACTATCTCTATAAAATACTTAGAAGTAACCAATCATGATTAATTACTGAAACTTATAATAGTTTGTGTGGCTGAAACTATTTATAGTTTCAGACAGAAGAGAATAAACTTAACTTAGCAAACAGTTGCTCTTCCTCAGAACAATTCTTGATTCTAAACCTAGCAAACACCAGTATACGCTAGATCTATTGAGACTAGGAGATATAAAAACTAAGATTAGGATTGGTATTAAACTAAGAAGTTGCACGACCCTATCCGGCCGAAAATAAGATAGCGTGGCGAACAGACGGTTCACCTTATCCGAAATTACTCTATCAGAAAGCCACCCGGACTTAACCTCACTTGTATCATCCAATTTGAGCTATTGAAAGTGCTTACGAGAACTTCGCGTTGAAATTTAGATACTCAAATAGACTACTTAATACTAATTACAAGGAAACAAAAAGATACTAACCGTTTTCTTTTTCTATCAACTGTTCAAAATAGTTGTTCACAAAGTTACAGGTGTTAAGAATTTGTATGACATTATAAAAACCATATTGAATTTGCATTTTCATAAAAATTATGCTAATAATTGATGAAATCTCAGCTCGCACTTCATGGTTTTTATTGTTTTCGTTTTGGCTACGGCGTCTGCGAAACACAAAAATGCATTATTAATGAAAACGCAAAATTGAAATATATAAAATGCCCTAGAGATGAAAAATTAATGCATTATTTCGCGACTATCAAATAAATTTGGTTATGATGAAGTTTAATCGTTCAGGGAAACATCGAGGGTTACTGGCGGGAACAAGGAATTTATAATCGATAAGGTGTATTGAATTCTTATCGTAGGTTTCGTGGTCGATCTACGGTGAGAAGCTAAATAAAAGCATGCAAATTATTATCTATCACGGGTATCAAATCTGCATTCGGATCTACTTAACAATATCCACCCCTTTCAAGACAGGGGGGGGGGGGGGGGAGAGATTGTTAAGTAGGTCAAAATGGTTGATTTTTCGACCAATCAGACAATCAGAATGCAGTAAAATTAGACTTTTCAATAGAAAGCTCAGTGATAATTTACTGTATTTATTTATAGGGGTGGATCTGTATTTATTTATAGGGGTGGATATTCTTAAGTAGGTACCATAGGGCGATGTGGGATTGTTCAGTAGATCCCTGCATTCTCGGCCTCCAAGCTGACAGGAGAGAAAGCATGTGTCAAATTGGTATTGAGTTACCCCAATTTTAAGCCAATCAAAAGCTAGTACATTGCACGGAGAGATTGTCTTTAATTGGACTATTTGGCCGGAAGGTGCTAACTAAATTGGTTTAAAATCGTATTCAGGTTTCGTTACAGACGGGAAAGTCTTATAAAAAATAAATTTAGCTGTTTTTCGGACAAAATTGAAAAAGACAGGCAGAGGTGGGGTTTTTTTTTTTTGGGGGGGGGGGGGGGGGGGGTTTATGCGGGGTAGGGGGCCGACGTTCGTTCTTCAGAGATTTGACCTCTTCCCAACCAAAGGGTCCTCCCTTTGGTATTTTTTTTATGAATCCATTTTAGGCCTATTAACCCTAAAATTTTTCTAAAGGCGCTTTCGGCGCCAATATATACTTATTTTAAAGGGGAGCCCAAAAATTGCTTTTTTGACCTGTTTTTCAAAAATTTGTATGCGGCGCAAAATTTGTGTCACAATAGGGTCTTTATAATGTTTTGGCAATGCTTGTAAATCAATTTGGTTGACCTAAAAAAAAGGATCGACAAATTTATCGACATTTTTTTTGAAACTCCGCCCCCCCCCCCCTCGAGAAAATCCTAAATCCGCCTCTGAAGACAGGTGATTTTCTCACCTGGCCAGCCTTCTGATGAAGATGGCAAAACTCGACTGTTTCTAGTGGCTCCGTATACCATGTACGCCATGAATGATGGTAAGGATGTTTATTTCAATACACTATTTAACGAGGCCATTTTACTCTAGCGTGAATTTAAAAATTACTTAATTAATCGTCAAAAAATCTGCTGATGCAGCAAAACGTAAATAATTTTTTGTTTCTGAAGTGAACAGTAAGATTGTTAAAACATAATGAATTAAACTTCAGAGTACAATCTGCGTAATTTATATTTTACAAAATGAAACAATGCAGTTTTGATCAATGCTTTTTTTCACTCACAGCATAATTTGAACATCGCCGCAGTTGGATTCAACTGTTACACCATGAGTTCTACGCTTCACCAAAGGCTATTGACAGTATTTAAAACAAAAAAATAGTATATGAAAACACTATCTCAATAGCAAAAAAAATGAAAAACGGTTCTCAGTGTTTTTGACTTTTTCAATTTCTCGGCCAAAATCTGGTATGTTTCGACTGTCTAGACAACAAATTGTTATTTTTATTTAGACAAGTAAATTTTCAATAAAACTCAAAAGTTAAAGTATAAATTTATAAAATTACAAATCACCCTCTTCAATGATTAAAGCATTCCACGCCTGGTTCTTGATTGTATTAGAATTAAATTAGCATATTATAAAATTTAAATATAAAATTTACAATTTACTAATTTAACTCTAATACAATCGAGAATCCGGCATGGATTTTTTTAACCTTAAATCCGCAAGGGCCATCTCTTACGAACCAAACTTAAAAAACTCCTACCTTTTTGAGTTCCAACAGCATATGAAGACAACGATTGTAAATTTTGCGAAATGAAATCGGAAGTTTTGTTTAAAACAAATAGGTTTAGTTAATTTTTCAAAAAAAAAACATTTGAAATACGTAGCCAATTTATCCTTTTTTGGTGGATGAAACCGAGAGTACATGCCTGCTAATTATCAGGATTTCCACTACGAAATGACATCTGTCTCTGCCTTTTTTGGTTCGATTTTTAATAATGAACAGAAAAGAAGTTTTTCTGCTTTGGTAATTGTTGTTAACCCCTTCTAAGACTTCGATATACTAAATTCAAATAAAACAAGACTGCTTGTATCAGGGCGAAGCCCTGAATGTTCCGACTGCCTCCTAAGGTTTATGGAGCAGTAATAACATAAAAAAATTAAATGCAATAAAATAAAATTAAACTTTTTTTTCTGAAGATTGAAATTTTATATGAAAATCATACCCCCACACGCCATTTAATTGAATTATAAAAAAGAATAAATTTCGCTCCTTGTAACAAATCAATTATGGCAAATAGGCTTCCTTCAACCATTTTGGAACAATTTCTAAGACGGCTTAAATCTTCGCTTACGCATTGATAGCGCGAATTACATCGCGCGTTAATTGTCCCAAATTGGCCAAAATGGCAATCTTTAAACTCCCATAACTTTACAAAAATTGATTTGAGGTGAAATATTTTATCAAATTTAAGCTCAGGACAACAATGTTTTTTGAATAATAAAAAAAAAATTGTCAAAAATGGTTAGATAAAATGTCGAAATTTCTCTGAAGAAAAAAAAAACGCACCCCGAGCACAAATATTTCTTTATTTTCGTATCGAAAGTCGGAACAAAAAATTTAGTCTGTGACTGATTTGAAAACAGCTACGAAGTTTTGAAGTTTGCAAACTTGGCTGGGTAGTTAGAACTCGCTGTGAAATGGAAATGGAGCCGACAAGTGATTGCGTCTAAAAATCAAAAGCTAGGAAACTGAGTGTGAAAATGAGACTACAATCAATAGAAAAGCGTATGGCGTTGGTTCGTAACAGACGGTAATTTGCAACTAGTGACGATCTGAAACAAGCAAAAAACCGTAACAAGGCGTTGGCAAGTGGGACACGCTTTCTCCACTGCGCCTACATCCAGCAGAGTAAAGTAATGCCGAAATATCGGGCTGTCTCTTGGATTGCATTTTTTCTCTTCAAAAGTTATAATATTAATGATTCTTAATGATATTATTTTTGTCATGAGTTTGTTCTGAAAAATATACAACGACAGTGGCTTTAAGATGACTCGTATTTTTACGTTAAAAAAAATCAAGTTCATTATTCACAAAAAAGATGAAATATCCTCAAATTGCATCTGCCTTCCCACCAAATCTTTGTTCTTTTGTTGTTCCGACTTTCGTAACGAAAATAATGGAACATTATTGCTCGGGTGGGTTTTTCTCTACAGACAAATTTCGACGTTTTAACTAGCCATTTTTGACGGAATTGTTTTTTATCAATCGAAAACTATTGTTGTCCTGAGCCTAAATTAGAGAAGATATTTCACTTGTGACCATTTTTCATGAAGTTATGGGGGTTCAAAGATTGTCATTTGGGACAATTAACGCGCGATATATTTCGCGCTATTAACGCGTAAGCGAGATTTAATCCGTCTTAGAAATCGTTCCAATTTGGTTCAAGGAAGCTTAGGTACCATGATTGATTTGTTAATAGGAGCAAAATTGATCACTTTGTACTCAATATGACGTGTGGGGGATTGTTTTTAGCAAAAATCTCAAATTTTTTTTCGAAGTTTTTTAATTTAATTTTTTTTACCTTTAAATTTTTCATGTTATTACTGCTCCATAGACCTTAAAAGGCAGTCGGAACATTCAGAGCTTCGCCCTGATACGAACAGTCTTGTTTGAGTTTTGTAATTTGTTTTTCTCGATAAGTTGATTTTTGTTTGTGCTGCTTTATTTCGCGCTCGTCTACTATGTTTTGGTTCTTCGACCCAAGCCAAAAGTTGTTCCAACCGCTCGAACAAGTTCAGGTAATTTTCGACTATCTCTGCCAAAATGCAGTATGGTTCGACTGTCTTGACTCTCGATCAAAAAGCAAGCGCCGCCTGTTTGCTTGACCCAGCTCAGATAAAATTCATTTTTCCGACCAAAAATAACTACGTTTTGACTGTCTCAACTTTATCGGCCCCAAAAATAATTTCCTTTTGTTTGCTTCCTATTTTTACTTGCCCTAAAGTTCGAATATATTTGGTCTCTCTTTCGACTGTGTTCAACCTTGCTTTCGACCATGCTTGACCTATTTTTTGAGTTTCACGACTTTACTGACAACTAAATTATAAAAAAAATTGAAATAAGTTTATGAAGTATACAGTGCTGATTTAAATTATCCGGATAAAATGAACAAAACTTGAATTTTCAAACGCGTTTTTTTTCAAATTGGGTTAAGATAAGACAAAAAAAGAATAGAACAAAAGTTGCTTAGAATTTCATCAGAATTAATATGGTGCAGTTTGTTCTACAGAACTTTCAACCAAAATTTCACCCAAAAATGGATAATTTTTGCTTTTTTCAATTAATCAAAATTTTTTTCGCTGAAACAAATTTGTTAATTGATAAGAAAATTATGTCACAAGAAGCCTTTTACACAGCTTAACAAAATTTGAAAGGGGTTAAACCTCCAAAAAACAGTATAAGAGGAAACATTTTTACTTGATAGTCAATAAATGTGATTTTTACTATATTTAAACAATTTAAACAATTTAAACAATTTGCGCAAACTTTTGGAGAATTATACTCTTCTTAAATTTTGTTATGCTGTGTAAGAGGCTTCTTGTGACATAAATTTTTTATCAATTAACAAAGTAGTTCTGATTAATTCAAAAAAGCCAAAATTTTCCATTTTTGGGATAAAATTTTGGCTGAAAATTTCGGAGAAAAAATTATACCATATTAATTCTAATGAAATTCTAAGCATTTTACAAAAAGCATTCTATTTTTATTTAATTAACATCATTTTACAAAAAGCAATGCTTCACCCAGGGACGGATTTAGGGGGGCGGGGGGGGGCGGACGTATCCCCCCCCCCTCCCCCCTCAGGAATTCGACCCCCTGCCGACCCAAAGTACTTTTTCGACCCCCTGCCGACCCTTTGGTACTTTTTATGAAATCCATTTTCGGCTAACCGACCCTAAAATTTTTTTTCTAAAGGCGCCTTTGGCGCCAATATATTCTATTTTGAGGGGGGAGCGCGCGCCGAAAAAACGCAATTTTTGGTCAAAATTTTCCAAAAAGTGCCTAAAAACGCCTTTTTTGGACTGTTTTTTCAAATTTTTGCCTACGGCGCAAAAAATGTTGCCAAAAAAGGGACTAAACCATGCTTAGGGAGAGCTCAAAACAAAATTCAATTCGGTCGACCCCTAAAAAAAAAAGGTCGACATAATTTTTAAAATTTTTGAATTTTTTTTTGAAAATCCGCCCCCCTCGAGAAAATCCTAGATCCGCCCCTGGCTTCACCTGCTGTGATTCGCCTATTTTTGAACTCTATTTTGTCAATACTTGGCTTTGGCTTCTCTAATTAAAAATCAGGTATATTTCGACTGAAATGGCTCGGCTGAAATGGATTCTAGACAGCTTACTTTCAGTGGCAAAACTGCAGCTTCTCGATTTTCAAAATCGAAAAATCAGTTCAGCTGCTTGTCCCATCATGACAAAACCCCTGAATTTTTCAACTGCCCATGAATATTTTTTGGTGAGCCTCATAGGGAATTAGTATAGCCAGTTCGCTTGTTACAATTCAATTTATGTCGAGTTTGAGCGATAGTTTGCTACCCAAACAGAATTTGCGCTATGCTTGAAGCATCATATGTTTAATTTGAAGATGCGCATAAACTACTCCAGAATTAGACAGGTTGTTACTGAAACAAAGGGCGTGGATTTAGAGAGCTTAACTTTTTCAACGGAAGCAAAAAATTCAACTCGATAAGATTCTTTTTTCAACGGCGAAAATTTGTTTGCGTTTTTTTTTGCAGTCCAAATCATCACTGAAATCACTTCATATGATGACAGGGGCAAATCTAGGGTTTTCTCGAGGGGGGCGGGGGCGGATTTTCAAAAAATGTTCGAACATTTTGTCCTTTTTCTTTAGGTCGACCAAATTGATTTTCCGAGCTTTCTTATGGGGAACTTTTTGGAAAATGTTGACCAAAAAATCGCGTTTTTTTTGCGTGTGCTCCCCCCTCAAAAGTAGTATATTTTGGGGCCAAAGGCGCCTTTAGAAAAATTTCAGAGTCAGTCGGCCAAAAATGGATTTCTTAAAAAGTACCAAAGGGGGACCCTTTGGATCGGCAGGGGGACCCTTTGGAAAATCCGCCCCTGTATGATGACATGTTGTTGTGATGCCTGATTTAAATTTAACAAAATCATTCAAACATTTAGTACACTCCCATAACTTGGTCAATCCAGTAAACAGCAGAATACTTAAAAAACACTAAGAGTCACAAACACTAAGAGTCAAAACACTAAGAGTCACAACAGCAGCATATTTGAAAAACACAAATTGTATACAAAGGAAAGGCCTCACCTAGATCAATCAAATCAAGTTTTGACACCGAGTTTTGATAAACTTTTTTTTCTAAAATTTTTTTTCAAAAAAATGTCATTCATTTTCAGTGTGCTATAGAAACATTGTTTCGATTGTAAAAATATTAATTTAACGAACTCGTCACATTTCTCTTTTCATTAAGCAAAACTTCAAGTCTCATCTCAGAACTTTGATATTTGATGATATAACCTTATACGAGATCAATGTAAGCTTAGTTTTATGCTTGAAACTTTTTGAAATCTCATGCTCTCAAATGTATTTCTTTTTTTTAAGGATTTTGTTTTTCAATCCAACAGCGTACCTGACGAGTCAGGGGAGTCAATATTTGGGCAATCGAATGCGATAAAACAATGCAATCTTTGAGAAATTGTCGGTATGAAAAAATTAAGCGTAATTTACAAAAACTTTTCCAACACAGCAGAGTTTAGTGAAACTATTTAATTGTTCTTGGAAAAACTTTAAACGTTAAATTCGTTGAGCTCAGAAATTTTTTGATAAATCGCGCATCACTCTCGCCCAACTCTCTGATTTATTGCTGATTGAAAAGAGTGCATTGAGAAAACTCCGGGAATCTTACGTCATTGCTAATCCATATTTTTTCCGAGCAGATTTTTTTAATTGAATTAGACTATTAGAAGAAAAAAACAAGACTGCTCGGATCAAGGTCAAGCCTGGAATGTGGAGTATTTCAAACTCGCTGTGGATTTCGCTCAAAGAAACTGATGAGTATTTCAAAAAAATGAAAACTGCTGGAGCTATTTCTAAAAACCAACCTCCAAACGCCATATCACATAAATTGATAAATTTCGCTGCTAGTAAGGTAGAAATTATGACGAAAAGCCTGTTTCAACCCATTCGGAACTATTTCTATAACGTATTAAAACTCCGCTTAAGCGTTAATAGCACAAAATATACTGCACGTTAATTGTCCCGAATTAGCCGTAATGGCCATATCTATAGACTTGTGACTTTGAAAACGAATCACAGGTGAGAATTTTTTAAAATGTGAGGTCAAAGCAACGAGGCTTTTGGGATGATACGAAAAAAAAATGTCAAAAACGAGTAATAAAAAAGTCGAAATTTTTCACCAAAAAAAACTGTTCGTGTTACGGCAAAGCCCTCAAAGTTTTGACTGACCAAGTGTTCTCCATTAGTTTTCGGTTAATGAAGTTGTGACAAACTATGAATTTTAGGCTGAAAGAAAAAAAAGAGTAATGAAGTTTGAGTCGTGAATGGAATTAATAAACCAATTAGCTTGCCTCAAGTCAAATTGGAACAATTTGGGCGTAAGGGATGACTCGCCACGCGTTAATATTGAGAGTTAAACCATCAGCATCAAAATATAAATTGAGCAGTTTAGTGACACTCGTTTCATAGTGGTGAGGGTGACTTTTCTGGGAATACCAAGACGAGAGTTTTGATCTCCCGAGATAAACATTCATTTGAAAGCTGCTCTAAATAAAAAACCACCCGAGTTCATGGGAAGTCGGAGCAAAACAAGGATCGCCCTGAGCACAAATTATCAGCCAGCTTCTTTGAATTTCGGAAAAAAACGAAAAATTATAGAAATTTAGCTTACAAGTGAAAAAAATATATATTTGGTTTTCAAATTTTTGTCATTTTTGCAATTTTTAGTCAAATAAGAAGATAGGTTGCAATTAGTTAAAAAGGAATCAAAAACATAATAGTTCCGTCCTTTCTCTGTGGTGCTTTCCCTTATCATCCACTCGAGGCACTTAGGATAGCATTCACTTAGAGGCACTTAGAATAGTGGTAAGGCGTTCACTTTGAAATAGTCAGATCATGTATTCGATCCAATGCCATGGGAATGATAATGTATGAGGACAAGCTCTCACTTCAGGTCTATCATAACCTGAACAATTTCGGCTGCAATAGTGGTACCACTTGAAAGTTCTAGACGCAAAAAACGGCCTTGATTTGCAAAAAAAAGCTTCACTCAACAAAATAACACAGTCTGGAATGTGGGGAGAAAATACAAATGGACCATCCTCGACAGGACAAATAAAGCCTACTGATAGCTCTTCTACGATTTGCAGGAACCACTTTTTTTTTACTCACGGAAACAGTTTCTTAGTCTGATAGGTTAACCTTCTAAGAACTGATCAAAAGTGACTGCAAGTTTTTATTATGACACCACACTCGCTAAGCCTTTTTAAAAAATCACAAATCAATTAAGATAAACACTTTCTAGACCAATTGCACTGTCCTTTCGCTTCTTTAGAAGGGCAGGAATGCCAGAAACAGCAACTCACCGGTCAAATTTTTTATTTATCAGCCGGAATATTGCAGTTTCGGAAAACTTCGATGAGCAATAGTTTCCTTGTTTTCAAATATTACGGTACCAAAAATCTATTGATTGACTAGAATGGTTTTTCCTTGCTTCTTTAGTCTGTATTAAAACTTCTGAAAAACTGTATTAAAACAATTGGAAGTTTTTGTTTTCACTATACCTTGCAGATTACCGGACGGTGTACCAATTGACTTTATGCTTCTGAAGTCCTCCATAGATAAAGAATACACAAACAAAAATGGAGTTTTAAACAAAAAATCAATAGAGTTCCAGTTATGACTGCAACAGTTAATTGCGACCTAAGGTTGTTCAAATAGTTCAATTGTATCAACTAGTTTGTAAACTGGTAGCTGGTTATTATGAAATATTACCCAAAGAGCAATAACACGCAAGGTGGATTAGAAGTCAGCTGGGACTCCAAACAACTAGGGTAGCTTTTGTCGTCTTCAAAGTGATACCTTTACACCTGGACTATTAAATGGACAAAATATGGAGCATAACTTCCCCAAACTATCTTTGATTTCACTTCAATTAGTATCAAGAAGGTTGGATTTATAATATCATAAAATGGCGGTCGGATTTGAACGGTCCTCATATTAAAACTGAGATAACTCTTACTCTGATACCTTGGTGGAACGGCAGTCGGGCGACAACGCGCCCATCTATATGGGTCTAGACAGAGGCGGATCTACGAAACTTGCAAAGATAGAGAACGGAAAGTTTTAAGCTTTTAAATCAACCAGAAAAAAATGGCTAAAAACACATTTCAAATGCGGTTTTTAAAGGTGTAAAACAAAAAATGCGTTTCTCTTGGCACGCGTTATCTTCTCAACATGTATTAATTATGGCTTGTGAGACAGTTTTAGAAAGTTTGTAGAGTCGTTTATCGAATTAACCCCCGGCCTCAACCTTGGATCTTTTATGACCGGGTGGGGGGGGGGGTGTTTTCAAAAAAATCTCGTTGACTTTTTTTGGCTAATTTTTGAAAAACAGGCCAAAAAAGGCGTTCTTAGGCACTTTTCGGGAAATTTTGACGGAAAAATTGCGTTTTTTGGCACGCGCTCCCCGCTCAAAACTAGTATATTTTGACGCCAAATTCATTTTTGGCACCGAATCAATATGAAACGCTATTTGGACCAACTAGCCTAATGTCAACCCGCATTGGAGTTCCATGAACAAAAATCAATTATAATTCAGTTTCCTTGTCAATATCCACAAAAGTGAAAACAAACCGATTATAATCAATTGCTTTTTTAAATTCATTATAATCAATTTTTTTTTCACTTTTGTGGACACTGACAATAAAACTAAATTATAATCGACTTTTTTTGCAATTTACTGAGATGCGAATTTCAACGCACATAAAGTTTTTTCTACTTTTTAAACTAAAGTTGGTTATGTTGGTTACTTGTTGTTCAATTGAATTTTTTTCTACCAAACTTTGATATTTTTGTTACTTTTTTAGATTACTCAACATTACCTCCCTAGCGTTTGCGCATTTACAAGGGGTAGGGGGTTCAGGTGGGGGGGTTGTTCAGGCGGGGTGTTCATGTGGGCGGAGAGGGAGTTGTTCAGGAGGGTATGTGGGTTCAGGTGGGGGGTGGGTTTAGGTGGGAGGGGGGTTGGGTTCAGGTGGGGTGGGTTTAGGTGGGGGGGGGGGGAGGAGGAAAAGGGCAAACGTTAGGGGGATTGAAGGGGAGCAAAGAGGCAAACGTTGGGGGGGGGGGGGGGAGCTCAACGGAATCTTTTTGCAATTTGAGTTTAGGTTTTGAAATGGATTAAGCCAGTCCGTACCTTCGCTTTGCAAATTTTTCGCATCACTCACTCGATAAATGCTGAAATTCTTGCAAAATTTTGCACGACGCGCGAAACAAAAATAAAGTGGAAAAGAAACCCGGGTTGACCAAAACTTCTTATCATACAATTTCCATATATGAGAAACTTCTTGTCATACAATTTCATACAATTCCATACGTACAGAAAATTGTATGAAAACTCTATGATAAGCATTTTTCCATATATGAAAATTGTATGATAGGTGTTTTCCCATAAACCAAAAGATTTGATTTTTTCCTTCTAAATGTAGTCTCTGAAAAATTTCCGGTTGTAGTTGCAACCGAACACAAGTGACAAAGACCTTGGTTACTCAAAACACCAAAGGTTGGACGGTTTTGCATTTACAATGCATAGAAAACGACCTGAATTTGGTTGTCTTTCACAATTCATATAACAAAAGTAACCAACTTTTATTTTTTGGCAAAATTTTTTTAATGATGATTATTTTAAATTTTTGAAATTTCAAATTATCAGAATTGAATTGATCAAGGCGTACATTAACACACCATACAAAAGAAAGAGGAATTTTTAGCGTTTTTGAAAAAAAAATCAAGTGAAAAGAAAATAAAAGCCAATTTTATCGTATCCAGGACTACGTTATGCACACAAAATATTAACTTTTGCATGCAAAAAATTTTTTTTGAAAAATGTTTGTTTGCGTACGAAAATCGATTTGCGGTTGAAAAAAACAAAAAAAATTTCGGGCCAAATTTTCAAATTTACTTGAAAATTATTTTGTGTCGCCATCAAAAAATGCCAGTCATACAATTTCCATATATGGGAGTTGTATGATAAGCATTTTTTTCAAAAAACGAAAACCTCAGTTTTTTATCACCAGATTGTTTTATTACAATCAAACAGCCACAGAAATGATTTTATACCAGTTTTCAACCATTTTTAGAAATTGTATGAAAATTGTATGACAAGCATTTTCCCACACACAAGATGTATGGAATTGTATGACAAGCATTTTTGGTGTATGGAGGTCAACCCGGGAATTCATTTCAATGTGATTTCCTACTTATTATAAAATCCATTATAATGGATTCAAAATGAATTATAATGCATTTTGTTTTGGCGAGAAAAATGGATTTAAATCCATTTTTAGTCCAATTTTGTTGTCTGAACGTAACATGGGAATCGATTATTTTAACAACATTTTAGACCACGAAAATCCATTATAATCGATTTGTTTTCACTTTTCTTAAATGCGGGAACTCAATTTTACAAATAGTTCCAATTTCAAACCCTCATAATTTACAAAAAAATATATAAAGTGAAACAAATTTTGGAGAGAAGCCTCCTCATACTTCAGTGTGACCCTCCACTCTGCCCAAGCTGAAATCCGATCACCACCAAATCACAAGAATCACACTGAAAGCTTGTTTCCATGGCTTACTTTGCTATATCTGCATTACTTAAATGTATACTCATAAAATTAACTTGCATTAATCCTTAATGATCAATCGAATCTAACAGATAGCAATAGCGAGAAGGACTCTGTTGTGTGTTTTGAGTAACTTGGGATGCTCAGCAATAGTCAATTGCCAACTCATCGCTAAAAACTAAGGTATTTTTCCAGCGCAAATTAAAACCGCGCTAACCTAAATTAAAAAAATTTTATGTTGATACATTTTAATTTTAAATTTTTACTTGTAATTGGTTGAGAAAAGACCTTTGAAACCAATATACTTTTTGCTCACGTTTTAGTTGAATTTTTGATGTGGTTTTTAAAAATACAATGAATAATTAGACAAGTTCATAAACCACTAATTGCTTTATATTTTTTGAACATAAAATTTTGGGAGAATTTTATCAATGATCCAATGCTTCAAATAATGAAAGTAACTGATATCAAATCAAAATTAAGAAATAATAATTATACTTTTCATGATACTGCAAATAGTATAACTTATGGTTAAAAGGAATCTTTCAACAAACTGGTTTCAAAATACATACAATATATGCATGGCCAAATCAAAAAAACTTGAAAGAAAAATATCATATAAGCACGGAAGTTTAGCTCCTTTTTGGTTTTTTGCAGCTTATGTTTTGTGATAGCTTTTATACCAATGGAATTTGTTTTAAGCAGGCAATTAAAGTAATTTGTTATTAAAAATCTTCAAATTGCTGAAAAAACTCCTTGTGATCATCAACTAGCAGAAACGTTTCTGACAACACTGATTTTGGAAAAGAATTCTAAAATTAGGAATCAATTTAAAAAAAATACGAAAAAAGATTTTTTTCCTTTATTTTTCAAAATCATTTTTTATTCAAAACTCCCGCTGCTCCTTTATTTTTCAAAATAATTTTTTCTTTCAAAGCTCCCGCTAAATTTCAATTTAGTAAGAAGAATTATTAGAGGTGAAAACAAACCTTTAGTTTTAACTATGGAACATTTTTTCAGTTTCGACACTGTTGAACGCCCTCGTAATTTTTCGAGGTACAACAGTGCCAAAACATTATATAGCTCAACAGTGCTATAAATTTGGACTTTGTTGAACGCATTTTCAGTTTTGGCACTGCTGTTCTTCGGCCTTGTTGATCGCTTTCGTTCTCTCGTAAATCAAACTAAAAAAGGACAAATTTTTTTATCTCATTTCTAGCTCGACCTTTAACATGAATTACAAATCAAAGAAGCTGGTTGGTGCGCATGAAGCTCAAAATGCTCTAATCACAAAGAGAATTGCAAAATTTTATATTTTTCGTTAAACAGATAGTTTTTGTTCCGACTTTCGTAAGAAAAGTTACGGAATATTTGTGCTCGGGTGTTTTTTTTTTCTTCTGACAAATTTCGCCTTTGTAACTAGCCATTTTCGACGGAATTTGATTTCATCGTTCAAAAATTGTTATTGTCCTGAGCGTAGATTTGAAAAAATAACTTATCTGTAATCAGTTTCTGTAAAGTTATGGGGGTTTCAACATTGTCATTTTGACCAATTTGTGACAATTAACGAGCGATATGTTTCGAGTTATTAACGCGTAAACGGAGACTTAATCTGTGTTAGAAATTTTTTCAAATTCATTAAGGAAGCTTATTTGCCGTAATTGATTTGTTACTAGAAGCAAAATCTAGCTTTTTTGAACTTTATATGGCGTGTTGGGGTACAATTTTCACAAAAAATTTCAAATAAAAAAAATCATTTTTTTTTCATTACATTTAACTTTTTCATGTTATAACTGTTCCATAGACCTCATAAGGCAGTCGGAAAATTTAGGGCTTTGCCCTGATACGAGCAGTCTTGTTGTTCCGACTTTCGATACGAAAGTGACGGAATATTTGTGCTCGGGGTGGGTTTTTTTTTCTTCAGACAAATTTCGGCTCTTTTCCTGTCCCCCCCTTTCAAATTCAATTTTGAAAAGTTTATTTAACATTGTCATATCGCAATGAAATTTGGCGTGGTGAACAAATCGACAATTGTGAACAAATTTGTTCTCCATATTTTACAGCGTAACATCACGCATTTAGCCGTAATAACACGTAAAACAAACATAAAACTCGGTATTTTGAAAGGGGGGGGAACTGGAAAAGAGTCCAAATTTCGACTTTTTAACTAGCCATTTTTGACGGAAATTTTTTATATCATTCAAAAGGTATTGTTGTCCTGAACTTAATTTTGAAAAGATATTCCACCTGTGATTATTTTTCGTAAAGTTATGGGGGTTTAAAGATTGCCATTTTGGCTAAATTGGGACAATTAACGCGCGATATATTTCGCGCTATTAACGCGTAAACGGATATTTAATCCGTCTTAGAAATCGTTCCAAGTTGGTTGAAAGAAGCTTATTTGCCATAATTGTTTTGTTACAATGAGCGAAATCTATTCTTTTAAACTTAATATGGCGTGTGGGTAGATGATTTCATAAAAAATTTCAAATTTTAGAAGAAAAAATTTTTCATTTTTTATTTATATTTAATTTTTTTTATATTATTACTGCTCGATAAACCTGAAAAGGCAGTCGGAACATTCAGGGCTTTGCCCTGATACGAGCAGTCTTGTTAATTTTGTTTCCAAATAATTGTATTTTCAAAATTAGTTTGAAATAAGTAAAAGTTTGAGTAAACAATGGTGAGAGATTTTTTGAACATTTTAAATCAAAATTCCAATAACTTTCCATGGCTGAAGTCATACCTGCAGTGCCGATCGTTTCGGTTCCAAAATTTTTGATGCTGCGAAAGTCTTGCATGTTGAAGAAAAATATCAAAATTGAACAACAGAATGATTGATTATTTATCCCCTAGGTGGTTTTATAGTTATTTATACCATTTCAGAAATGGATCCTTAGATATTACAGATAATTGAACACGGATCAATAGCACTAGTCAAGGATTAAGTGACTAAAAGCAACCCTAAAACATGGAAATTTATCGAGTACAATATCAGTTTACGTCTTTTCCTATCAGCGGTAGAACATGCAAGCACCTAGTTTACACAATTATCGAAATATTTGAATACACAAAGCGCGTTTGCTTTTTGATCAAAACATGTTTGCTATACAAGAGGACATAACAACGCACTTAGTAAAAGGGATCCCTTCCATATTGTCACAACGATTAAGAAGATATTAGAGGTGGTATAAGAGACAGCTACGGGTGAAAGGGCGGATAGAGAAATTGTTCAAAACAGCTCAGAAAGTTAAACGTCTTTTTTCCAGTCACAAACAAATTTAAATCAAGCTCAGTTTTTTCTTGGTCATAAAAACTTGGCAATTTTTTTTCGTTATTAAATGAAACTCGTAATGTATCAAAGGTTTGTATCTGTATTTCATTTGCTGTAGGCACAAAAACACAACATTAGTTATTGCCAATAAAGAAGCAATTTCGTGGTCAATAAAAAACAAACCTTGGACTAAATGGAGCCTGCCTGTTCTATCGATTGTTCACAGAGATCAAAATATGCAAAAAGAACAAAAACACCAATGAACTAACTGATTAAAATCAATTTTAATGCAAATCTTAAGTTAAAACTTCCAATCCGATGGCAGTGAACAGTATAAAAACTTTAATAAAAGTAACAGCTTTATTCAAAATTAGAACGAGTTTGACCGAAATTCTGGAATTTACTCTAAAGTTATCAACTTACCTGCTGCTGCGTTTTCTAAGTATTTATTTGAGTTATGCTTGTTTCCAGCTATTGATTGCATGGCAAAGGCGGCAATTACGACCAGTTAATGACGGCTATTGTTACGCTTGGGTTCATTTTAAGTAAAAATTAAACATTGTGTCATATGGAAACGAAATATAGGCAGGTGTTTTGTGAATCAAGCCTCCCTTGGGAATAGGAAATGACCATCGAAATTGTGTTCGAAAGTTCAATTGGTACGATACGATAACTGGGAAATATTGAAATATGGAAAGTTCGATGTGTTCTTGTTACAAAAAATAAATTGAATAGGCTACTATTAATAAGTTAAACTAATCGCACTATCTGTTGGACTTTACAAAAAAAACTTCAAAAAGGTTGACTTAAATCATCCCAAATGGCATTTTCAGATGGAGCATAAATGTTAATTGCAGCCGTTTTTAGAAAATACCAATATTAGTGCAGCCAATATTCAAGTGAAAAAAATCTCCCTTAAAATTGCGTATCGAAAGATTGCAAAATACCTAATCAAATTAAATTATGTTCCAAACGAATTTAAAGGAACAACAAATAACAACACGAAGTTCACGAACAACAAATAACGTCCAGTATTTTTTTCGCCCAGTTTTACGTAACTCAAAGAAAATTCACATGGGTCAAATCTGACACCTTATTAAAGCCCTGTTGATCGTGATTTAGAGTCCATAAAAAATCGGTCTGAATTGGTCTGAAGAAAAATTGGTCTGATTTTTTTTGGTTTTTAGATTAAGTAAGACAAAAGTTGTGACGCTGACCTCACCGCTACAGTTTTAAATTTTGTTAGCATTTATTGCCTCTCATTATTGCAGTTTTTCATCTGTAATTGTTTTCAGTCACACTGTTTTGTGTAAAGCAATTTTTTAAAAACATAATGCCAAAACAGCTTGCGTGAAAACAAAAAACAGACAAAATAGTTTTGGTGACAGTAGTTTTTTTTTAAAATGAGCACTAAAAAGTTTTTGATGAAAGTTAGCAGATATCAAATTGTATAACTCACCGATAGTTTTGCAAGAGACAGTTTTCATGCTTCTGAAATCAGAGATGGTAGATCCTCCCCCCATATTAGCCATTTCGACGCGAACTAGATGCTTTTATTTACTTTGTAAAAATTATTACACCTGAATTTCAGTTCCTCGTTGTTCCCTTTTTTCGCGAGGAAAGTTGATAAATCAAACGACGGTTTCAGATAAAATAAAATTTTAAAAACGCTACTCAGAAAGTGTGCAATCAAAACACATCGAAAATCGATTTCCTTGGCAATTAGAGATAATAAATGGTAATGATGTGTTTGTCTGTTGATGTTTATGCGCTGTTTTTGCTGACATTTTTTTATAACGCTCCATGTTGAATACATTATTTCCTGATTTCTATTCAAATGATAGTGTTTTCAAGTAGTTTTCAAATTCCGATTCTCCTCTTATGTAGACTCCAGAATCCTAGATAAATGACACCATATTAATCTACTCACATATGTTGGTTTATAAATAAACTTTGAAGTACTAATAAAAAAATAGATATCAAAACAGAACAGACTTGAGAAACTGTTTTTTTTCTTACTTGGTTTCCATCCTATGGTTTCCACTTTTCGGAAGTCAGTGAGTTTGACGGCCACATCGAATGTTAACTCGTCCATTATGCTAATTGATTTTTTTACAATGCAGATTTAATGAAAAATGAAAAAGTATTGGGCCATAAGGCTTGAATTGTCCTTTGATTTTGAATAAGAAAGCAAATTTAGTGATCGAGAAATGTGGCTCAACCAAATATATTTTGATGCAAAATTTTGTTCACATAAATAGGCAACCAAAGTCCCACTTTTTATAGTCATAAGACACGATCTTTTTCATAATGAGTTTCATCAGCTCCCAAAATGATAATTCAGTCACGTGCCGAGTAAGGTGATTTCAAAATGAGCGGAATGAGTTATATCAAAACTGCGGCATAAGACTTTTATTGCAGGAAACTTATTTTTATAGAATGATAAATGCGACAGGTAAGAATTTTGGTGAGAAATATTTCTAAGCCGTTTCCTTTTTTTGATAAATTAACCAACGCTTTTTCTAAAAAAAATTTTTTCACAAATCTAGCCTAATCTTTGATCTGAAAATCAAATACGTTTAGATAAGTCATCTTGCCAGAGTTTCATTGCAACTTCAAACATCAGACCAATTTCAGCGATCGAAATAATAGTTTTCATATAAAAAGTTTGATATTCCGATAAAGATATCTATGCCTGTAATTCGAACGTTTAAAAAATGTATTATCTGCAGCCTTTTTGTGATTTTTTTTGGCTTGGAAACTGTCCATTTGGCGATGTTCGTAACCCTTTCATATGCTTTGTGAAGAATTTAATTTTGATATTAAAATTGTTCTAAGGCGACTCGTTCACATCTTTCATGCTGAGGGAAGAAAAGCAAAAAAACAAACGTTGTGAAACTGCATTTTTTTGTTATCAGAAAAATATTCGAGCCATTTAAGGAGAAATTGGGGCCCTGGCTTGATCTAAACAGTAATGCTGTGATTCGTTTTACCTCTTTAATCTTATGAGCCTCGGTATTGATAAGATAACTGTCAATCTATGTCCATCGGTTGATCGTTCGTGTTATTTTTAGAACAGACTTTAAATTCAACGCATTTCTTGTTTGTTTCATTCTTTCAGCTTGGAATCCATAACCTATACATAGGTAGACAGAACAGTTTAATATTTTACTATAGCTCATTCTAACGACTCGAACTTGCGGAGACTTCGTTAATTTTGGCTCACTCACATCGAGGAGCCGCCTAGTACCTGGACCCAATAATACAATTGGCAGTTATTGCAACGAAGATTTTGGAAATCGACAGTATTAGTGGAACAAAGATCCCAGAAACTCAAATTCTGATCATGGAACAATTTTCAGGAACTGGGATTGATACTGGTAGACTCAAGAAACAAGAACGCGTTTCAATTTACGAATCCACTGAGGAAAAGAGGTTAAAGAAGAGAAGAAAAATTCTCTAATACAATTATAAGTTCCGAAGCCGACATAAATTGCGATCAAACTAATAGGTGAGACGGCTTTTTGATCAAAGCCCCAAGATTAAAAATCTACTTTTCTGCTTTCAACAAACCTCCTGATGCAGCGTTTGAGAGATATGACAATTAGACTTATTGTAAAACTAGAAACATGCAAGAAAGTCGGTTTTATTAGCCCCGTAGTGATCACAAGAAAAAAGATGGAATAGTAAAAATGGATCTAGACTGGAAACTTTATAAAACCAAATTTGTAACGCAATTCTTCATATGCCGAACATTCACGAATTGATAAACAACGTGATTTTGCAATTGTCAGAAAAGCCAAGCGGTCAAGTATGTTTCAGCTTTTTTAATCTCAAAACGCTTAGAATTGTCTCGAGGCTCGTGATGCAACGAGTAAACAATACACTTTTTGCATAGTAGGTGGTAGCACACATGAACATACCGAGTTTTTCTCTGATATGCAAAATGAGTTTCAAAAAGTCTTAGACTCACTTAAAAAACTTTGATTCACGAGTCATCACACAAATAATTTTTTCGTGGCCACGATAAGCTCATTTAAAGAACACAAATCCATTGTTATAAGAACACTCAAAAGCCTAAATGAAAACAACATGGCAGTGAAAAAAACATGGCAGAGGCGCTTTCTTTCAAAAAAGCGCTTTTCTTACATAATGCTTAGGATTCAAGATATCCGAATCAGGGGTGCAACCGTTGGCGGGAAAAGATGACTCAACAGGGATTCTTCCCAATTTAAACAACATATCTTAAAGTCGATCATTTTTTGGATCAACAAATCTACATATCAATTTTTTTATCAAACGTGGCAACGTTTAGCTATCCATTCAGATCTCTTTCAATTTTAAAATAACTAAAAAATTGACTGCTGATCAAATCAAAATTTTCGAAAAATCAAAAGCAGAAGGTTTAAAAATTACCTAAGCTTACACGTTGAAATTTAGGAAAAAACTGAAAACTGACGCTTTCAACACCGAATTCTGAGCACCGACTCCAAGGGGAAGAGTGAGAAACAATTGCGTTTGCATCAAGATTTTTAAACTACCATAAAATGAAATTTTTCTCCAACACATTAGAAGTTTTCGGCGTAGTTTGAGCTTCAGAACAAGTCAGAAATCATCTAATTAGCAAAGAATTATAAATAGTTACGGTTCACAAAACTTTACTTTTGACTTTTTCAGGTAATAGTCAACAAAACTCATCCGTTGGGTCAACAGACTTTTGTTATTTAATTGTAAAATGTTTCGTATGCCTTTGAAAGTCATAGGTTGTACCGATCTTTTAGTCTTCCCCTGGTTAAAACCTTACATTTTTCACATTATGACAATGGATTTGTGGTGGTTTCAGTTGGAGCATTTCGAGAAGTTTCATTTATTGGTGATTTTAATAATGCTGTAAAAATAATTCTGTAATTAGAAAGCCGGCGCTGTATTTTGTAAATTAAATCATCACATCGCGAACAGCATATACGAGCAGTTTATTTGGTTGTCTCTAGCTTACTCTAGTTTTTTGCCTCAAAATGTGTGCACCTTTTAATAGTTGTTTTACTCAGTCTCTCAAAATTTGCAACAATTCCCAGATTAGGGCAGAAAATTGTTTCTGAATTTGTGTACCATTAGAAACTACCATTTCAGACAGGGTACATTTGTTTTTTTTTCAATTCCAGCATCAAACTTAATCTAGCAAAACGAAATTCAAAAAAATTAGATCCTCACCTTATGTTCTCAGAGAAAGATATTATTGCCTTAAAATTCAAAGACGATTTGTTGCAGGCTGACCATCATGCTTAGCTAAAATTAAATTGTTACAAAATTGATTTGTCGTTACAACTTTCAACTTTCCCTAAATCCCAGAAAACCATACTCAACAAAAAACAGTAACCAATAGGAAACTGCTCCAAAATACTACAACAGTTGGCACGATCATTTTAGACTTAATATCGACAATTACGAATTTCAGAATTTTGAGTTTTCATCGGGCGTACATGAAGAACAATAAAAAAATCTTCAGGGTTGATTTAGTTTTCTTAGACAACGACCTTGTCGTTCGGCAGCTATACTTGGATAATTTCACTTTATCTTTCATGCTACTCACCTGGGACAGTATGGGATGAATACCTCTCAATTTTTAATCCTTTTGTAGAAAAAAAATGATATTGAAACTTTATAATGTACACTGTTAGATAATAAATTAAATGAACTTCCAGAAGACTGGTATTTACAGTTCACGCATATTTTTTTTAGCCATGACAATCAAATTACATAACTTTTAATGCGTCAATGGAAAAGATCATTCCGAATCTGAGATTTACGAAACAGCTTTTCTCTCGAAAAGAATTTTAACTGGACCACCAATTTTCGTTGAAAAAATCTGATTTCGTATCATGAAAGTTTATCTTATCCGAGAACAGAGCACACATATGGGAGCTGCATGATAGGGCAGACAAAAGCTAAATGGACAAACATTTGAGCAATTCCAATACTCAACTCACTCAAAATACAACATTCTTCTCGAAGCATCAGTGCGATCATCAGAACCCTCACAAAAACTAGAATTCCCTGGATAACTGCTTCTGGGGGATAGTTTCATAAGAAGGCCACGAGTCGCAAAAACGAGGAACCTTACTTCAATTTCAGCTAGCAAAACATCTTAGATTCCTCAGATCTTACGCTAATCCTAGCCCTAGATGATGGACGCATTCTTCGCAGATCAGATCTCGCTTTCAAAGGTAAATTGCTTTTCGGCTACTACACTCAAAATACTAGCCTCAATTCAAAACTGAAGACCACAAACCCCACGATGATCCCACGATGATCCCAAAAATTCAGCGTAAATATGAATTTCAAACTTCGACGCGCGTCAGCACAATTTTTTTTGAAACAAAGACATGCTGTTTAGATTTTGCTGCCAAATTTGATATTGCTACTCAATTAACCCCGGTTATTGTGTTAGTGGTAAAAAAAATTGTTTATTTGCCATCAAAACAACATATGACCAAAAAAAATCATCAATTCTTCGTAATCGAATAATTAGCGCTAGGCTGTTGAACTATGGCTATAAGTTCTATTCGTAAACCCCCCATCTGAAACTGAGCTCAAATTAAACGACGACATAAGTTTTTTCCAGACTTCTGTTCTTGCGCAGTCCTTTCTTCAGCATGAATAAAGCTTTTGGTGCTCTGAATATTATTTCTGGAGGCAAAGTGTATTTAACCTGACAAAAAAGTAGAAATGGTTGTATGATGATCAAATTGGATCAGATCTAAAATTTGCTAAAAATTTTGGTGGAATTTCGATTGACCTAATGCTCTTTCGAAACTAAGCTTTAAATTTATTATGTTTACAGTTTTGAAGGTGTAAAAACTTTAAATGTTTTTTTTTCTGTTAAATTGAAAATTTTGTCATACGAACTCATATCATCGACTACTGAATAGTAATAATCCTGCAGGACGACAAATACAGCAATTATATCAAAAAACATATCGATACTAAAAACTTAAGCCTTTAATTGTATTTTCTTGAAAATTCATATGTTTTGCAAAAAACTCGTCGAATGATGTATAAAACATAGTTAATCATAATTATAGAATTAATTAAAACGTTTCTCATTGAAATGCAAGCGTCTGCCAAAAAAAGACAGCAATTAGACGAAAATTTTATTTCGTTCATTCAAAGAAAAGTTTTTTTCCTTAGGAAGGCTTCAAACGCAAAAAGTTCAAATATAAGAAAGTGAAAAATTTATATACATTTATAGATCGATATTTAAAACAAATAATTTTAACTTTGGATGCTTCAAATTAATAAAATCATTTAAAAAAAGGTAATTTTTATGTTGTATCTTATAAGCGCATTTTGAATTTTGTAATTTTTATAACTAGGGTTGCATTGAAGACACATAGTCCTTTTTTATAGTATGAATAGTCGTCTTGATAGTTCCGGGTGCTATGCAAATGAGAAGTTTTTTTCCAAAAGAAATTTTTGAACCAATTTTTGGTGATATATTGCAGTAGGTGGTAGTGCAATTGCAATAGCTGGATGTCATTTTGTTATACTTCGCACATTATTTATAATTTTTTTCAAAAGCTAAATTTTTGTATTAACAAAAACTATGTTAGTAGCAATACAATTATTTGAAAATGAAATGACTTTATCATGCATTATAATTCACAAATTTTATACATGCACTATGCTCAAAATTACCACCTATTTTAACATTTTACTCATTTTGTCTTTGCTTACAAGATAAGACTTTTCAAATTGTTATGTTTTCATCACAGCGTTCATAATGTACCTTGACGACCTGAGTTGACCAAAATAATTAGTGATTTCAAAAAATGGATAATTTTGCAAATAAAGTTAGGTAAAAAACCTTGTTTGGTCAATAAAGGAAAAAATCTGTGTTTATGTTTTTTTGTATTTATGCAAACTAAAATAACACATTTAGTAATTTTTTCATCAATAATTTTACATAAAATCCGTTTTCAATCGACACTGATAGTTGTTGATCAGATTTGTCGGTGTAGTGATACTCAATTTCAAGTGGCATTAAAATCTTATATTGAATCAAGACTCTACTGTCGGTTGAGCATCTGAGTTAATCTAACAAATTAGTGAAATAGAAAATTAGGATAATTTGCGTTTGAACTTAGGTCAAAACAAATTTTTTGACCGATAATTTAAAATGTAATGTTTTAAGTAAATGATGCTCAAATAATCGTTAAAAGTAACTATAAAATAATTAGATTTTTTACATTTTATAAATGCAAGAAAACCAAATTTCGATCAACGCTGAACAGTGTCCTGTCCGTTCAGATTTAATGTATTAGTTATACCTATAGCCACTCATTTTTTTTCAACATCTGCCTTGTTTTTTAACTGGAAAAATCCGAGAAAAAAAACGTTTTTATTTCACAATCAATCAATTTTTTTTCCAATTATTTTACGGCAAACTTTCGAACTTAAATTTTGTTGACGCTTACAGGTGCAAAAATTCTTGAGTAAAATTGAGCTTAACTCAACACAATAACACTGTCTGCAAGCTGAGAGAGTAGAAAAAATTGAGTAAATTTAGCTTTAGACTTAAGTAATTAAGGCTTACCGATAACTTCTTTATGATTTGCAAAAATACAGTTGTTTTAATGTTCGCTGTGTCCAAAAAAATAGGCGATAACTGATTTTTTTCTATAAAAACTTGTTTACTTACAAAAGAAATTAAGAAACCATCAGTTACCTATCTGATTTCAGGGTTGTTGATATTTCATTCATTTATTTCACTATTATTTGTGGTGAATCTACTTAACAATACCCCCCTATGGAACCTATTTAAGAATATCCACCACTATATATAAATACAGTAAACTAGCACTGAGCTTTCCATTGAGAATTATAATTTTGCTGCATTCTAATTGGTCGAAAAATTGACCAATTTGATCTAATTAACAATCTACCCCCTTTCTTGAAATTGGTGGAGATTGTTAAATAGATCCATTGTGGTTGCAATTTTTAAAATAATATTTGAGAAAAATGGTATAAGAATCAAAAACAGAGCTCAAAAATTCAGTATTTAGAAAAAAAACTAAAACATTTGCATGGTTTCATCCATGGCTTTTGCTACATCGGTATTTAACCAAAATTCAGAAAAGCCGCATTTCGAGGTTCATGGGAAGCAGGCTCGGTTTCAGATCGTTGAATGCCTATCCTGTAATGATAAAAAATTCTTCAAAAAATTGAACAAACTACGCAGCTGCTACCTTGATCAGATTTCTATTTAATATTATTGTCATTGCTTCAAAAATTGGGGATGAAGTACGAAAAAAATAAAAATCAGCTACCTCAATTTTGAGAATGAAATGAATTAAAAGCGAACCGTAAAAGTTTTTTCAAAATTATAGTTTCTGTAGGATTTTGTAATTTATTTGCTCCCCTACGTTACTTTGTAAAGAATTGGCTCCTCTATAATTCGTTTTTGTCTAAACAAGGCAGGATGTCCGTTCTAAGGTCCATTCGTATTCGTTTGGTATTTCTCAGCTAAGCATTTTTTCGTATTCTTATTGGTTGACTTCATTTCATTTTGTAATGAATTGGATCCTTTTACAAAACGGAAGCAAATAGTTAACAAGATTCAGTCCGTGCTCTATGTAGTTTCAGTTTTTTGGTAGCTTCAGTTTTTTGGTGAAAATGAAATGTTTTGAAAAGTAGGGTTTCCAAAATTTTTTTGCCATTTAGTGTCTAAGCTCCAAACAGGGATCACAAGCAGTTGGTCTATATAGCATGGCTTAGTAAAAACAATTGGTGGATACAATGTCAATTAACTGTTTTCGCCAATTAATTGGATTGACAATCGTGGTTATGTCATTTAAACAATTAATTGTAATTAATTGGTTTCATTCACGGCTTTTGCTACATCAGTATTTAACCAAAATTCAGAAAAAGCCGTATTTCGAGGTTCATGGGAAGCAGGCTCTGTTTCAGGTTGTTGAATGCATATCCTGTAATGATAAAAAAATTGTTCAAAAAATTGAACAAATTACGCAGCTGCTACCTTCATCAGATTTTTATTTAATATTATGTAGCGTGCCACCCAAGTATAGAAGACCCAATTAATTGCAATTAATTGGCCTTCGTTGTAAATTGACACTAATTGAAAGAAAACTATTGTCAATTAATGGTCCATTTAATTGCAACTAATTGGTCACGATAATTTGCTAAGCCCTGCTTCATAGACTTTTAACGAGAAACGTATAAAATACCAAAACTTTCAAAATGCTTTGTTTTAACCTTTTGATTTGTTTTGGGCACGGTTTGGTCGTTTTGTTTTATTGGCTCCCAATGCCACCCAAATCAGCTTCAATTTTCTCATAATAAAAAGTAAGACCCAAGAACTTAGGAAGAAAGTTTCAAAAAGTGTGTATTTGTCATTTAATTTTTGTAGTTATTTGCTGACTGAGTTTTTGTTTGATGAATCGCTACGTTTGTTTGAATATGTTACTTTTTATTTTTGTTGTGATGAATTTTTGTTACTACCGCAAACAATTGCTTGTAGTTGACATAGAATCTAAAGATGCAGTCTTTTCCGTTGGGTGTCCTGCATTTCGCAAGTAATACGCGAGTAAATCTAACTTGCAAAAATACGAAAAGTTCTAAGTTTTGCTAGTGCGTCCATCTTACAGTTTGCAAGCAACAACGGCAAAAAATTTTTATATGCAAATTTTTTGTGCTCGTCTTTTTTTTCTACTTTGGTGCGACTAAGCTAAGCTTAGGATTAAATTTGGCGTGACTTTCTTATTTTTGTTTTATCGAAAAAAGCTTAAGAATATATCTGGGTTTTGTTTACGACTATCGAAAATTTTGATTATGAATTTTTTGTGCTGACCCTGGTGAATCTTGGGTTGCCGTTTTAATCCTGAGTTAATAAACAAATGTGTTATACTTAAAAACTCTTGCTATCATCTTGTTAAAATTTTCTGGGCTAACTGATAAATCTGATGCCTAGTTTTGAAGAATTTGACAATGAACTTGAAAATATATTTTCACCTTTGAATAATCTTGCGTTAGGGATTATCGGCGGCCTTTCTCTGTTTGTGTCAGCTTGCATCGCGGGTAGCAAAAACACAGCCGAGATTGCGTGCAGAGCACCCATTGTCCTCTTACTCGGAGAATCGCACGACACATTCCGAGAAGCATTGGATGATAAAAATGTGGGATTAGTCAACTCTGCATCAGCACTCGCTGGATCACTAGATCCATCCACAGGTTGTATTTTGGTGGACTTATAACTCATATGCATACTGGTTTGAAAAAGGAGTCCGGACATTTACTTAACGGAAAGAAACAATGCAAAATCAAATAAATAAAAATGAACTCTGATGTGTTCCAAAAGCTTAACTAAACGATGCCGTTATTTCAAAGTAACGTATTGCAGTTGAGTTGAATAATCTCCAAAACAAAAAACTGTTTATTATTTTTCATTAATAGTAATGGGGATATAGAAAACTGCCATTTAAAGATATGCACCATATGAGCTCTCAAAAACTTGTTTCAAACAACTAGCCTGTTTCTTTACAAGTAGTACAAAAAATTCCGACCACAACTATTGTAGCAAAGATAACCAAAAATAAGTTCTTACAAGGATTTTAAGAACTATTTATAAACAGCATTGTTCTGGCATAAAAAAATCTACTGAAATTCAAAATCAAGAGCTAAAATCAAGGAATCTATTCCAACCTGGAAAAATATGAAAAACTACAAAAATAAGGTAGTTGCTGGAATTTAACAACTTCAGAAAAAAGTTCTTTTTTTGAGTTGTATTTTTTCAGCCCCCTTCGCACACACATGTATACACATATATCATGCAATACAAAAAAATTTGACCGTATTCTGCGTTTTGCGGAAAAAATGTCAACTTTGGTCTTATTTTGACGCTTTTATGTTACTTTTTATCGCTATTGGTAATTTTCATTAAAACAAGACATGTAACAAAACTTTTTCCTCGCTTCAATTTGCTTATAAAAAGGATTTTATAGTGTATAACCTGTATAAAAAGTGTATAAAATTTTTGATTAAAATATTTAAAAAAAACTTGTTTTTAAAAATGGATATTGGCGACTGTCGAGTCGATTGAACAAATTATACAATGCAACTGATTGTAATCGATTTGATAATTTAAAAAGTCCATTAATTAGGGCAGAACAAACTTGATTACTAAACTGCGATAATTGGTTGCAATCTTAGTTTTGCCAATACAGGAGAGCACGTAAACAGGGATTGTCTGTTGGCGTATCTGTGGCACGAAACATTTCGACTAATTAAAAAAATTTAACAGTTTTTTTCAATTGGTGTCGTTTTTTTATTCCTGGTGTGAAACAGGGATTGTCTGTTGGCGTATCTGTGGCACGAAACATTTCGACTAATTAAAAAAATTTAACAAATTTTTTCAATTGGTGTCGTTTTTTTTATTCCTGTTGTGATGACAGGATCTGACAGATTCAAAGATCACGTTAAAAGGGTATATTCTACATCAGTTTTCCTCAAAAAACTGAATATAAAAGAAAATTAAAAAAATCCAAACATTTTTCTTCATTAATTTAGATTGTGCTAAAAATATTTGAAAACTAGGCTTACTAATGTTGAACGAATATTTTAATCTAAATGATCAGACTTTAAGACCTTGCTCGAAATTAGATTAAAACCCAAAAGTTTCAAACCGGTCTTTTCTCGACTCTGGGAAGACTTTCTGAAAAATTTTGATGTTGTTTAAATTAGGACTAAAAGGCTGCAATATATCCCACAAATTTTTTTTTTTAATTATCGGAATTGAATAAAGGATCTTACGCGGAGACTTTTCAACAAGTTCCGGATATGTTTTGACAGCTTTTAAAGTCAATGCACGTAGTGAAGACTCTTATATAGATCACCCGCATTGGAGTTCCAAGAATAAAAATCGATTATAATTGAGTTTCCTTGTCAGTGTCCACAAAAATGAAAGTAAATCAATTATAATCAATTAAAAATGGATTACAATATTAGTATTTTTCGAGGCAACAAAATCCTTCCTTTTTTCATCCATTATAATCGATTTATTTTCACTTTTGTGGGCACTGACAATGAAACTAAATTAGAATCGATTTTTTTCCACTTTACTGAGATGCGAACTTCAACGCACATAAAGTCTTTTCTACGTTTTAAAGTTGGTTACGTTGGTTACTTGTTGTTCAATTGAATTTGTTATTTTTGAACTTTGATATTTTTGTTACCTTTTATATTACTCAACGTTACCCCCCTAGTGTTTGCCCATTTACAACAAACCCGCCTCTCCCCCCACCCGCCCAACGTAACGTAATCAGGTGGGGGTGGGTTGAGGTGGGGGTGTTCAGGTGGGGGGGGGGGGGGGTTCAGGTGGGGCGGTGTGGGTTCATTTAAATCCGTTTTTAGTCCATTTAGAACGTAATATGGGAATCGATTATATTTACAACATTATATGCCACGAAAATCCATTATAATCGATTTGTTTTCACTTTTCTTAAATGCGGGCAAGCTTGCTGATTTTTCTAAAACTTCAAGTTTTTAACGCTCAAATTTGATTTTCATCGGTTTGAATTTTGATTTCTTTTGAAGTTTTTTCTCATTTCCTTTGTTAAAAGGATGGTGCACTCCACTGTCAAACAACAAAAGTTTAAAAAATCACCGAAAAAGTTTGGAAAAGCGTTTTTAATCATCAGAAAACATGGTCAAAATAAAAAAAACACCCAAAGACAAAGTTCTTTCCCATTCCAAGGGTCGGGACGAGAAAAAAAAATTAGTCGAAGCGTAAGCTGACTGAGTTTCACATACGTACCTCGTCTGACAGTTAAGAAGAAACAGAGATGGGATCCAAAATTATTTCGCAATTATAATGGTTGTAAAATAAATGTTTTTCTCATTAACTTGCAACAATTAAAATTGAAGGAATTCTCAAAGTATCTTTCATAAGTTACATCAGTTAAAGATCATACTTAAAAAAATGTTTTCTTATTGCATTTTAAAAAAATCAAATTTGAATTCAAAAAACAAACTTTGACTGCTTTTCTTCAAAACCGAAATTTAGTTTAACAATTTTTTATTGACGGTGAAGTTGTTATTTTTCGGATTGTAACTTTCAAAGCTACCATTTTCTTATTTATCACCATTTTGTGCGACAAGGGATCAATTTTCCAAAACTAGTCCGCGCTCAGCATAACGATGAGGTGGGGAGGATATTGTGTTTCAAATTGAAGCCAGTATTTTTATTCTTTAACTCGTAACCTAATTTTTGTTTCAAAATACCGCGACGAGTTACTTAATGAAGTGAAAGTAGTTGAAATTTGAAAAACCCGAAGCGGGTTTTTCATTTTTGCTAACACTCAGAATAATTTATTTTCCCGTCGTATTGGTTACATCTCCACCTTTAAATCAAAAAGTTGAATGCTCAAGGCTCACCAAGATCCGTTCTGGAGGGTGACGCAATATTACCCAGCCCAGAAAAAAAAACACAAAAAATTACATGTGGCTCAAACGCAGGGGCACAACAGCGGTTCTCCACAATGAGCTAAACAGCTCGTATTTTGACCATTAACATTGTAGACAAATTGTCTTAAATTAACTATATCATCCGACAACAAGCGGAAGAGCAATAAATGAGTAGTTCTACAAAAACATCTCAGCAAGATAATTGTATGCTTCCTGTGTCAAGGTGCTCAAATAATATATCGAGCTTTCCAATATAAGAGCAAAAACTTCCGGGTCAAGGAGCTCACTTCATGTTTCGACTTTCATCGAGCAGAAGTCAGTGCTCGACCGAAAAAATAAGTCGAGACAGAGTTTTGGGTCGAGCACAAATTCGAAACTTACCTCGAGCCCGGTTGAAACATACTTTGAGCACGGTCGAAACATACCTCGAGCACGGTCGAGCACGGTTAGCTTAGTTTTTGTCTTGATATAATGATGTAAGGAGAGTATCAAACTTTTAAAATTTGGCAAACTTTTAAAATCTGGAGGTGATCATTTTAATTTTGAATTTTTAATTAATCATAAATCATAAAATCAACTTTTTGTGAAAATTGTATGACTAGTATTTTTTCGTAGACTTAGTTGGATTTGTATGACAAAATTTTTGGCCTACGGAGGTCAACCAGGGACGCAAAATGCATAAAATATAGCGTTCAAATCAGGATAACTCATGAGTCTAAAAGTTGAAAACATACCCGAATTCGGTCGAGAACCGTCAAAACATATCTTTGTTGGTTCGAACATGGTCGGGCAATACTTCTTCGCCGAGCACGGTCAAAACATACCCTGCTTGGGCCAGGCATGGTCAAGCACATTTGTTTCGGCCGAGCCCAATCGAGTTATACTAAATTTGGGTCGAGCACGTTCGAAACATACCAATTTTTGGTCGAAACCGTCGAAGCATATCTTGAGCACCTCAACACGGGTTGATAACTTTTGTTACTCGTGACCAGATTGGGGCATATCGCTGTGGTCTAGGTTGAGTTTGGAGATTTTGACTTTCCCGAAAGAAAAAATCAATTCTCGAAACATACCTCGAGCAAAGTTGAGCACGGTTGAAACATACCGCGAGCACGGTCGAGCAGGGTCAAAACATAGCTCGATCACTGTCGAAAAATACCGATGGTCCCGCGGTAATCCGGAATAACGAAGAAAACGTTCTTCCAAATAGTTACATATTGGTTTAAAATTTTTGATTCAAATTGCAAACAAGTATTCTAAAAGTTGGAAAAAACAGCTCAAAAATGATTCAACTCACTGCAAATAAATATGTCATTCTGATAAAAAATCATCATAGGATGTTATCCCGGGTTGATCAAAAGTGCTAATCATTCAATTTTCATATATGAAAAAACGCTATTCATGCACTTTGATACAATTACAGAGTTACAGAAAATTGCATGAAAAGTCTATGGTTAGTGATTTTTTTTGTATATGGAAACTATATGACTACTTTTTTCAGTAAACCAAAAATTTTGATTTTTTTCTAAAATTTAAATTCTCAAATTATTTGAGTAACCGGTGGCAAAAACTTTGGTTACTCAAAAGTACAGTCACCATAGGTTTGAGCGTTTCGCAATTACTATGCATCGCAAAAGGCCTGAATTTTTGTCTTGATATAATGATATAAGGAAAATATCAATTTTTTAAAATCTGGCAAACTTTTAAAATCTGGAGGTCATCTTTCTAATTTTGAATTTTTAATTAATCATAAATTAATCAAGGCATACAAAAACATGCCATACAAACTATCAAAATAAATAAAAATCCTAATAATTTTTCAAAAATTTTATCCTGAGAAATGGCACAAAATCAATTTTTGTGAAATTTGTATGACTAGTATTTTTTGATAGACTTAGTTGGATTTTTATGAATTATGTTTCAAAGTTTTTCACCAAATTTTGGTGTTTCGATTATGTCGATCTACTTCCGGATGTTTCGAATTTTTGACCATCGAATCCATTTGATAAATCTTTGAGTTTGCTCAACGCAACTCAGATTGTTTGAACTTCCTTGGCCGAAATTTGGTATTTTCTACTGTGCTCGACCTATGTTTCGACTTTTTAGTGATAGTGGTTATGCATTGATTGTGTTAGGCTTTTGCGTTGTCTTTTCAACCAAAATTATGGCTCAGTGGTCTTATATGAGTCGCATCTTTTCGGCTGTCCTTATTCTTTGGCTTTTTGTATTTGGGATTAAAAAAATCACTCTGTCATTGAAAGCTCGGTTTCTAGTGAAGGTCCGTGAGACACCAATTTTGTAAGCAAAAGCTGTCCATTATAATATTTCATCAGTAGTGTGTCTGGTAGCATGGAGCTCCGTTTAATTTAAATCATGTTTTGCTCTAATAATAACTTTGATAGACCTGTAATATAGATAAAATGGTTGGGAATTTTTATGATGGTTTAACCCAAATTATTCCAAGGATGCTCTTCCATTATAATTGGTTTTAGTGATATGTTTATCTCTGAGGGTCATAACATTGGTATGAGCGTGGTTTTTTGTTGTGAATGTCTCGATTGACAACTCTTTTCTTTTTGAGTTCAACTTTCTTACCAATTCAATGTGGAGTCTGGTATTAAATGATGAAAGAAATTCTTTTGATTCTATCGAAGGATGTGGTTTATTTGGAGGAGTAGCGTTTTGTAGCCTCTCCTATCAGGCTTTTCACTACTGTTACTTCCTCTGGGTTTATACAAATTATGTAGGTGTGCAGGATTCACTGAATTTCTCAGATCTCTCCACATTTTGTTTCTGTAGGCATGAGAGTGATTCGGCCGTAATGTTTGCTCCCGTCGTCTGTCTTTGTACTGATGTACATTCTCAGAAAATCAAAAAAGCCTTCTTCACAGGTCCAGTGCTCAAGTAATTGTAAGTTTTTCGCACTTGTACTTGATTTTTTTCAGTTCCTGCGCAGAACATTTTGTTCACGAGTAAAGTTATTAGGACTATGGCGTTTTCATGATGATCTTTTCCATACAATCTTTTCCAATGCTGTTTACGTAAAATTGCGCCTGGTGAAGCTTTCAAATTTTTGTCGTCTATCAGTCAACTGTTGCATCATTTAATTCATAGGCAGACATCCAACGTGCACTGAGAATTTTCTTCTGTGCTAAAAATGGACCCGCAAAGTAGCAAGCAAATTTCGAGATGGTGAGTGCATATTTCTCTAGAGAGTTATGTCTTTGATTTTTTCCATGTCGCCTCTAATAGTCTGGTTTTTTCTCCTTGGCTTCATCCTGGGCAATCTCTTATGTCATCTGTCTACCCACTCGTATCAATCTTTTTATTTCCACTCTAGTAGTTCTTCTAGTCTTGAGGCTTCAATTATCTCCCAGCATTTTTCGGACTCCTTATTCGTTGCCTTCTGGTGGTTGCGAACAAGTTAGGTATTCTAGATAGACTCGGTTCAGCGCTTCTATTGAGACAGGCAACCTTTTTTTAGGTCTCTGATTAGTGGTTATCTGAAATTCTTCTTGTCTGACTTGATCCTCCTCACTAATAATTTCAGCATCTGTGTGATATCCTCGGTATCGTACTCCCTCATCGCAGTTCTATTTTTCTGATTTATTCCGAAAAAGTTCCCATCAAACGGCCTCACTGGATGGTTCTTTGGTCACGTGTACGCCACTTGCAGCTTTTATCTTTTTGGATCTTGATTTGGACTATGGCCGTTGGACAGTCGTGGCGTTGCCTTTCTCACTAGTCATAGTACACATTTTGTTTCTTTTTCTGTTGTTTTTGGCTGGTCCGTAATATCTAGCTCTTTGTCCGGAATGACTGCTTTTTGCTGCTCTTAATCGGCCTCGTCGTGTTTCGTTTGTCTGTTTTTATCTTATCTTACTGCTGTTTCATCTCATTTTTCGGTGTCGTATGATTTTCTCTAATTTACTCTCTTCTTTTTTCTGTGTCTCTAATTTAGTCATTTATTCCCGTAAGTTGTAGCACTGTTCGAATGGCTACCTCCCTTTGTTATAAATTTTGCGTACAATTTCATATCCCCGAGCTCTGACCGTGGTAATGATGTTAATTGTTTCATTTTTTGGGATGTGAACCATTAGTCATTTCATGTATTCTTGCGCTTCATCATCATTTTGTTTGAAACTCTCTCTGTTGCGTTGTGTTTGTCGCATTTTAAGGCTCGTGATCGTTTTTGTTCTGACTTTGTTTTTGATGTTCTTCGCACATTTGTACTTTTGTAGGTAATCATATAGTATGGGTAATTTAGAACAATTCACAAAACTAGTATGATCGGATAAAATTTTATTGCATCTTTTTTTTACAATTTGGCCGATAATTTTCACATTTTCCTCTATAATTATCAGAATACATAACAGCGAAGTCCTCAAATTTTTTATTCAATTCTAGTCATTATAACTTTTTTCAAATGCTTTTGTTTTCGTTTGATCAATTCTGAGAGTTTTTTCCGATCCAGCATATTACGTCGTGCGTTGCATCACTGATAATCAGGCTGAGCTATCCAATTTTTCTTAATTCTTTCTGTTCAATTGATCTCAACTCTTTTAATATTTGTCCGGCCTACTGATTGCTCCACCTTATTTTCACTTCGAAAAAAAACATCGTATTATTTCGTGCGACATATTCCCAAATTTTATACGTAGATCAGTGATTATTTTCAGCTCTGAACGTGGCAATGAAGTTAATTGTTTCATTTTTTGGGATGGGAATTTTAAGTCGTTTCATGTATTCTTGCGCTTAATCATAATTTTCTTTGAAACTCTCTCTGTTACGTTGTGTTTGTCGCATTTTAAGGCTCGCGATCGTTTTTTTTCTGTCCCTGTTTTTGATTTTCTTTACACATTTGTATTTTTGTAGGTAATCAAATATTACGGGTACTTCAATGTAAAGTTAGAACAATTCACAAAACTAGTATGATCAGATATAATTTTGTTGCTTCTTCTCTCACAATTTGGCCGATAAATTTCATATTTTCTTTTATAATTATCAGAATACATAACAAAAAAAATCTCAAATTTTCGCTTAGATTCAAGTCATTGTAGTTGTTTTCACACTAATTTTTGTTTTGGTTTGATCAATTCTGAGAACTTTTTTTCTACGATCCAGCATATTACGTCATGCGTTGCACAACTGATAATAAGGCTGAGCTATCCGGTATGACTTAATTTTTTCTGTTCAACTAATCTCAACACAATTATTATTTCTCCATCCTATTGATTGCGCCACCCCATTTTGTTCCAGGTCAATGGTTGGTTGAAACTCTGATTTTGATATTGTAAGACAATCAAAAAAATTTATTTGAACTTCCCTTTTTTTACATGAACTGTCCGGCAATTGATGATTTTTGTCTTTTTGATGTTTTTTTTTAAATGGGTGACTAATCTTCTGTATTTGAGACCCGAGTATAACGAGCGTAAATGATCTTTATCCATCTTGATTTTTCATGTTTGCTTCAACACACAAAACTACTTCTACTGGATCTAAGTATTTGCCTTTGTGGTGTTTACTTGTCGCTTCAGCTAGGCATTGCCTTTTATCATGCAAAATCACAACAAGTTGGCGTCTCCTCTTGATTGAGTATGCTGTTAGCTGCCAAACTTGGTGAACCATTTTCAATGTTTTGCATTCATGACAGCTTTTTGTTCTTGTGGCGAAAAAATTGTCGCTATGTTAATGCCTAAAAATCCGTCCATCATGTGTAAGATGATAAGTTTTGATCCTATTCTGAATTCATCCATTCTGTCAGATTGATTGTGACGCTTTTATTAAAAACGTTACTCCTCTAGGTGGTGGTTTAATTAGTCTTGAAAATTATTGTATTTTACACATTCACTACATATGTTACTGATTCATTTCGTTAATTTGTTCAGTAGAGCTTGATAAAACTTCTCGGACCAGATATTTTTTAATTCGAAAAAAAATTCGTAATAATTTGTGCGACGCAGGCCCAATTTTTATATGTAGATCAGTAATTCTTTTCAGGTATTGTTTTTGTGTTCATTCTTCTGTCAGTGAAGTGATGGTTTAATCGCTTCTTCTAATTATGCTCTTATATCTAGTTTCTTTCGAAACTCTATTTTTCTGTGACTATTTTTTTCAAGAAGTAGAAAAAAAGTTTTGTGTTTTTTTTCTCAGCATATTCACTCCAATATCTGTCTGTCTCTCCTTGAGTTTCTCCAAGTTTCTTTAATGCTTGAATTCTATAGTGCTGACTGGTGTATCATCATCTATGACATATATTTTGAAGATCAAAAAGGTTTGTTATTCACTTACTGGCAAAGCATAAGACACAAGGCTTTAACCCATAATGCAAAAAATTGTTCATTTTGTTATTTTCGGTGAACCATTTTCAATTTTGTTGCGTTAATGACAGCTTTTTGATTTTGTGGCGAAAAAATTGTCGCCTTGTTAAGGACTAAACTTCCATCCATCATGTGTAAGATGATAAGTTTTGCTCCTGTTCTGAATTCATCCATTCTGTCAGATTGATTGTGACGCTTTTATTAAAAAAGTTACTTCTCTAGGTGGTGGTTTAATTAGTCTTGAAAATTATTGCATTTCACACATTAACTACATATGTTCCTGATTCATTTCGTTAATTTGTTCAATCGAGCTTGATAAAACTTCTCGGACCAGATATTTTTTAATTCGAAAAAAAATTCGTAATAATTTGTGCGATGTAGGCCCAATTTTTATATGTAGATCAGTGATTCTTTTAAGGTTTGTTTTTGTGTTCAGTCTTCTGCCAGTGAAGTGATGATTTAATCGCTTCTTCTAATTATGCTCTTATCTCTATTTTCTTTAGAAACTCTATTTTTCTGTGACTTTTTTTTCAAGAAGTAGAAAAAAAAATTTGTGTTTTTTTTCTCAGCATATTCACTCCAATATCTGTCTGTCTCTCCTTGAGTTTCTCCAAGTTTCTTTAATGCCTGAATTTTATAGTACTGAGTGGTGTGTCATCATCTATGACATATATTTTGAAGATCAAAAAGGTTTGTTATTCACTCACTGGCAAAGCATAAGACACAAGGCTTTAACCCATAATGCAAAAATCGTTCATTTTGTTATTTTCGGTGAACCATTGTCAACTTTTTGCTTTCATGACAGCTTTTTGTTCTTGTGGCGAAAAAATTGTCGCTATGTTAATGCCTAAACGTCTATCTATCATGTGTAAGAGGATATACTTTGTTCCTGTTCTGAATTCATCCATTCTGTCAGATTGATTGTGACGCTTTTATTAAAAAAGTTACTCCTCTAGGTGGTGGTTTAATTAGTCTTGAAAATTATTGCATTTCACACATTAACTACATATGTTCCTGATTCATTTCGTTAATTTGTTCAATCGAGCTTGATAAAACTTCTCGGACCAGATATTTTTTAATTCGAAAAAAAATTCGTAATAATTTGTGCGATGTAGGCCCAATTTTTATATGTAGATCAGTGATTCTTTTAAGGTTTGTTTTTGTGTTCAGTCTTCTGCCAGTGAAGTGATGATTTAATCGCTTCTTCTAATTATGCTCTTATCTCTATTTTCTTTAGAAACTCTATTTTTCTTTGACTTTTTTTTCAAGAAGTAGAAAAAAAAATTTGTGTTTTTTTTCTCAGCATATTCACTCCAATATCTGTCTGTCTCTCCTTGAGTTTCTCCAAGTTTCTTTAATGCTTGAATTTTATAGTGCTGAGTGGTGTGTCATCATCTATGACATATATTTTGAAGATCAAAAAGGTTTGTTATTCACTCACTGGCAAAGCATAAGACACAAGGCTTTAACCCATAATGCAAAAATCGTTCATTTTGTTATTTTCGGTGAACCATTTTCAACTTTTTGCTTTCATGACAGCTTTTTGTTCTTGTGGCGAAAAAATTGTCGCTATGTTAATGCCTAAACGTCCATCTATCATGTGTAAGAGGATATACTTTGTTCCTGTTCTGAATTCATCCATTCTGTCAGATTGATTGTGACGCTTTTATTAAAAAAGTTACTCCTCTAGGTGGTGGTTTAATTAGTCTTGAAAATTATTGTTTTTTACATATTCACTACATATGTTACTGATTCATTTCGTTAATTTGTTCAATCGAGCCTGGTAAAACTTCTCGGACCAGATATTTTTTAATTTGAAAATAAATTCGTAATAATTTGTGCGACGCAGGCCCAATTTTTATATATAGATCAGTGATTCTTTTAAGGTTTCTTTTTGTGTTCATTCTTCTGTCAGTGAAGTGAGGATTTAATCGCAGCTTCTAATTATGCTTTTATCTCTAGTTTGTTTCGAAACTCTATTTTTCTGTGACTATTTTTTCAAGAAGTAGAAAAAAAGTTTTGTGTTTTTTTTCTCAGCATATTCACTCCAATATCTGTCTGTCTCTCCTTGAGTTTCTCCAAGTTTCTTTAATGCTTGAATTCTATAGTGCTGACTGGTGAATCATCATATATGACATATATTTTGAAGATCAAAAAGGTTTGTTATTCACTTACTAGCAAAGCATAAGACACAAGGCTTTAACCCATAATGCAAAAAATTGTTCATTTTGTTATTTTCGGTGAACCATTTTCAATTTTGTTGCGTTAACGACAGCTTTTTGATTTTGTGGCAAAAAAATTGTCGCCCTGTTAATGACTAAACTTCCATCCATCATGTGTAAGATGATAAGTTTTGCTCCTGTTCTGAATTCATCCATTCTGTCAGATTGATTGTGACGCTTTTATTAAAAAAATACTTCTCTAGGTGGTGGTTTAATTAGTCTTGAAAATTATTGCATTTCACACATTCAATACATATGTTACTGATTCATTTCGTTAATTTGTTCAATCGAGCTTGATAAAACTTCTCGGACCAGATATTTTTTAATTCGAAAAAAAATTCGTAATAATTTGTGCGACGTAGGCCCAATTTTTATATGTAGATCAGTGATTCTTTTAAGGTTTGTTTTTGTGTTCATTCTTCTGCCAGTGAAGTGATGATTTAATCGCTTCTTCTAATTATGCTCTTATCTCTAGTTTCTTTGGAAAATCTATTTTTCTGTGACTTTTTTTTCAAGAAGTAGAAAAAAAGTTTTGTGTTTTTTTTTCTCAGCATATTCACTCCAATATCTGTCTGTCTCTCCTTGAGTTTCTCCAAGTTTCTTTAATGCGTGAATTCTATAGTGCTGACTGTTGTATCATCATATATGACATATATTTTGAAGATCAAAAAGGTTTGTTATTCACTTACTAGCAAAGCATAAGACACAAGGCTTTAACCCATAATGCAAAAAATTGTTCATTTTGTTATTTTCGGTGAACCATTTTCAATTTTGTTGCGTTAACGACAGCTTTTTGATTTTGTGGCGAAAAAATTGTCGCCTTGTTAATGACTAAACTTCCATCCATCATGTGTAAGATGATAAGTTTTGCTCCTGTTCTGAATTCATCCATTCTGTCAGATTGATTGTGACGCTTTTATTAAAAAAGTTACTTCTCTAGGTGGTGGTTTAATTAGTCTTGAAAATTATTGCATTTCACACATTCACTACATATGTTCCTGATTCATTTCGTTAATTTGTTCAATCGAGCTTGATATAACTTCTCGGACCAGATATTTTTTAATTCGAAAAAAAATTCGTAATAATTTGTGCGACGTAGGCCCAATTTTTATATGTAGATCAGTGATTCTTTTAAGGTTTGTTTTTGTGTTCATTCTTCTGCCAGTGAAGTGATGATTTAATCGCTTCTTCTAATTATGCTCTTATCTCTAGTTTTTTTAGAAAATCTATTTTTCTGTGACTTTTTTTTCAAGAAGTAGAAAAAAATTTTGTGTTTTTTTTTCTCAGCATATTCACTCCAATATCTGTCTGTCTCTCCTTGAGTTTCTCCAAGTTTCTTTAATGCGTGAATTCTATAGTGCTGACTGTTGTATCATCATATATGACATATATTTTGAAGATCAAAAAGGTTTGTTATTCACTTACTAGCAAAGCATAAGACACAAGGCTTTAACCCATAATGCAAAAAATTGTTCATTTTGTTATTTTCGGTGAACCATTTTCAATTTTGTTGCGTTAACGACAGCTTTTTGATTTTGTGGCGAAAAAATTGTCGCCTTGTTAATGACTAAACTTCCATCCATCATGTGTAAGATGATAAGTTTTGCTCCTGTTCTGAATTCATCCATTCTGTCAGATTGATTGTGACGCTTTTATTAAAAAAGTTACTTCTCTAGGTGGTGGTTTAATTAGTCTTGAAAATTATTGCATTTCACACATTCACTACATATGTTACTGATTCATTTCGTTAATTTGTTCAATCGAGCTTGATATAACTTCTCGGACCAGATATTTTTTAATTCGAAAAAAAATTCGTAATAATTTGTGCGACGTAGGCCCAATTTTTATATGTAGATCAGTGATTCTTTTAAGGTTTGTTTTTGTGTTCATTCTTCTGCCAGTGAAGTGATGATTTAATCGCTTCTTCTAATTATGCTCTTATCTCTAGTTTTTTTAGAAAATCTATTTTTCTGTGACTTTTTTTTCAAGAAGTAGAAAAAAATTTTGTGTTTTTTTTTCTCAGCATATTCACTCCAATATCTGTCTGTCTCTCCTTGAGTTTCTCCAAGTTTCTTTAATGCTTGAATTCTATAGTGCTGACTGTTGTATCATCATATATGACATATATTTTGAAGATCAAAAAGGTTTGTTATTCACTTACTAGCAAAGCATAAGACACAAGGCTTTAACCCATAATGCAAAAAATTGTTCTTTTTGTTATTTTCGGTGAACCATTTTCAATTTTGTTGCGTTAACGACAGCTTTTTGATTTTGTGGCGAAAAAATTGTCGCCTTGTTAATGACTAAACTTCCATCCATCATGTGTAAGATGATAAGTTTTGCTCCTGTTCTGAATTCATCCATTCTGTCAGATTGATTGTGACGCTTTTATTAAAAAAGTTACTTCTCTAGGTGGTGGTTTAATTAGTCTTGAAAATTATTGCATTTCACACATTCACTACATATGTTACTGATTCATTTCGTTAATTTGTTCAATCGAGCTTGATAAAACTTCTCGGACCAGATATTTTTTAATTCGAAAAAAAATTCGTAATAATTTGTGCGACGTAGGCCCAATTTTTATATGTAGATCAGTGATTCTTTTAAGGTTTGTTTTTGTGTTCATTCTTCTGCCAGTGAAGTGATGATTTAATCGCTTCTTCTAATTATGCTCTTATCTCTAGTTTCTTTAGAAAATCTATTTTTCTGTGACTTTTTTTTCAAGAAGTAGAAAAAAATTTTGTGTTTTTTTTTCTCAGCATATTCACTCCAATATCTGTCTGTCTCTCCTTGAGTTTCTCCAAGTTTCTTTAATGCTTGAATTTTATAGTGCTGAGTGGTGTGTCATCATCTATGACATATATTTCGAAGATCAAAAAGGTTTGTTATTCACTCACTGGCAAAGCATAAGACACAAGGCTTTAACCCATAATGCAAAAATCGTTCATTTTGTTATTTTCGGTGAACCATTTTCAAGTTTTTGCTTTCATGACAGCTTTTTGTTCTTGTGGCAAAAAAATTGTCGCTATGTTAATGCCTAAACGTCCATCTATCATGTGTAAGATGATAAACTTTGTTCCTGTTCTGAATTCATCCATTCTCTCAGATTGATTGTGACGCTTTTATTAAAAAAGTTACTCCTCTAGGTGGTGGTTTAATTAGTCTTAAAAATTATTTTTTTTTACACATTCACTACATATTATACTTATTCATTTCGTTAATTTGTTCAATCGAGCTTGGTAAAAATTCTCGGACCAGATATTTTTTAATTCGAAAATAAATTCGTAATAATTTGTGCGACGCAGGCCCAATTTTTATATGTAGATCAGTGTTTCTTTTAAGGTTTCTTTTTTTGTTCATTCTTCTGCCAGTGAAGTGATGATTTAATCCCTTCTTCCAGCTATGCTCTGATCTCTAGTTTCTTTAGAAACTCTATTTTTCTGTGACTTTTTTTTTCAAGAAGTAGAAAAAAATTTTGTGTTTTTTCTCAGCATATTCACTCCAATATCTGTCTGTCTCTCCTTGAGTTTCTCCAAGTTTCTTTAATGCTTGAGTTCTATAGTGCTGAGTGGTGTGTCATCATCGATGACATATTTTTTGAAGATCAAAAAGGTTTGTTATTCACTTACTGGCAAAGCATAAGACACAAGGCTTTAACCCATAATGCAAAAATTTTTCATTTTGTTATTTTCGGTGAACCATTTTCACCTTTTTGCGTTCATGACAGCTTTTTGTTCTTGTGGCGAAAAAATTTTCGCTATGTTAATGCCTAAACTTCCATCCATCATGTGTAAGATGATAAGTTTTGCTCCTGTTCTGAATTCATCCATTCTGTCAGATTGATTGTGACGCTAAAAAGTTACTCCTCTAGGTGGTGGTTTAATTAGACTTGAAAATTATTGCTTTTTACACATTCACTACATATGTTACTGATTCATTTCGTTAATTTGTTCAATCGAGCTTGATAAAACTTCTCGGACTAGATGTTTTTTAATTCAAAAAAATTTCGTAATAATTTGTGCGACGCAGGCCCAATTTTTATATGTAGATCAGTGATTTTTTTTTAGGTTTTTTTGTTCATTCTTCTGCTAGTGAAGTGATGATTTTATCGCTTCTTCTAATTATGCTCTTATTTCTAGTTTCTTTAGAAACTCTATTTTTTGTGACAATTTTTTTCAAGAAGTAGAAAAAAAGTTTTGTGTTTTTTTTTCTCAGCATATTCACTCCAATATCTGTGTGTCTCTGCTTGAGTTTCTCCAAGTTTCTTTAATGGTTGAATTCTATAGCGCTGAGTGGTGTGTCATCATCTATGACATATATTTTGAAGATCAAAAAGGTTTGTTATTCTTTTACTGGCAAAGCATAAGACACAAGGCTTTAACCCATAATGCAAAAATTGTTCATTTTGTTATTTTCGGTGAACTATTTTAAACTTTTTGCTTTCATGACAGCTTTTCGTTCTTGTGGCAAAAAAACTGTCGCTATGTTAATGCCTAAACAAACATCCATCATGTGTAAGATGATAAGTTTGGTCCTGTTCTGAATTCATCCATTCTGTCAGATTGATTATGACGCTTTTATTAAAAAGTTACTCCTCTAGGTGGTGGTTTAAATAGTCTCGAAAATTATTATTTTTTACACATTCACTACATATGTTACTGATTCATTTCGTTAATTTGTTCAGTCGAGCTTGATAAAACTTCCCGGACCAGATATCTTTTAATTCGAAAAAAAGCTCGTAATAATTTGTGCGACGCAGCCCCAATTTTTATATGTAGATCAGTGATTCTTTTCAGGTTTGTTTTTGTGTTCATTCTTCTGCCAAAGAAGTGTTGATTTAGTCGCTTCTTCTAATTGTGCTCTTATCTCTAGTTTCTTTAGAAACTCTATTTTTCAGTGACTATTTTTTTCAAGAAGTAGAAAAAAAGTTTTTTTTTTTCTCAGCATATTCACTCCAATATCTGTCTGTCTCTCCTTGAGTTTCTCCAAGTTTCTTTAATGCTTGATTTCTATAGTGCTGAGTGGTGTGTCATCATCTATGACATATATTTTGAAGATCAAAAAGGTTTGTTATTCACTTACTGGCAAAGCATAAGACACAAGGCTTTAACCCATATTGCAAAAATTGTTCATTTTGTTATTTTCGATTTTGTATTTCCCTAAAATTTGTGGGATCAAGTGATTTTCCAATATCCGTTTAAGTATTTTATAAATTCTATTGCTTTGTCATTCTTTGTTTCTAGTTTTTCCCGAAAAAAAAAGAATTTCGTTGACATACTAACAGGGATATACGTTTTTATTTCTTCTTCCATTTTTTTCCTTTTCTGAAGTCTAATTTCAGATAGTGTATGTAGTATGTTGATGGTTCTTTTCTTTTCACTTTTGTTCTTTTTATTGAGAGATCTAGTTGATCTCTTGGCATCTTCTGCCATACGCATTGCATTGTGAAATCAGAACTGAAAAATCCTTTGTAAATTTATAATTTATGCATTTCGAGCAAATTGAGTTTTAATTTTTTGATGTTTTTACAGTAAACAATTACGTTTAGATAATCTGGCGGTAAAAAAAAAATTCCGATTAATTTCACAGACAGTTTTTTTCGAAATAGGTTTCTTTTTCAACTGTGTTAAAAAGGTTTCAAAAACTCTTAGAAGACCCGTCAAGTTTTTGGTTTTCATGCGCTACTTTTGCGGTTTCAATGTTAATCTTATGCTTAGATAAACGTATTTTGGCAGTCTCCAACTTGAGACGTTGCTGAATACCTGCTAGTAGCTAGCAGAAGCTATCAAACACACACAAAAAATCAAAAATAGCAAAATTGATGTCAGAATCATTGATTTTTTAGATCTGAAATAACCAAGAAAAACTGAATTTCGGATCTGAAGTTTAGAATATTTTAGAAAATTTACTGGATACGGGTCTTGCAAGATCTTGAAATTTTACCCTTATTTGCAAGAATCTTGCAAAACTTTTCAGGATAACCTCCCTCGATCGATTAGGGCATAATCTGGTAAATATTCGAAACATATGCACTGAAAATTCTGCAAAAAACACTGATATTTTTGGCAAAAATTTACGGTTGGTTTTATTGAGGGTATGTGGGCTATGCATAAAAAAGACTTGGGTTAAATTGGAAAATGAGTTATTGCATTAGGTTAAAATTTGAAAACAAATCTTATAGAAATGAAAAAGGAGTAGCCATGTATTGAAAAAGGAGTAGCTATATTGTGGCTGAAAAAAATAGTTATAATTTGTAGTAAATTAGCTTATTTGTCACTTCTTTATTTTCAGAGAAAACAATTTTACTGCAACGCAAACTTTTTTGATGAAAAGAAATATTTTTTTGATGAAAAGAATTTTTTTTTGATGAAAAGAAAGATTCTGCTACCATTAGTTCCATATAGAAGCGAGTTGAGATAGATTGTGCTTAAAGCGAACTTTTTCAAATTATATCCTCGAAAAAAAATTGAGATCTTCCGATTTGTTTAGTAAAATTTTGTTAGCCTTCATTGGTTCGCTAAAAGACGTATAAGCAAGTTTTGATTTCCCGCTGAATGAATTTTGCAACAAATTCGCTCTGAAGCTGAGGACTACACAAGAGGTTGGTAAATTTTTCATCGTACTTAATATTATAAGAAAACTTAAAACGAGATAATTAAATGAAAATGCGAATCCCAAGGATATTTGATAATAACACCTTCTAATGATATTTCTTGGGATACTATTTTTGCTCCACCTAAACGATTGAACAAAAATCCTTGAGCGAAGTTCGAATTTCACTTGTTTTTTTCAGCTGCATTGAAAACAGCATTCTGATTTTTATAACCAACTTTTGACCGCTCCTCCGATTCAACTTGCCCCGTTTCCTTTGCCATCATAACTAAATTCGCCACTCAGACAAAAGCTTTGCCTTAATTTGACACTCAGTTGAAGTTTTATTGTGATTTCATTAACGTTTCCCATTAGTTAAAGAGAGGTCATTAAATTTGGAAGTAGAGTTATTATAAAATATAAACTAACTTGAGTGATGACCACTGCCATTTTTTTTATTCCTTCGCCTCGAAATTGGCGCCTCATCGTTTTCTTCTTCTTGGACTCTTTGCTGATTAGTTCTGCGATAAGAAAAAGTCAATTTTAATTGAAACATGAGAAAATAAAAACATTTTAATGACTTTTCCCGTTCAAAAGTAGGAATCCTGCTCACCTTGAATTGGTCGTTTTATGTTGGTAGGAAATTTTACGATTTCCACTGAATGCAAGTGGAGGCAAATCCATTTGAAAAAAATAAAGCAGATTATTTCTTTTAGGATTATTTAATACAAAATTTGTTTGTATAAATAATCGTAAGCCAAGCTCAATGATCGTAATCGTCAGCCATGAACTTAATGAATGATCAAAGCAATAAAACAAAGGTCTGTTCTAGATACCGTTTTTCAAATAAATGATTTTAAAAACCGTAGTTTCAATTAATTTTGATTCAAATCAGTACAAAATCACTTATAGTTCTGATATTTCACTTCCCAACTTTAAGCATTGATGGATTTTTCGCTTCGGATTTATGTTTTATTTAATAGACTTGAAAGCAGAAATAATGCGAAATTTTCAACGCACACAAGCAAAAGTAAGGGGGAAGCACAATACAGAATTAATTAAATATTAACAGGTGTTCTGCCAAAACAAAGATTTATCGTTTCCTTTTTGATTGGTACTTATTCTAATTATTAATTAATTAGAATAATCTCTCGCTCAAAATTGTGGTGCCTTCAAGGTTTCAAATATGTCCAAACGTTATTTCCCGATATCAAAAATAATTTTAACAACGTTCACTAGCGACACAACATGGTCGAGGCCGACACCGTTAAGGAAATGCGCAAGCACATCGACCTATGCTACAGTCAAAAACAACGCGAACAATTTTCAACGCGGCTGATTCCAGAAAAAAATATATACTTTGAACTCATCGATCACAATGAAAAACAATTGCACAAAGTTATTGCTATTTTAAAGAATTTTGTTCATGTCTAGAAATTTTTTATATTTCTCCTTCACAATATTTCAATATACAGTTCAATATATACTGGAGAAAAACTAATGCAACCAAATAACTTTCAAAATCGAAAAAACCTAGGAAACCTTGTGAGTATTAAATCTTTTCATTCTTTTTGTGAAAAAAAAAACACCTTAGAAATTCAATTTTTCGCAGAATCAATTGACACAGGAAAAACTGAAATTGAATTGTGGAAAACTTGAACATGATCCACTATTATCAAAGACGGAACAAATTTTTGAACATTTTGATTCGGATATACCAAATCACTGAAAGTTTTCATTTCACTTGTTGTTGAGAGATATCAATTTCAGTCGATTTTTTTGCGTGGTTTCAAAATGTTTTTTTTTCCAATTAGAGCTTCGACAAATGAGCTTATTATAATTGTTTTATATTTTATAACTTTTTTTATGACTAACTCTGAAAAAATGAGTGCATAACAATTTACGGACAAAAACTAACGTAGCAGCAAACAATTTTTTCCACGTTTCAAAGAGTTTCATTTCCTTTTTATTTTTATTTTCTCTAAATGCGTAATCAAATGTTCCTTTGTTGCAGCTAACTCTATTTAATGTACAGATAAAAATGTTGGTTAAAACTGAATTAATCTCAAAGATAAAACATCAAAAAGTGAGAGATTATTCTCTCCGACGGAGAAAATCAACGTATCAAGGTCATAGAATGAATACCAGTTAAATAAATAGCAATTATTTTAAAGGTATGACTAAAATACTGCAATTCACAACATTCCACTTAATAGAAAAAAAAATTAAGCTTAATTAAAGGCAACTGGCCCTTTTCTCCTCCTGAAGGAATCTGAAGAAAAATTTTAAGACTAATAAGTTACGAGATACTCGAGTACGTATTTCTGGCACGTACGGTTAATGCTCAGTAAAATAAGCAGTTAAACTAGATTCAGGCATAGTATGGCATGAAGGATTCGGCGAAATTTACCATCAAAAACTACTTTAATAGCAATTGAGTGATAAAGTTAACTGACACTGAAAATGCACTAAAGTTACGTAAATAACGACTAAGTGATATAATTAATTAACACTGAATATTCACTAAGGTTTCTTAGACCAAATGAGAAAGTAATAAGTACTCCGACAATAATGAAGTTTTAAGAAAGTTTTCAATTTTAATTTTTTTCTTCTTCGATAAAACTTTCTAGTTCGGCGTTAAAAAGTTCGCTGTCCAAATCTTCTATTTCGTTGAAACTGTTCAGGGCCTCTCTTAGTGACTGATCTGTTGAAGAAAGAGAAATTGTGTCCGTTGATGAGGAGTCTGAGGCATTGGCTGAATTTTTCGGAGATAGAATCGTAAAAATAGGAGTTCTCTTACCCGAAGGAATTGGAGTGTGGATTTTTTTTGTCAGAAATTGTTTGTTCGTTACTATCTATCGGAATCGCGTTTGATGCTGAGTCAGGCTGGCCGTCTTTGCTATCTATAAAATCTGTGTACACCCTTTTACCATAAAATTGGGGAGGTCCTAAATTTCGGCGGCTCGAGGGTCGGAGTTTAAATTCATTACCGGTGGTAGTGTTTTCCTCCGTACAAGGTTCATGAGCAGCTGTGCTATCATCTGAGGAATCAGCAATCTCGTAGATTGGGAAGTCGACCGATGTGTCTTTCTCTGATTTCTGCCGTAAATCCGACGGATTCTTGGTCTCCGAGACCGATGGGAGTTGTGAGGTTGAGTTTTTCTGTTACTCTGAGTTATTTTAGGGTCTGGAGAAGGGATAGAGGATTCTTGTTGTCTAATACTATCCGAAATTATAAGTTCTCTGATCACTCCCAGTCGCTAAAATCTGATGTGTCTGACCGAATCATCATTGATTCATCACATGCTAAGTAACTTGCGTTTGATGTTTGTACTTTATTGCGTGTTTGTCTGCTTTTGGCGGGATTGGTTGAGGAGTTAGACACTCTCGTCCTTGTGTTGTTGTCTGATGTAGCTGACTCCGTCCGTAATCTAGTCTTCGGACCGGTTTTCCTCGTAGGTTGGGATTTTGCTTTGGTAATCCGCTTTGAACCTGCTTAAAAATCAGGGCTAGGAAAGAATGGAAAAGAGATGTTTCCTCTGAAAGACCGTGTAGTCGATGAATTTGATTCCGGAATTACGATGTCAGATTTTCTGATGATTTTTCCGTCAGACAGTTCTACCGTAGTTTTTGATGAGTTTATATTTTTTGGTTGAGTTCTTTGTAGAAATGGTTTCCATTTATGCTTTCCTTAGTTTTCCAGAGTATTTTACCTTTGAAAGGACTTTGCAGAGGCAAACGGGATGAAGAAGGCTTCGAAGGTGAGGGATAGTCCGACTCGTACCCTTTCTCCAATGGGGACTGGTTTTTCTTTTGGATCTTGGTGTCCAAGTATCCGTCCTCGACTCTGTCGTCTAATTTCCAGTCTAGTGCTCGTTTTTTTGCTTAAGATGGATTTACCGTTGTCTGAAACTCCATCGGATAAATTATTACAAACCAGTTGTTTCCAGATCGTATTAGGTTTTCTACTGAAGTGTAATTCGAAAGGGGAGTATTTTACTTTCGATTGAATAGAAGAGCAAAGATTCCATATAATTTTTGAGAAAACTTTTTCTAAACTAGGTTTTTAGTGTTCGAATGCCTTTGCTAAAAATTTAATTTTTACAAAATGTACAAGATTTTCTACAAGGCCGTTAGGGCGAGGGTCGCCAACTGTACAAAATAAAAATTTAATGTCATTAGTATCGCAAAAAAAAATTGAAATCCTGACCAGTGAAACAGGAAGCACGTGATCAACGCGGAAAGATATTGGAATGCCGTGAAGGCAAAATTAATCCTGAAGAAATTCGATTACTGTGAAATATGCGATTAATGCGATTACTTTGAAGAGGTGGAAGATGTTTGCCTAGCCGATGGAAATTTCGAGAATCTGTCGAAGCATAGTAAAAGGTATTATTTCTTTCCCCAACTGATATCCAATGGGCCAGCAAAATCAAGATTTAATTCCTCATTAGGTTCGGATAATGGCAATAATGCGCTGATTTGAGTACTAGGGACAAGGTTTTTTGTAATCTTACCAGTTTGTGTGCATTGCGAATAATTTATCCCGTGGAAGTAGATCTAACGATTCATGTGAGGCCACCATATACACTGTACTAGATATTTCATTCCGAATTGTCCTGAATGGGTCTCATGTAGAGTCTTCACGACCGCGTTTCTTAAAGTAAAAGGGATTACGAGTTTTCCAACCAAGTATAATAATACGTCGGATTCTTGAAGGTCCTTAATGATTTGGTTTCAATAGTGAGAATTCGCATTAATCTTATCTATTTTATTTTGGAGCGCTTTGGTGATGGGACTCAATATTGGGTCTTACTCTGTTAATAGGGCTACCAACTTGGCATTGAATAACGTGTTTAAGACCAAAGGGCGTTCAGGCAGCCTCAATTTTTAACGATATTTAGTCACTATTTTTTCATGTTCAGATAATATGGGAAATTCGACTGTGACTTCACCGGAAGTAGATGGATTAATTATATTTTGATTATTGGAGACATTTACTGTATTTTTTCACAGTTTCAAGATCCTGTGGACTAATAATTAAACTACGATTAAGAAATAAAAACTGTGAAAAAGCAGAATTTGATAAAAAAATTTTGTGGAATCAATGTTCGAGAAATCCGAAGCAATACATTTAGAGTTACAAAGTTCAGTTCTAGAATGTTTGAGATTGCAAATTGGAAGAGTCGAGTCAATGAATTTATGGACTGAAGTGATAACATAATTACGTAATCTTTCGTAACTGAACCAATAGCGTTACAGTTCATTTTTCCGCTATCCGTTGGATTTATAGCTTGGTTAATTTTCTTGATTGTAGCAACTACAAATTCTTCGTCGTAATGTGATGGGGAAATTGCTTTTGGTGAGGTATATTAAGTCAGAAAAATTAAGTCAGAAAAACCCATTTTTTTCAAGGCTAAGTGTTTTATTGTAAAATAAAACGGTAGAAGCCGATCAACCCAATTTGTTAGGTGACTATGATATGTTTTAATTCCATGATTATGTGAGAGTGCAGAGAGGAAGGCTTTGTGATCTCTAATAGATTCAAATTCCGAGCCATAAAGGTAATTTTTATATGGTTCGACAGCCCAGACAACTCCATTTGTGGAATTTTTGGATTTGTGTGGATTTAAAAATCTTGAAGCAAAAATAACTGTTTTCTAGTTGTTCCCGTGGAGTTGTTCTAGCGAAGCACCAATTTCATTATGTGATGCATCTGTTTTTACACTCGTATTTCGCTTAACGTCGAAAAGAGTGTTTTCAGTAAAATTGAATATTTCTGATTTTATCTTCTCGAAAGTCTTTTTATGTTCTTCGTTCCATAAAATATTGATTTCTTGTTTAGTTAAAGTACTAAGGGATTTCCGAGCGATGCTATCTTTGGGACAAATTTATTATATTGATTTGTTGAACCAAAGAATGATCTTAGTTCCTTTAAGTTTTTCGGAATTGGAATGTCTTTAATGGCCTTGGTTTTGTCGATTAGAGGGGCGATTTCTGTTTTAGATATTTTAAATCCGAGCCAATCTATGTTTTTTGAAAGAGATTACATTTTGACCATTTGACAGCAAAATTGTAATTGTCTAAAATCGATAAAATTTTGCCAAGAATATTTTTGTGTTCTGAAAAACTTTCTTTAGAAGCAACTAAAACGTCGTCCAGGTAATAATTTGTAAAAGGAATGTTGGGTCCGTGACTCTCTGAAACTCGTTATCACAAAGTCCGTAAAAACCTGTTAAAAATTGATATATGCCGGTTATGCCTCCGCCTACCAAGCTAAAATTGCGCTGACTACTGGTAAGATGTCTAAAGAAAGTTGACTTTAGGCGCTCTTTGAGTCTAGTTTGGTAAACCTAATTTGTGTATATTAAGCATTTGATATTTGTTCTTGTAAAATTGTTATTTAAATAATTTCGAACCGAATGCTAGTTTGATCGATTTGACCATTTGTAAGGTGATAGCGATTGAATTTATAAATCTATCCTCGTCGCAATTTTGTAGTTTTTTGATATTTTCTTCGGATTTGAGTCGGTTTAGTTCTGTTTTTACCGTCTCGAGTAAATTTAGGGGAACACGTCTACCTTTTAGTTGTATTGGACTCAGAGGCTCATGGAAAAAGGTGATTTTTGTCTGATTTTAAATTTTTCTAATCCGAAGGATTAGTTGTTTAAAAGTCTTGCTTATAATATCTGTTCCTTTTTCTTTGTCGGATGGAGAAATTAGTAAAATGGACTCAAAATTTTTCTTGTTTAGGTAGTGTGGGAAGCGTTTCTGAGATACTTCGATTCCCACTTTCGGCAAATTATCATTTCCAAGGATATTCCTCTCGTGGCCCTCTGTCAGAAAAAAAAGGACATTGGCTGTGAGACCATCCGTTTGAGAATATAGGTAGAATTATTTTTCCAGTAATGCTAATCGCGTTGTCTGTGAATCCACAGTAGAAAACTTTTGACGATTGATCCACCGGTTAGATTTTCAAGTACGGATCTGGTAACTTTAATTCGTGGATGACATTTTGCTTGAGGAAACTCACAAGACTGGCTGAGTCAACTTGAACATTGAGAATTACTTGGTTTTCTTTTCCTTGTCCAATTTTAATAGTTTTTTGAGAATTTTTCCTTCGTTGTCGTAAGTAGTTGTCACGTTTAATACAGAGTAATCATCATTGTTGCTCTGTCCGGATTCTGACCATGCAATGATTACTCCACAGCATTCTCTATTTGCACGATCGTTATTTACATCCGGTTGTTCCGAAGAATAATTACAATCTGTATTATTTACATTTTGACTATCTACTATATTTAAATTTTTACTGCGGGCTTTACATCGTCTGGTGAAAAGTCCACGATATTTACAAGATGTACAGGTTGTGTCCTTTGCTGGGCACACCGCTAGATGTCCTTTTGAAAATGTGCCGCCGCATCTCATACAAGTGTTACTCCGTTCGATGTTCAAACGTGGTTCCCTTTGTACTTTTGTACATTAAATTGAATAAAAGGTTTGTTTAAAGAAGATCTGTTGGATTTAAAAATATTTGTCATTTTCATGTGATTCGTTATTCCTTTTTCGTCAATTAGGGCCACGTTTAGTGCTTCTAGAGGTGGACGAGTTTCTCTAGGGAGCTTCCGTTGGATGTCTGAGATTGTCATGTTAATGATGAAAATATCTCGTATCCATTCGTCTTCGCCTGCGGATATGTCACATTTCATTGCCATTTCGGCAAGGGCTCCCCAGAATTGCTCTAGCAATTCTCTATTCTCTGTTTGCAGTTCAAACGCTTATGTCTTTCGAATGTAATGTTTGTCTTCTTCACGATTGCTACAGAAAAATTTTCCAAAAACTGTTTGAAGGGAATTCGGAGGATTTTTACTTGCGTGAGTTTTTGGCCGAAGATCTTCTTTTCTTCATTTCCGAGGGCCTAGTAAAGGATTGATCGGAGTTTTTTGTCAGCTTCTTCGAATCTCATGCCGTTAAATCGTTTTGTTTCTGTCTTTATAGAAGCTATCTCTTCGTCGTCAAATCTCTTTTAAACTCAAAATTCGGAACTACTAAGAGTACCCTTACAGTACTCGCCTACAAGATTAGGATTTTCAAAATTGTGTTTTCAAAATGTAAAATGTTAGAATAAAAAAAACGTCGTATCTCGAAAACTACTAGGGTTTTAGCAGTCATATTTAGCGGCAAAATTGGAAATTCTTGATAGTACTCTGACAGCGCTTAACTACAGAATTGGGAGTTTCAAATTTTCAAAATTTTCGATAAATCACAAACACAAACATTGTCGTATCTCGTAAACTAAAAAAAAATTGGGCATTCATAGTTGGAGGCCAAACTTGCAAACCCTGGGCAAACGATGACAGCCTCTCATCTTTAATTTGCTATTTTCATATTTGGTGAGATAAACAATTAGTTCAAACTGGAAAAGCGAATTTTTTTTTAATTGCATCAAACAATACAGCTTAATCGTGAAAAAAATCTTCCGTTAAACATGCAAAAATAATACATTGAGAAAACTTAAATATGGCGAAGGCTTAATCATTGAGAAGGCTTAAACATGCCTGCAAATGAATATATAATAGATAGATAGATAAATTTGTATATTCAAGACATTTTTTTTGATAAATTTTGAGCATAAAGATTGTGAAGTCTAGTAATTGGCCTTGACATTCGCATAAAGACAGAAAGCTGAAAAAGAAGGAGGTTCAGCCGATGAATTTGAAGATTGAAAAATGGTCGTTTTTTACGTGAGTGCGAGTTATCAAGAATTAAAATATTACTCTAACATGGCAGCGGCTCGTAGTTATAGAGAATGGCAAAAACTTGTAACAGATAGACTTAAGTAGAAAGAGCAAGTGGCCTATTTCATAAAATTTTTGCATGGAAAAACTAGTTTTTCAAAGATAAAATTTGACTCAAGGTCATCTTACAACTCAAATTTGCATGCAAAAATAGCTCAAAATTGGCAGATTGCTCTTTCTAATTATTTCTGTCCGTTCCAACTTTTTGCCACTAATTATACGAAGAATAGTAGGACCAAAATAAAGAAGAAAGAGCAAAACGACATAGCCGTATTGTAAAGAAGAGTTCTGAACAACAAATGAATCATGGTACTCATGATGAATGGACTCTTAGAGAGAAAGTGTCCGTGGAAGAACAAATTTGCACTCAACAGACAACAGGAAGAATGAGTCCGTTTTTTTAACCTTCCTCATCGTTTTCGAACAACAGAAGATTCGAACGCTTACAAACACGTACAATTGTGAGAAACAGAGGCACAACAATTAGGTACAAACCATGAAAAAGGTGCCGAAGTTTTTATCCCTAAAACAAAAGAATTGCGTAATAGTTTTCTCCGATGCCAGAAAAATATAGCTTAGAGCACCACTCATCGTTTTGTATGGATACTCAACAAAAAACTGAATGAGATAGCAATCTCAAGGCCAAAACCAGATGTACAAAGCAATGAGGGTGTTGCAAAATTGATCAGATAAAATCGCCTAGATGTTCTTGTAACTCATGTAGCTCCCCGAAATTGTTCTTAAGATGAGTGAATAACATCAAAAATGGTGAACATGTAAAAAAAAAAACAAACATGCGTGGAACAATTATATAATAACATGATGAAAAACCGGGGAAAAAAGAAAGAGCTGTGAAAGATAATTCCAGATATTCTCAACTGCGTTGCTCTACCATTATGTTCCAAAATACAAATAAGTGTGAAAATGAACCTTGAAAGTGCAGCCAGGGCGATTTCTTTAGGTGAACTCCTTAGATGAACTCTTTTTTTAGGTATATCGAACCGTCTTAGATCATATAATTAAAAGGTTCCATGCGAGCAGCGACAAACAGCAGTTGGGGATGTCAAGTATGTAAGGGGAGGAAGTCCAGGAAGAGTTCGGTTCCCAAACTCAAGGGTAAGAGGCAACACACAAGCGATAGGTTGTTACAATTGGGGAAACTGAGGAACATTTTGAATCTACAATTACTTCTCGGAAACCCAGGGAAAAGGGAGTTACCGGAACATCTGTAAAAGAGTAAACTATGAGAGCGGATACTATTATAACTCTATAAATTACATTAGGAAAATGAACGATATTGATCAGGGTAGTTCTAACAGACAGGTGGAAGATACAAGAAAGTAAGAAACACCCAAATGAAGATGAAGTAAATTAAAACATCTCATCGTGCTTGAACATCAACGAGGTAGGCTTTGCGGAATACCGGAACAAAAGGGATGAGGGGTTTGATATATCAACACAGTCAATGAAATAATCATTCCTCCTGATGTAGCCAAATCGATGATGTCTCAAAGAGTGTGAGAGATCATTAAAAGCACAAAAGGACAATGCGATTAGATGGACTTGCGGAAAAGAATTCGATTAAGTCATCAGATGTTTCGATTTGGTCGCAGAGAACCAGTGGAACCGATTTGGGTGAAGATGATACCAGTAAAAGAATAAGACAATTTTCTGACTCTGAAGATACATCTAATTGATGATGATGATGATGATGAGATTCCATGTTTATTTGGTGTGCACGCGCTGGAAAATTAAAGGAAAACCATAATTTGAAACGTGATATTAACTGGAAACTGGAAGTACAGAAATTAACGAGTTTAACATGCATCGAACGGGAAAAAACAATTGCATGACGAGTTTAAATTTTGAATATCCGGAACTGAGAGTAAGATCGAAGTGTTCGGATGGGGACATTGAAAACATTTACTCTCGAGACAGAGCGAGAAATTGCGAGAAATACCGAACAAAGATTCCAGAATTACATATTTCGACATGCATCTTATAAAAAATGGAAAACTCGATATAGCTGGAAAAAAGACAAAAAGCAAATTGAAGAAGTTATTGAAAACGCAATCAGTCGATGCAAACTATGTGCTTTCAACCGTGCAAACTATGCTCAAGTTATGTGCTCTAGAATGGATTGAAGGAAATTTGAAACAGTGGACGATAAAACGGGAAGAAAATGAAATGAAAAGGACATGGGAAGGAGAATCGAAGAGCAGAAAAAAGGAAAAACAATTAAAGTTGCAAGAAAAGAGAATGTGGGGGAGAACTTTAATACACTGTTACAAAAATTGGGGATTTGAAATCGAGTCACGAATTGAAAAAAAAATTAGATTGGAACTGCGACTTGTACATATTTTCATCATCCTCCGCTGAACAGACAAAATTAAACTTATTTCAGCACAAAGAAAACTAAACATACCAAGTCAATTACAAAATATCAAATTTATCTATTCCTGATACGATTTTCCGCTGATGAAACAATCTCTATTTACGGTACAATTCTGCCAAGACTAGGAAACCTTAAAGCTTTATGTCTGTATACACGCGCACGTGTGTTAAAAAATTAGGATAAAACCGTCTGTTGGTTAAAATTGGTTAAACTTAAACTAAGACTAGTTTAAGACGGGTTGGTTTAAGATTCGTACAATTTAGTTGTAGGTTTTTATCTAAGACTAGATTAAAGACTAAAAAGTAACTAGGCTAAGTTAAGAATTAAGTAAAAAGGTTGAATCAGGAGTTAGTTGCACAGAATTAGTTGCGTATCAAAATTGACAATGAATCAATCTCTAAATCTACCAAAAGCCGTCGCGCTTTTGGCAGGTATTTAAATTAGCATGGTCATAACTGAATATAACTTAAAGGTTAAAATGTCGACAATAAGATATCACATTTGACATTCCCCGCAAAAATTTAACTATAGCATATACTTTCGCCACACAAAAGGAATGTTCTGGCTCAGAAATGGAGTAGAGGGTACACTGGTCGGAAAAGCCCCACATTAGGGCCCAATGGGCAAGATGTTAGCACCTGAATGGTTAGATGGTAAATTTTATCCCACGATAGCACCCGGTGGGTGAGATAATGATTTGGCCGTAAATAATTGTATTGTACTGTTAAGGACTCAAGTTAAAAACTAAAGCGACTCAGAGTTAGTCCAAATTGTAGCGTATTAGGCCTGCCCAAGAGTTATCTTTTCGACTATAATTGCGTCATAATGGCAAACAAAATCGCATCAAAAAAAGTACTAATTTTAAAAAAAGTTACTGAATGGAAGATTTCCGAAAGTTTGAGTTTTAATGTGCGAGGTTACTAAACCTCAATAAGGTCTAAACTGCATCCCGGTTTACGGCTCGATTGATAGTCCATCTCCTCAGTTCGTCAAGCGTCATTGGCCGTCCTAGGAGTTCTATCTCAAAAATGATGGAGAGGATAGTTAGCCAGTATGGATTGAGTACAATTGGTGTAGATGTTGATTCAGTTGGTTCGGAGGGTAGGCCCGATGGGTGAAATTGAGTAGTACGAACCTCAGGGCTGAATTTAACCTTCTTGTGTGGGGTACTTTGGGCGGGTGTTACGGGAGACTTTATACCACTCGAATGCTCAAAATTTCCTTCTAATAAGTAAACTGTCATTGTATGCGATGTCGAAGGTGATGTCAGGATGGTTAGAGCTACCACGTCAATTTGGTGGCTTTCCATTTCGATAGTGGTTGCTTCAATCGTTGGGCAATATGGGGGGGGGTGCGAATTCGATGAAATGTTAGTCATCTGGCTTCTCGTCCGATATGTCTACTAAGCTGGTAAACACTTTCTCTCCCAGCATCGTCGGAGGTTGTCTAGCTCGCATGGGTCTGGTGTTGTGCCGTGCATTAATATCGGGCAGTTTTTTGGAAGGTGGTGATTTCACCGGTGACGAGGCCTTTCTTTTAGCTGTGCCAGACAATTTAGCTTTTGTCTTGGTAGAGGCAGGGTCAAATTGTTGTTTATCCGTTTCCCGCCATTATAACAGGCTCGTCAATCTTTTCGGTTGATTCTGTTCCAGGATTTTCCGGAGAATTTGGTAAACCTTTGTTGCTTGTCTCTGCTTCTTCGTGGCTGTCCAGGAAGATTAGCGGCGGGGTTAGGTGCGAGGCTGTGCTATTATCACCTGAGTCAAGGTAGATCAACGGGATCTCTGCCTTTTCTACTTTCGGTTCAGTCTGGTTTGTAATTTCGGCTTTAAGGTCTGCTCGGTCTGGTGGTGGATGTTCTGCTTGCTTTTCTAAATTGGTTAGGGTTTTAGTCTTTAGCTCTTTTAGCGATATTAGATCGCTGACATTGTCATCTGATAAGGTTTCCGCTGAAGAGTTCGTCGCTCTGCGTTCGTTTTCGCTAATTCTAGAATAATCGGGTTTGCCCGGCGGGCTTGACTCATGATCACTTTCGAGGCCAATGGGGAATCTCAGTCGTTTCCGTTGTTCTTCCTCCTCTCCAAGTAGTGTCTCTCTAGAACTATTCATCGCCGCATTCCGCATCGCAATATCTAGCTCTTCGAATTTTGCCTGAAGGTTTCATTTCTTTTGGGTCGCCCTTGAACTTTTAAAACCGACGTTTCTTTGAGGTTTCGTAATCTTCCTCACTCCCTTGGTTGCATAAAATTTTTCTAGTTGATCTCTCTTTCTCGGGCTAGGTTTCTTCGGAGCAGGTTGTCTTTTAATGGCTAAATCAGATTTACGTATTATTTTTCCATTTTTTAGAAACATTTTGTGATCTGACTCCCTTACTATTTCCTCCTTAAGTTCTCTATAGAATGGTTCACTCTTCAATCTATCCTGAAAGTTTCTATATATAGTGGTCTTACCCGGTGGGTTGTTCAGCACTGAATTTTTTACGCCTAAAGCATCTCTTTTTTCGGCGCGGGAGAGAACTTTTACTGGATAACCAGCGCTGGTTTGGACGAATCTCACTGCATTAGAGATATCATCTGAAGATGATGAAATCTCGTCCAGATCTCCGTCTTCAATATCATCGGGGGCGTCCCAGTCGTGCCTTCTTTCCCGACTCATGAGTTTTCGGCCTTTATCTATGCATAACAAGGTTTTGTTCCAATCAAGGTTATTTGAGGATGGTGACTTGACTAAGTTATGCCAGATAGTATTTGGGGATCTACCAGAGTGTGATTCGAAGGGGGAGCAGTTTAGCGACTGTTGCGTTACAGTTCTTAGAAATTTTATAATCTTCAGTAGTGCGGATTTTAGCGACGGTTTTGGGTGTTCTTGTGCCATAACTAAGAGCCTTTCTTTAATGGTTCTAATTAAACGTTCGACCAATCCCGTAGCTCTATGGTCACCCACTGGGCTAAACATAACCTTTATGTTATGTTCGAGGCAAAATTCTCTAACTTCTTTGGAGATAAACCAGATCCCTGATTCGTTCTGATAGTTCTAGGTATCCCATGTAGAAAGCTTATGATGGATTTTGGCGATGTGCTGGATGTTATTTGAGCCGATGGAAATTTTGAAAATCTGTCGACGCATACCAATATGTATTTTTTGTTCCCCATATTAACGGTAACGGACCGGCGAAGTCTAATTCCATTTTTTGGTTTGGTTCTTCGACCGTTGGGAGTTTTCCGAGGTTATTATGGTTTGAAAGAGGTTTCAAATTTTTACCTGCTTTAACGCACTCGATGCAGTTTTCACCGTGAACTTGGATCTCGAGATAAGTTTTTGGCCACCATATGTATTGGGTTGCCAGACTTTTCATTGCGAACTGGCCTGGGCGGGCTTCGTGTAATCTGTGAAGCATTGTCGATCTCAAGCATGCCGGGATAACTAATCGGTCGTCCAAATAAAGACATCCTCCGCTGACGTGTAAATTATTAATGTAATATTTATAGTAGTTTGCCAATTGTATAATATCTTGTTTGCGGTCTTCCTCAATTGCTCTAATAATTTTTTGCAATACCAGAGCTTGTTTTGATTATAGAGACATAAATTTCGAATCGACTATTTCAGGCCAGGAGAATGGAAATATGTTAATTTTGACTGTTTTTTCTTACTAGGTGTTCTTTCCGAGAGATTATCCGATGGGTTGCTAGTACTTGGTGTTAAAGTATTCATGCTATCAAAGTTGGAATGTTCAACTTGTTCAGTTAGTTCGAGTTTTTCGGATATATCTTTCAGAGTTTTATAGTTTGTTCAAAAATCGATAATTTTGAAAGATGGATCGCAGTCTTCCGTACGTGAGTGTAAATTTTGGCGCACTGAAGTTTTAGAGTGGTTAACTATAGCTTGGAAAATTTCAGCGGCGTTCACAATTCGTTTCTCACGTTCTATTTCTTGACTGGTCATATGATCTATCGACTGGCCGATCGTATTGCAGTGTATGACGTCATGTGCTAAGCCTTGCTGAGAGAAATTATTTCTTATTTGCGGCCACAAATTTCTCGGCATCAGATGATCAAAACCTAGAAGAGTACTAATTTGGTTTACAGAAGCGATAACAACTTTTTCTTCGTCGAGTGAAACTGGAACGGGTTCACCCGATGGGTGTCGGGATAAGTAGTCGACAAATCCCATGTCTTTGCCCGGTAAATGTTCGACGGTAAAGTCGAATGGTAATATTTGTCCGCCCAACAGGTGAGACGTGATTGAGCCGTTTTTGTGTATTTGTCGTCTTTCGGTGCTCCTAGTAAAGCTTTATGGTCTGTTAGGATTGAGAATTGTTTGCCCAATAAATAGTTTTTAAAATGATCCAATGCCCACACTAGACCCAGCAATTCAAGTTCATTGGTGCTATATTTTAGTTCAGCTGCTTTCAAAAATCTGCTAGCGAACGCTACAGTTTTTCAAATCCCCCGATGGTCTTGTTCAATAGACGCGCCCAATCCTAAATGTGATGCGTCGCATTTCACTCGGGTGTTCAGTTTTACGTCAAAATGATCATTCGTTACCGTGTAACAAATTTCTTTCTTGATTTTTTCAAACGCCTCAACGTGCACCGTGGACCACTTAAATGGTTTATTTTTCTGCATAAGTTCTCTAAATGGAGCTGACTGCTGATAAGGACGCTAAATTTGGTATAAATTTGTTGAATTGGTTAATCGATCCCATTAGTGATCTTATATCTTTGATACGACTTGGTTCTTTCAAATTTCTGATTGCGTCAGATTTTTGTATTAGATTGTCGTCTCTTTTGCATCGATTTTAAATCCCAACCATTCTAAATTATGAGTCAAAAATGTGCACTTTCCCATTTTATGGCCAATCCTTCGTCGTCTAGTGTTTTTAAAACGTTAATAACTAGTTTTTTTTTACATCCTCACTACCCACGGTAGCAATTAAGATGTCGTCAAGGTAAAAATGGGTGTTTGGTTTTTTTTCCGTCATACGGTCCATTAAGCGTTGAAATTCGTTGGGCATATCGCCTAACCAAGAAAAACCCGGTTTAAAAACGGTAGGAGCCTGTTGCGTCTCCCCCCACGATGTTGGAATTACATTGGTTGCTTGCCTTTTTTGAAAGCGGTATTTGGCTATATGCATACTTTAGATCAATCGATGAGAACCAAATTTTGTCTTTGTCGTGACCGCTGATTGTAACTGCTACGTTATCAATTAGTTCAAATAGGTTCGGCATTTGATATCTATTACGAAATATCTGTTTGTTCAATAACTTCTAGTTTTATGCTAATTTAATTGATCCGTCCCTTTTGGCTGTAATTACGATAGGGGAGATGAAACAATCTTCAGAACATCCAGACAATTTTTTGATGTGATCATCTCTTAGTAGTTGATCGATGCATAATTTAACCTTACGGAGAAGATGGATCGGAATGCGTTTCCCCTTCACCTGTATTGGCTTTATTGGTTCGTTGAAATAAGTGTTAATTATGAAAATCTTTGATCTACCGGATCTTTTTATAAGGTCTGAAAATCATCTTGATATATATGCTTTAAACTCACTTTGTGATGGTGTCTCTTGGTCGTGGTCTGGTTTTCTGTCAGATGCAAATTTTATTTGATTGACGTCTGTCCCGAATGGTGATCCTTTCTGGGTTATCCGTAGCTCTGACCCATTGGGTGCGGGTTGTTTCTGGAGTACTACTATTCCCAGGTTCGGTAATATGTCGTTTCCGAGGAGATTTCTTTCTGCTCTTTTAGTAATGAAAAGTTTCTGATCACTAGCGTCCCAACCCTTCGATCGAATTCTCACCCGAACTCTTCCAATAATGTTTATTGTGCTCCCGAAGCTCTGATACGCTTTCTTTGTTTTTTTGTCCAAAGGTTCTAACTTTAAAAGTCTACCTCGTATCTTCAATTCATGAAGTAGGTCTTTTCTCATGAATGAGACTGGGTTTGCTGAGTCAATTTGAATTTCGGTGCAGTAGGGGTTGAAATTTCCCAGAGATACAATCAACGTCTTTTTTAGTTCTAGGCCTTCGCGACTAAATACGGTTCTCACTCCACGTTCGATCTTATCTTCAAATGCATTAATTTGAATATCCGTGTCCACCGCTAGAACTAAAAAATCATCTAAGTTGACTTCGAATTCGGGATTCTCCTGCGGGTTAACCCGGGTATTTTATTTTTCATGGGATATTTGGTTTTGTTCGACTATGTTTGTTTGCATTCTTGCTGTACTCCTGCAATGTTTTGCATAGTGGCCTTTACGACCGCACGTATTGCAGTTTCTATCTCTGGCTGGGCATGTAGTTAGGTGTCTTTTCTTGAACTGCTGACCACAGTTGCGACACTTATTGTTTTCAACGATATTTGGGGTCGGTTCATTCTTTATGTATTGTGGTCTCTGTACCGCTTTATAGGCAGGGAATTTTAGGTACTGTTGATGAACTTTGGTACCTTTCTCATGGACTAGTACGTAGGATAGTACGTTTTCTGGAGTCAAGTATTCGATGCATAGTTTCTTCTGTATCTCGACGTTTCGCATATTTGTAATGAAAATGTCTCTGACTAATTCTGACTCGAGTTCTCCCAACTTACAATTTTTTGCCAACTCGGATAGTGTTTTGTGGAATTTCTCTAAAAAATCGTTTTCTTTCTGTCTTAGATCAAAGAAATTAAATCTTTCGTATGTTAGATTTGTAGTGACCGTTAAAGTAGTTTTAAGTAATTCCCAGAATTCAGCAAAGTTATTGTCCAGTGTGTTTTTTACCAGGATTTTTATGTGAGAAGCATTTTTGTCCTTCTCTTCCAAGTGCCAGGTGTAATTGTGATTTTAATTTCTTGTCGATATCTCCGATTTGGAGTCCGTTGAGTTTTGCGTTGTCTTCTGCCTTTCTCCTTCTCATTTCTTCGTTGTAATCTCGGATAGCTATTCGGTGACGTTCTTCATTTTCTGCCCAACGGGCTTGATCATCGGACGGATCCGTTGGTTCGGCCATAGAGTATGTTAGTTCGTGTCTTGCCTGTGGATTGATTATGTCTTCAATGTCCACGGAATCTTTCCGGATGATTGTTAGTTGGAACTTTTCTGACCACCTTTCCCAGTCGTGTTGGCTTTCGCTCAATGTGTTGTTCCAAAAAAGATCTAGTCATTGTAGGTTCGACTCGTTTGACTGCGCAATGTTTAGAAATTAGCATAAAACCGTCTGTTGCTTAAAATTGGTTAAACTTAAACTAAGACTAGTTTAAGACTGGTTGGTTTAAGATTTCAACAATTTAGTTGTAGGCTTTTATCTAAGACTAGATTGAAGACTAAGGTAACTAGGCTAAGTTGAGAGTTAAGTAAAAAGGTTGAATTAAGAGTTAGTTGCACAGAATTAGTTGCGTATCAAAATTGACAATGAATCAATCTCTAGATCTATCAAAAGCCGTTGCGCTTTTGGCAGGTATTTAAATTAGCATGGTCATAACTGAATATAACTTAACGGTTAAAATGTCGACAATAAGTTATCACATTTGACAACGTGATGAGATAGTCAGCTGATTGGGTATATCTATCTCTCAGAAGTCTTTACAAATATGAGTTTCGAAATTAAAAATTGCAGATTCCTGCCTTCTAAATTTTTTATGCAGTCGGAACAAAAGCCAAATTTATTTCTGTGCACAGCTGAATTTTGGAGTTTTTTGATCAGACATCAAAAATGTTTGACATCGCGAGTTCCTAAATGTTTGACCTCATTTTTCTTCACAATATTCAATCGGTATTCAATAGGCCAATTACGATGATTTAAATGTTTTTATCGAAGCGATGAACAAAAAACCCCTCTTGATAGCTTTAACAGAAATTTTGTTAGGGGGTTTTTCGAATAACTGTTTTAGAATGATTTTAAAAACCTTGCGAACTTCATCAAAAGTGGAGGAATGGGAGGAAGTGTTTAAAAAAATCGTTTAAAAAAAGAAATAATAAATTACCAAAATCTTAATACTAATGGAACCTGATCTAAACTACATTTTATTATTGGATAAATTAGATATTTCATCACGATAAAATATTTAATATTAACCAATCATATTCCATCTAACTAACAACCCACTCATTTGTAAGTGCTGAAATTACTTTTAATTTCAGCACCAGAGAGATTTGAATTTAACTTAGAAATTAGTTACCTCTCCAAGAGAACTTTAGCAATCGCAATAAGCCAGCATACTCTAGATCTATTGAGCCTAGCAGAGACTAGTTAAACACCCTGAGACTAGTAGATATAAGAGTAAGATTAGGATCGGTATTAGACTAAGAAGTTGCACGAATCTATCCGGCCGAAAATAAGATAGCGTGACGAGCAGACCGTGTACCCTATCCGAAATTACTCTATGAGTTATACCATTGAACTTAACTCATTAACTACACAAGTTTAATTCATTTTCTTTAAATGTTTAATAAAGGTCTGTTACAAACCCCGAAAAACAAAACAAGTTTCGGGGAGTTTAATGACACGATGATGGCCAATATATTTTTGAAATTATTTAAATTAGTTCCGATAAATTTTTCTAAGCGCAAAAGAAAGATTTGATCGAACAATTAGAACTGCTGAGTTTGAATCCTAAATCCATTTTGACTGCCTTTATAAGAAAACATGGAAACCAAAAGACCACAATTGATTTAGTCTTTACTAATTTTCTTTAAAAAAGATGCGTCCTTGTAGGGAACTAAAGCAAAATATTTTTGTTCAAGTTACAAAGACAACGAACTTTTTTGACGCGCTTTGATAAAAGATCAAAAAAAACTGAACAAGTCTGAGAAGTTAAAAAAGAAAAATAAAGTTCTTAGCAGACAAGTGACTTCGTTAATTGTTTCATCTCCAAAAGTGAAATAGAAAGGTTTTTAAGTATGAAAAACAGAGTGAAATGTTTACCAAGTCTATGAACTCCAACATAAACTCCAACAAAAAAGGATGTCTATGAGTGTCAGAATAGTCTACAACACATTTGGAAATATTGATGCGTCGATGCCGAAACTCTTTTTATCAATATAGGAAAATCGAAGCTTGGTGCTTATACTCACAAAATGAAAGATAATTATCTAATAGACTTTGAGGTGTTTACAAGGATAATTTGGTAATTGTTTCGTCTAAAACAAAATTTATAATTATTTTTTATGTCTCTGACAGTTGTTCTTCGCAAAATTTTTTTCATTCTGAAATTTGTTGACAGTTTTTTTTTGAAGAAAAACAGCTAGTTAACTTAAATTTACAGATAAAATGTCACAAGGATAAAGGTTAGGAAAGCTCCCACACGGCGCTTTCTAACAGGCTAAAAAACTTTCAGCGTGCGTTCAAGTTCGGTGCTCGGTAAACGTTAAATTATAAGTTGAAGTTATCAGTGCCACAAACCGTCCTTGAGAACAGTTTAGTATGATTAGGCATCATGGGTGCCCAAATAGGTAAATCAGGCGCTGATGATGCAAATGTTGGCGTGAACACTGGAATTAGATGTATTCGCCGACGCATTTTTTACTGGGAGATCGACTAGTTTCAAATCAAAACATTGTTACTCGCACTACTAAAAATACAAGAGATTTTTCAACCCGAAATCTGACCCTGTTCGATCCAATATTTAATCCAGTTTGATCCGTGAATAAACCCTGTTTAACCCATGATTCCACTCTGTTTGATGTTATTCAACGCTGTTCGACCATGATTTGAACCAGGGTGGGTCGAAAACCTTATACAGTCCCACTATTTCAGTCGAATCATGAGCTGAGCTCCTCAACTTGGGTTGCATTAAAAATAGGATCTAATTAGTATTCATCTTTGCAGCCGATGAAATTTCCTTTTGTCAGACTAATCTCGGGATCTAATTCTTTCGGGACTGTTATATCAAGTATCGCTCTTGACTTTTATGCCGTCCCCTAAGGGTTCAATCATCAGTTTTCAATAAGATTTAGTGCATTTTTAATAAGAGGCTACCATCATTCGCAAAGCTTTTTTAGTTGCTATTCTCTTCTCAACGTACGGATATTTAATTCAATTTATCTAGGTGAAAAAAACGTCACTCATTTGTATGATTTCGAGTCTAGACAGGTAATGCAGAGTAAAGTCTCTTGATTGGATTTAACCAACGAACTAATTTTGAGGGAATTCAAGTGTGATTGAATTGGCGATATGCTGAAGAGACCGGGTATATCTTTTCCTGTCAGCGTGATCAGATAAATCTATGAACTCAGATTAAAATGACATTTGTATATTGCTAGCTCACTTTCCATCGACATGAGGTTAGTCTTCCTGAGAGGATAAAAAAATCAGTTTTGAGAATTGAGATAGTTTGTGTAAAACACTCTAAATGCATGTCAGAAAACTTTTATGGGGTAAAAATTTTGCAGCCTGATTTTTTTAAACAAAATTTTGAGATTTAATCCTATCTGTGGATTTTCGCACAAATTGAAAATAGTTTATACACTTTGCGAAGAGTGAAAGATTTAAAAACAAAACAAAAAATGTCCATATAATTTTCGAACGGGGCTACCGCTTTACTACAACATAAAATACTATTTTATTTATCATATTCATCATCATTTCTGTCAATGATCTCGCCATTTAGTCGGCTTCTGAAGCAGTTTGTTAATCTCATTCTGTTGATTTGGGTTCAAACTCACTCCATTGTTATTTGGGGGGAACCTACCCCCCTGTTGAGAAGACCTGTTTGTTTTGGCGCCCCCCATCATCGAACTAGTGGTGCTCTTTCTACCACCAGTAGGAGGGTCCAAGGGTGGTAACTGACGATTCGATTTCATACTTTGAACATCAAAACTGAAACAAACTTTGATGTAAATTTTCAGCTTTATCATAAAACACTAAATAGAAATGTTCTGTAATCATCAAACCAAAAAATGACCCCATTGCTGGCAATTTTTTGAAAACATCCATATAGTTACAAGTGTGAAGAACTTTTCGATGAGTCATAAAGCTTTTTTAGTTATACCCAAAAAACAACAAATGGCTTAAAAGCCTGCTCTTTACTCCGTCTCTAAGAATTGGTCCCTAAAGTTGGCTGGTCTCTAAAATGGATGTTGTAAAATAGAAGGTTAGTTAGTTATTGCAACGAAAGTTGAGGGAACGTTGCTGAGGGCTATATCTTGCACGAACATATTCCTAAAAAGTAACCGTTTATCGCCTAGCAAGATAGCCGTGATAGTAAAAAAAGTGTCGTACCCTGGAGAAGTTTTTCGGCTGTCTGCAAAACTGACTTTATTTCTCTCGCTAAACCGGCTAATTGAACTTCTGTCCGTTTTCAGGGCTGATTTACGCGTGTTAGCTCTAGAAATGCCCTCCAAGCTGTCTTTTTTACCCCTCATTTCTGGTGGACCTCTTGATTTTTGGGGATACCCGTAGCCCGCGGGGAGTCCAGTTTGCGAAGACGCAAAAAGAGCATCGACAGGGTCCTCGGCTTTTCGGCCAATTGCTACTCGGTTCCCGACTATCCGATTGGCGCTTGAATTTCCTCCTACTGACGATCGCTCAAGGGAGTCGCCTCGATCCGAATATCCGTCGCTGTCGTATCGCCGAGTGGTCGAACGACTCGCGCTGCCGAGGCCTGAATCACGAGCTGTGAATCGTCCTCTAGATCTAGTAAATCTCGTGCTCGCAATGCTACGCGCGTCAAAATCCGATTCATCGGACAGTTTTGGTCTCGGTCGCCCAAACTCTTCTAATATTTCCCGTCGTTTTGGCGGATTCGCTCTTTTTTCGCGCCAACTTTCTTGTTTTTTATTACTTTCGTTACTGACTTGATGCAGTTCCTTCGCTTCGTAATGGTTCAGCTAAACAAAGTTTTGAACGTTTTAATTTAATGACTGTTTATCATCATTTATGGTCATACCAATCTAAAACTGTTTTTGAATCATTTTGAAGCCTGTTGGTGTGCAAAAACTGTTTAATGATTCTTCCTTTTGCAGCTGAGCATATAACGATATCTGCTCTTGTTTTTGAATGAATATTTTGCTGAATCGACAAAATTATTCATTCTCTTCACTTATGAGTTTGATCAGGTATAACTTTTACCAAGCGGTTATTTGGAATCGTTTTTTTTTCTGATAGGAAAGGGGTCTATTTAGTACTTACTACATTGAGTTCCTGGTTGTAGTCGTTGCGGACTCTGTTGACCTTGAAGTAAGCCTTGGCCTCCTGCTCTAACCGCCACTCCGTCTCCTGCAGCTCTTCCGCCAACTTCGCATACGTCTTCTCCTGCTGACTCAACATCTTCTTCCAACGCGCCTAAGCCACGAAAGTAGATCAATTCTGATTAAGCAAAGAGTCTCTACATGATTATGGTGCGAATTGTAGAAAATTTGAGTTAAAAAAACGGCGCCTTCCAGTTCCCCTAGTGATTTATTCTAAAGAAATTTCTAGAGTGATTTTTGATGCTCTGAACTGTAGAAAGAAAATGTCAGCGTGAACAAGTGAACTAAGCGATTCAACATTTCCAACGCGTATATTACCGTGTGAAAATTTTTTAGACTATTCTATGGGGTGAATCTACGAAAGAGAGGAGACTGAAAAAGAGCCAGAAAAATGACTTTTTGTAGACTTTCGAGAAAACTTTCAACCAAAAAATGGTAATCTTAATATTTTTTTTAAAAAAGCCACCGTATCGCTTATTAAAAAAATCGATGGAAAAAAGTATTTCCTTTTAATGAGTTAATGTAGTAATTTTCTATATGAAAGCAGTAAGCAATTAACTTACGTCGGATAATTCGTCGAACTTCTTTAAAGGTGGCTCATTGTCTGAAATAGGTTTAAAAGGAGTAAAAAAAATCAATATTAATTCACATTTTGTACTAATCTCGCTGAATTTAAGAATCAGACCTGAAAATGGTTGCTTGTTTTTAAACTTGTACCTTCAGTTTTCTATAATCCTCGTTAGCTTATTTGAGATAATTGACTTATTTAATGGTAGTTGATAGGAACTCACTTGCGATTTGACTTCTGACATTTTCAATGGTATCCGTGAGTCTGAGGATCTCGAGGCCTGTGATGTTGTTGTGTTCCTGCTGATTCTCAAATCGCGACTTCCACTCATTTCCTAGAATTTCAAATCAAACTCAGTTCTCAATTACAAGAAAAAGTGAAGAAAAAGAAACCAGAAAAGTTTCCGAGAAACTTTTGCATATCAAAAAGAGAACTTTTCAAGAATATAAAAGCTATAAAATAGAAAATTTTATTATTTGATTATAGATGAAAAACTTACCTGCTGCCATAAAAACTATTAGCAGCAGCAGCAGCAGCAGCAGCAGCAGCAGCAGCTTATAAATGAAACTTTCAAAAGATTTCTAGTTTACAAGGAGATGATAGAAACTAGGATACAGCTACTCACAAGCAAATAAAAAAAATCTCGACAGTTCAGAAATGCATAAGAAAAACATCAGTAATTTTAAAGTATCAGATACTAACAAACTCCATTGAAGGAACTTCAGAAATTTAACTCACTCAGACCAAGTCCTGAAAACATGAATTAAAGTCTGAATTAAAAATCAATGTGACATAGTGAAAGTAGCTGGAGAACAAAAAAATAAATTTGTACGGCCAAAAAGTTCTTGTAGTCAGAAAATAACAAGCCTTCAAAGTTTTATATCATGTAGAGTCAGGAATCTTTCATAGGGAACCAGTGCTTTATCGTGATTCAAGGTTTTCTGTAATGAATGTCGAATTCGCAAACCCCTTTATGCCCAACCAAATATGCAGCTTTGCTGTTACACAAGGAACAATGAACATTTTATCAGCAGTTTTTTGCAAAACTCTTTCCGAAAAACAGAAGACGAATTCAAGTTTTTCAAGCAGTTTCCCAATTTGAAAAAACTCTTATTTTCAAATTACTATTTTATTCCGCTAAATTGCCAAATCAATGATTAGATCAAAAGATGCAGAGCAACTTACTCTCCATGTTGTTTTGACCTCGGATTGACCATCCTATAAAAAAATTCTCTAAGTCTTAGAACTTTTTATAATTTTTGAAGGAAATTTACGCTATCTTACAAATTTCTGATAGGAAAAGTGGCAAGACAGCAACGTTTTTCCAAACCTCTAAAACATAGCCAAAAATTTTGAATGTGTTTCTAAACCGTAATAACAGATAAAATTCAATATTGGATTTTTTTCAGTTTTATGCATGTAAAAACTTTAGATGGTGCATTTTGAGCTAAAATATCCGAAACAAAAAATTTGAATTGTTTTTTTTTAAATCTCTTGGTTATACGTAATAAACGGTTCAACGATTAAGGCATATGTTGACAAAATTTCTACTTACCAGCAAAAAAACTAATTCTATAAAATCTCTTTCTTAAATCATTTTCTAAATTATAATTGATACAAAAACTGCAACGAGTCTTATTTACTACAAAATTACAAAGTAGCTGAGCATTTACATTGTTCTAAATCACCTATACACAAAAAAAATAACCAAAACGATTAATAATTTTTCCAGACAATGTGTGGATTTTGGATTCTAGTCCTAGTGTATTTTCCACCTGTTTATTCCAATAAAGTTTGATTTGGAAACAGGGGCGGATCTAGATTTGGAAACAATTTTTGAAAACTTTGTCGATAATTTTAGGTCAACCAAATTGAGTTTTCCGAGCTCTCCCAGAATACTAGCAGACCGTAATTGAACGTAAATGTTTGCACCGCAGGCAATATTTTGAAAAACACAGGTCAGAAAGGGCGTTTTTGGGTACTTTTTGGAAAGTTTCAACAAAAAAACACCTTTTTTTGCGCACGCTGCAACTAAAAATTAGTATAAGTTGGCGCCGAAGGCTGCTGTAGAAAAATCTTAGGGTCGGTCAGCCAAAAACGGGTTCCTTAGAAAGTACTGAGGGGACCCTTTGGGTTGGCAGGGGTTCGAATCCCTGAAAGGGAGCGTCCGCCTCTCCCTAAGTCTGCTATGCTACTGCTGAGTTATCTTCTCCAAATTTCAGTCTATAAACACTGAGATCGGCCTATTCACATGTGTGTCATTTGGCATGTTCATTTAGAGGATAATTTTAGTTTTTCATTTACATAAAACATCCCGCAACCGCTCCCCGCCAAGTAACCTTATTTTGTAGGCTACAAAAATAATCAGACCATACCCGCACTGGAGTTCCATGGATAATAATTGATTATATTGTCATTTTATAGTCAGTATCTATAAAATTACAAAAATAATTGATTGTAATCCATCAAAAATGGATTATAATCCATTGTTTTTTTATATCATTATAATCCATTATAATCGATTATAATCAATTTTAATGGATTTTTTCAATAAATTAGTCATGAAATTTACATTTTTTTCAAAGTTATCGCGTTTTCTGTTTAGTGGAGATGCTACGTATTAGGTTTCATAAAATGTTACATTTCTCTTTTCACAATTTTTATAATTTTTGTCTTATATATCTCGTTTACCCCTCCCCCCCACCCCACTACTGTTTAACCCCCTCACCCGCCCCGTTTTCCTCCCTGTTTACACCCCCCTTTGTTTAACCCCCCCCCCCCCGCGTTTTCCTCCCTGTTTACACCCCCGTTTAACCCCCTCCCCACCCCCACATTACCCCCACCTCCCTGTTTACTACAACCGCCATTCGCCACCCTTTATGGGGGTAATTTATTGGTAGACTTTGGGGTAGGGGGGTTTATGATTTACACCCCCCCCCCGTTTACCGCCCCCACAGTTTACCCCTCCTCAATTTACCCACCCCCCCCCCCCCCGCAATTTTAGTTTAAACCCCTCCCACGGTTTATTGGGCGAGGGGTTTGGGCAAATACGGACGGATGGGGGGTAAAGTGTGGGCGGGGGGGTGGTTAATTCAAGTAGGTTAAGATTAAGATTGCGAGTAGGCCATGAGTAACGCAGAAATGTTGCAAGTTTTGCGAATGATTTTGCAAAAGATTTTGCAAAAAATGTATGGATTATAATCCGTTATAATCCATTATAACGGATTTTAATGGATCGCGTTTGTACGAAAATAATCGATTATAATGACAATATAATCGATTTCGTGGTCTAAATTTGCCACAATAATGGACTATAATGACAAAATTTTAGACAACAGTTTTCCATTATAATCGATTATTATCCATGGAACTCCGGTGCGGGTAAGATTTCCATCTTCGTCATTGTTTTTGCATAACTTTGATTTTATTTTTGGATCAATATTTTCGGGCAATTCGACTGCTAAAAAATTTCAATGGAAATATTTGACTAACTTCTAGAATCAGTTGAAATGTATACTTGAAGAACTCTTAAAACAGAAATTGGTCAAGCATTGAAACAACACTTAAATGAAAGAATTGTAGAAGATAAAACTATTTCACAGACATGGCAAATCTCAATTGGATCATTCATTGGGCGTGTTTAATAAACTATTCTAATTCTATGGTTCTATATGAACAATGTATGTACATAAGCTTAAATGTTAAAACGTTAAAAGGAAGTAGTTGAATTAAGATCGATAAAAAGGACAACTGAACTTCCGTTCATATCGACCGATGGTCGTAACTAAACTGGGATTAATTAAAATACCGAAGGTCATTATACCATACTAAAAACAAATCACAACATTTCCCACCGGGAAAAAAATGAAACTGCAAACTAACTATATAACTCTATATACACCCTTTTTCCCCTCCGAAAATGAAAGAATTTTACAAACTGCACCCAGAGGGTAAATATACAGCAGCAAAATAAAATCCACAATTGAAAGAGAATGTAGCAATGTACAGGGTGGCTATACAGAATTACGAAATTTACAGAATACGGCAACTAACTAAATAAAACTAATCCACAACATGTACATTTACATGTACAATTGTATCTACAGGTAAAATTAAAAACTCCGGCGGTAAAATATGGATTACAGAATTGTTTTGTTAAGTTTGAATTGATATGTTGATTACAAGAATTGGTCCTCAAACTCATCCAATTTAGCTCTCACTTCCGAATCTATAGTTGATGAGATCTCGCTATAGTTGTCCATCTCTAATGTGGGGTCCTTTGAGGTCGGGTAAGTTAAAATTGAGTCCAAAGAATTCTCGTGGAGGTGAGTCTTCGTGGTAGAAGTTGCAAGTGTGACCGTCGGGAGGGAGTTCCTTGAAGACCAGGACAACGTAGTTTCTGCTACTAGGATCTGTCTGGAAGGCGCCTCCGCTAATGGAGTCAAAAGGTCAAAAGGAGAGTTGACCGCGAAAATAGAACTGTGGGATTCCGGTACCTGAGAGAATACGGTAGTTGACACCCCTAGGTCGTCTTTTTCTTGCACCACGTCTATAAATCTCCGATTTCCGTAAAACTTAGGGGGGCCCACATATCTGCGTGGTCTAGAGTTTCGGGTCTTTGGAGTCACGCTGGTCGTCTGTTCCGGAATACTGTCTACCGTAATTGGGTTGTCCTGTGATCCTTCAGTAGTATTCGCGTCGTGTATGACCACAATTTCCCGCGGGTCGTTGTTCACTGTCCTTTCTGAGCTCAATAGTGGGGATTCGACATGACCTGTAATACTTCATCCCTGATTAGACTCGGTATGGGGGTTTTGAGGTACGTTATTATTGGTCACATCGTCAAAGTAATCCTCGATTATCCCGTCCCACGAATCTAGATTTAAGGAAGATGAACCTGAAGAAAATCTTGGAGAGTCTTGAGTGGCCGAGCTCGCGGTCGTTACGCTAGTCCCTGCTCTGGTGTTCTCCGTTCTCGGGGTGCCTTGTATCGAGTGGCCGGCTGTTGTCGATCCAGCTTTCTTCGGTGGAGAAAGTTTCCTTTTCCCAGCTAAACTCGAATGAGTATGAATATTATGCCCAGTGGGTGTCTGATTCACTATTATCTTTTTGGGCCCTGGGAGTATTTTTCCTTTTATAGCCAGATCCGATTTACGCAAAACGTGATCGTTGTCGAGGGTAACTGTGTGCTCTGAAGAATCGATGATATCCTTCTTAACCAGATTAAAATAAGGGTCCCAATTTTTCCTGTTAGTCAACTTTCTATATAAGTTACCTCCCATTACTGCTTTTCTTTTTCCCAGTGGATCTGAAGTTCGGATAGTGACGTCCGGGGTTGTGTGTAGGCTTAAAGTCCTAGCTAATGGCATTTTTTCTTCTGGGTCCGACGTGCTGTCCTTTTCCTCGTCCAAATAGCCATCTCCTGCCCCGTCGTGTAGTTCCCAGTTAGTGGCCCGCTCTTTGGACAATATAGCCTTCCCTTTATCTAATTGGTCAATATTGGACATCAGATTTTTCCACCTAGTGTTCGCTACTTTATTAAAATGCTTTTCAAATGGAGTACAGCCGATCGCCGTTTGTTTTGAGATTCTCAGATTCCAGATGATTTTCTCGATCGAATCGTTTAGAGATGGCTTGGGTACTTCGAATGACATTGCCAGTAATTTCGATTTAATTGTGTACACTAGTCTTTCCACTAGCCCGTTGGATCTGTGGTCTCCGACAGTGCAGTAAATGATTTCTATATTAAATTTATCGCAGAAGTTTTTGAAATCATGTGAAAGGAAGCATGACCCATGGTCGACTCTAATTTTTCTTGGGAATCCGTGAAGGTGACAGTAATCGTTTAGAAGAGAAATTACGTTTCTTGTAGAGGTGGTATTGATGATCATGGCCAAAGGAAACTTAGTGTAACGGTCAATTCAAAGAAGAATAAATTTGTTGTTACCCCAGCTAGCATCCAACTGTCCCGAAAAATCCAAATTAATTTCTTCGTTCGCGAATGTCAACGTCGGAAGTTTCGAAATATTATGGGTGCCTAGAAACACTTTAATGTTCTTACCCGCTTTTAGACATTGGGTACATGTTCTCCCGTGATGATAAATTTCCCGGTAAATATGTGGCCACCACAAATATTCGGCGAGGGATTTCATCCCAAACTGTCCTGGGTGGGTCTCGTGTAGCATTGAATTAAAAGTTCCCCTGATGGTAGCTGGGACGACTAGTTTATTGTCTAAAAAGACTAGCTCATCCTTCACGTGTAAGTCTTTGGTGTAGTTCTTCATGTAAGTCCCGAGTATGTCCATAGGTCGGTTCCTCTTTATCGTCTCTATCAGATCCCACAGCACCTTGTCTTCTCTAGTCATGATCTGAAGCAATTTCTTCGAACAGTGGTTTTCCAGGCGAATTGGGGAATTCGGTAAATTCAGGTCGGCCTTATATCTTCTTAAGAGGTCTGCGTGGTCGGGTGGAAGTCTGTCGTCTCTGAATTTGAGGGCGATATTATGTTCTTCGGGGATAATCAAAAGGGGTTCGTTCACTTTGTCCATTGGGAGTTCTGGTTTTTTTTGTTGGATGGTATGAAGTGTCTGTTTGGTAGTAAGAAATGTAAAAGGACTTTGTCCGAAAAGGTAATACTTTTAAAATTAAATTTGGAATTATCGACTGGTTGGCAAATTGTAGTACAATTTTCTGTCCGAGAGTGATTATTGTGGCAAATTTTTATCGACTGAGCGATACAAGATATGATAGCAGCAATAATCTTGAGATTGAGTAAAGCTAAAGAGCTATTCAACTGATTCTGACTAATCACGTCGCTTGAATTTTCGTTTCCCGATGGGATTGTATTAACTCGTGAATTAGTATTTACAGCGACCGCTGGTCTATCTACAGAATCTAAAGTAAGTAATTTAGAATCTTGATTAGTCGATAAAATGTTCTGAATTCTGTCGATTGGAGCGACTACAAATTCGTCGTCATAATGGGAAATTGGAAGGGCTTTGCCCGAAGGAAGTCTAGATAAAAGGCCGTAAAGCCCATGTCCTTTCCTGGTAAATGTGAATTTTTAAAATTGAAAGGTAAGAGTCTGTTTACCCAGCGGGTCAATCGGCTATGCATCGTTTTGTTTCCATGATTTGCCGAAAGTGCTGATAGTAACGCTTTGTGATCAGTTACTATTTGGAATTCTGTTCCGTACAGGTAGTTTCTGAATTGTTCTGTAGCCCATACGACTCCCAGCAACTCTAATTCGTTGGTAGAATATTTCATTTCATGGTTGTTTAAAAATCTGGGTGCAAACGCGATTGTTTTTCACTGGTCGTCCTGTAATTGTTCTAGGGTAGCCCCTAGTCCGCTATGTGAAGCGTCCGTTTTTAGTCTTGTCTTCTCTTTTATATCAAAATGGCTGTTTACTGCAATATTTACAATTTCCGTTTTCAACTTCTCAAACGCTATTGAATGGCTGGTATCCCATTTGTATAACGATTTTTTGCTTAGAAGAGGTCGAAGAGGAGAGCTTAACGTGGATAAATTAGGGACGAATTTTACATATTGGTTTGTTGAGCCGAAAAATGAGCGAAGTTCAGATATTCTTTACCAACCAACGGTCGTACTCCATTGCCTGAGATCTTGAAGCCAAGCCATTCGATGTCAGATTTAAAAAATGCGCATTTCCCCCATTTCACTGCCATGTTGTTCTTATCTAATATTGATAAAATTTTGTACACTATTGATTTGTGTTCTTCCAGGGATCCACGCGAGGCTACCAGGATGTCGTCTATGTAACAATTTGTAAACGGGATATTTTTCAACATTGAGTCCATGACCCGTTGGAATTCATTGGGCATGTCTCCTAATCCGTAAAATCCCGTTAGAAACCGATACGTTCCTGTCGTTTTGCCACCTACTATGCTAAAATTGCACTGTTTACTTGTTTGATCGCATAGTTTAAGTTGGCTATAGGCGTTTTTCAGGTCTAAATTACTAAACCACACTCGCCCGTTGGGTTTTTCTGAAATTTGGAGCGCCACGTTATCAATCAGTTCATGAATATTCGGCGTTTGATACTTATTTTTAAAAATTTGATCATTTAAAAGCTTAGAATCAAGTGCCAGTTTTATTGAAGTATCCTTTTTCCGAGTGATTACAATTGGGCTGATGAAACAATCTTCGTCGCATTTCTCTAATTTTATTATGTGACCTTCTTTTTCCATTCTTTTTAACTCTTCGTTCACTCCCGCGAGTAAGTGGAGTGGTACTCTTCTCCCTTTGGACTGTATTGGTTTAAAAGGTGTGTGAAAATGGGTTACCTTCCGATCGTTAGGTATTTTCCCCACTCTAGTGAATAAGTTTTTAAACTCGTTAAAAATTTTGACTGATAAAGAATGTAAGTTTTTGTACTCACTCTCGAGTGTGGGTTGATTGACCATGCAGATTGGTTGGGGGCATTTCCTCTGCGTTATTTCTATGCCCAGTTTAGGTAAATTGTCGTTCCCCAATATGTTTTGCTCGTGTCCGCCGGTTATGAAGAATGGGGTTTCTTCGCTGATCCACCCATTGGACTGTGTTCTGACAATTATTTTTCATTGGTGAATCCGCAGTATAGGTCTTTTATTCTTTTCTCCACTGTGTGTATCTTGAGGTTCGGGTATCTTAGTTTAATTTCGTGTAGTACATTCTGTTTTAAAAAAACTTACAGGGCTTGCTGAATCTACAGGTATGTTCATATTTACAATCATGTCCCAGCCGATGCCTAGGTTCAGGAGTTTCTTTGTTTCGAGACCAATATTGTCGTAAATAGTTCTGACGCTCAACACCGAGAAATCGTCATCGTCGCTCTGTCCGTACTCATTCCACGCATATATCACGTCGCACGATTCTTTTTCTTCCATCCACGAGTTTTCCGGAGGTGTGTATGTACAATTCTCAGTATTTACGTAATTATCTGATACATTATTTACAGTTGGTCTCTTATTGCGTGATTTACATAATTTGACGAAGTGTCCCTTATAATTACAGTTTTTACAGGTTATGTCTTTCGCTGGGCAAACGTTTAAGTGCCCTTTCGTAAATGTATTTCCGCATTTCATGCACGAGTTACTCCTTTCGATGTTTAAGCTTGGTTCCTTTTTGATATGATTGTGGTTACTAAAAGATTTAAAAGTTGTCCCGTTGGTCGATGACCGTGACATATTTGTCAGTTTCTGGTGGTTAAAATATCCCTTTTCGTCGATTAGGGCTTGGTTAAGTGCTTCCGACGGGCTTATGATAGCTAAAAGTCCTCTGGGTGTCTGTGTTCTTCATATTGCAAATGAAGATATCCCTTATCCATTCCGCCTCGTCGGATTCCTTGATGTTGCACGTGCTGGCTAGGTCCGTCAGTGCTCCCCAGAATTGTTCGTACGATTCACGATCTTTTTGCTTTCAATTTAGTAGTTTATATCTTTCGAACGTAATATTGGGCGGTTTGTTAAATGCTGCGTCTAGTAGAGTCCAGAACTCAGAGAACGATATTGCTAGAATCTTGACTCTCGGGTTCTTTTGTGTAAAAACTCTTTTTCCTTCACTCCCTAGGGCTAGAAATAAATTGATCGCAGTTTCTTGTCCGCCTCCGTTCGTCTCATTCCATTAAATTTCCTCTTCTCTTCGTTGATCCATTTCTCTTCTGCGGATTCGTACTGTTTCATTGTGCTTTTGTTCCTGCTCTCTCTGTTGGCTTTTTCCGCGTCCGACTCGCTGCCTGTTGCTTGTTCCAAAATTGGAATTTGCGTCTCCGGTATCTCTGGTCCATGTAGGCTCTCGAAATCCAGATTTTCTTTCGCAATGATCGCCAATTGGAATTGGTCGCTCCATTGGGTCCAGGCATGCGGTGGCTCTAGAGTTTGATTAGGCCAAAAGGGGGGAATTCCACGCACGTTCGAATCCTGCTGACTGCGCCATAATAAACTATTCTAATTCTATAGTTCTATATGTACAATGTATGTACATAAGCTCAAATGTTAAAACGTTAAAAGGAAGTAGTTGAATTAAGATCGTTAAAAAGGACAACTGAACTTCCGTTCATATCGACCGATGGTCGTAACTAAACTGGTATTAATTAAAATACCGAAGGTCATTATACCATACTAAAAACAAATCACAACAGTGTTTCTTTTGAAACCGTAATCGTCAAAACTAGACGTAATTCGAGAAAGAGAGCTAACCAATATACTTTTAATCCAAATTTTGCTGTGATGCATTTTTCCGAAGTGAAAAAAAAACTAAGTTTTCCTTCATATGGTTGCTTTTTTTTCGTTTTTCTATTCACTAAGCCATGCGTTTTTCCACTATCGAGTCAAAATATATCTTGATCACAATTTCAGTCGTTTTCTTTCTGAAGCTTCACATCGATTCTTTCTGAAGTGAACTGTTAGTCTTTTTCATAATGAGCCAACTGAAAGTCGACATTTTTTTCAAACTGAAGTTTGAGCTCCCTCGCTTCAATTGCTTCGTGCATTTGATTGACCGCTCTTTGAAGCGAAGAAACATACAATTTTGAAGAACATTAAAAATTAAATAAATCAAATGAACATTACATATTCACAAGTAGTAGCGAAATTAGTACGCCCTTCCCCCTACCCCGGCTAATCAAAGAGCTGTCGTGGTTTCTAATTTATCAAATAAATGTTTTGTAAAATAGATTGTCAGAAACGTTGTCGTTTTGGCTGTTTAGCCGTTTTTTTTTCTGTAGAAACGTGCATATACCTTTTTGGTCGATTTTTTTGTGCATATACCTCTTCAAAAGTTGGAAAAACGAGACTGCTCGTATATACCTTCTTGGTCGATTTTTTTCAGCCACCTTTCTAGTTCATCAATTGAACTCTTGAGGTCACCACATGAAGTGTCCACAAATTCCCGAGCTTGTTCTTCCTTCATCACGTGGGCCAGTGCCTGGTCATTGAGCCAGTTCAGCTGTCCTTGATGGTACATTTGCAGATCGAGGTACTTAGGGTCAATCTGGAAGTTGAAGTTCTTCACTGGCTCCCGAGGTGCCTCGACCTTCTTTTTCGGAACCCCGGGATACGCATTGTTGACGACGTTGAAAGGTTCCCAGCCGAGTCTGCTGACATTGTAGGGGTCGAAATCTTCTCTGAAGCGCATATTTTAATTAGTGTATGAAAAATCGTGGTGGGATTGGAAAACTGAGTACGTATTTTTATTTGATTATTTGCGTAAAATGACACAACTCCAAGAAAATAAGCCAAAACTTGTAGACTGTTGACATGCTTAGAAGATCTGTAACTTTGACTGAACTGTTAGGGTGCCCTTTAAAAAATTTTGTCCTAGATTAAAATTTGATTTTGTTTTTAAAAAGTGGAAGGTTTTGGTTTTTATTATTTTGATGAAATATATTTTTTTTCAAGTTAATTGTCATTCAGTTTCTGCCATTCCGACACTGACTGGTCCTGAGCTAAGCTTTGTATGGCTTAGTATGTCGAGCGAGATTCTTTTTTTCCAGCTAAAAGCATACAAAAAACCCAATTTGGAACTCTATAATGAACTGGTTTGCTGTACGACTCGCACGCGAGCAAAGGCAGTGAGTAAAGCTCCCTTTTTGAGCATAGTTCAGGTTTTCTTAACAAAAAATTATAGTAAGGCTTCCAAGTAACATTATTATCTTGACAAGATATTGCATGGGTTTCGCATATCTTGCAAGAGCTTGCACGATTTTGCTTGGTCTTGGCAAAGTTTTCTTAGATCGGAACAGTGGGAATGCTTTTTCGACAATTTCGCACTTTTAACTTTGATATTACCGTCATAAACTTAGACAAAAAATGGTTGATTCTTTTTAAGCAATAATCATTTGTTGAAGCAAAATGAAATGGTTTAAATTAGTACTGTAAGCCATTCGCGCATAAATTTTGATGTTTGTTTTCAAGTCGAGCAAGGATGAGGATAAATACTTGTCGTATTCCCCAATTTAGAAAAAAATTTGTCTTACTATACAAAAGGCTTCTTGCACTCCTTTTTATCCTTTTTGAAAAAGGAGATAAGTATATTGAAAAAATGGGTTGATTGAACTCCTCTAATAAGATGCTTCATCTAATGAGAGTGTCATGTTTAGGTTTTGGTGCTAATAAAGACAACGAGTCCCTAGTTTATCCGCAAGAGGACCCTTTTGACTTCGATATCAGAGAGACTTGAACTCTTAAAACATAAATTAGCTTTTCAGAAACTATCGAAACCCAGACCCTTATTCATTTCTTAGTTCAAATCATTTAACGCACAACAGGGGTGGCTTGAGCAATGATTCATCTGGCCTTTAAGCATTGGATAGCAGAATAAACAAGACTGCTCGTATCAAGGCGAAGCCCTGAAAGTTCCGACTGCCTTTTAAGGTTTATGGAGCAATAATAAAAAAGTTAAATGTGAAAAAATAAAATGAAAAAAAAAAAATCTAAAACTTGAAATTTTCTATGAAAACATCCCCCCCCCATATAAAGCCATATAAAGTACAAAAGAATAGACTTCGCTCATTGTAACAAATCAATTATGGCAAATAAGCTTCTTTCAGCCAATTTGGAACAATTTCTAAGATGGATTGAATCTCCGCTTACGCGTTAATAGTGAGTTAGGACCGATGGGTATAACTCATAGAGTAATTTTTCGGATAGGGTACACCGTCTGCTCGTCACGCTATCTTATTTTCGGCCGGATAGATTCGTGCAACTTCTTAGTCTAATACCGATCCTAATCTTACTCTTATACTATCTAGTCTCAGGTTGTTTAACTAGTCTCTGCTAGGCTCAATAGATCTAGGGTATACTGGTTTATTGCGGCTGCTGAAGTACTCGGGAGAGTTCAACTAATTTCTAAGTTAAATTCAAATCTCTCTGGTGCTGAAATTACAAGTAATTTCAGCACTTACAAATAAGTGGATTGTTAGTCAGATGGATCATGATTGGTTAATATTAAATACTTTACATTGGTAAAATATCTAATTTATCCAATCATAAAATGTAGTTTAGATCAGGTTCCACCCATCCGGGTTTTACAGAGTTTTTTAGAATAGTCTTTCTGCAATTCAAAGGATGGATGATGGACGTTGGTATTTGGCGAACATCTTATTTCTTCTGGGTTTTCTTATTAGAGAAGTCCCAGATTCAATCGTTGTGTCTTCTCAAGACAACGACTGGGTTTTCGCAACAAACTCAAATCTGATTTCAGAATGGTTGGCTATGTCAGGTTTTTCTGTTTCATTGATGAGAACTTCTTTGTGTTTGACCTTGTCTTGGAATGGCGTGGAGATTGTGCGTGGAGGGGATGCCTGGTTACTCGGATCTGTACGTATACTTGAACATCGAGGTGGTCATTGGTCTAGTTCAATGAAGTCCTTTTCTGCGAAGTCAAGTCGTACTCTAAATCCTTTGAGTTGTGATTGTGGGCGGCATATTGATTGTGGTTGGCCATTCTTTCTCGAGTGTAGTAGGGTCGTTTTGTCTTTGGATGTTCGTCCTTGGTGTTGTATTCTGATCTATGTATTGCATAATGTAATTTACATTTTATAAAACTTTTATTAGTTTAATATTTTTTAATTATGATTTTAGTTAGTTGTTTTCACAAAAGCTTTTTGTTTTAATTCAGTTATTTTGAAGAGTTACTCACCCTTGAGTAGCTCTTATTAAAAATAGGAGTGTGTGTCACAAAGCGTGGATGTAGCGCGGTGGGTTAGGCCGGCTATAGAGCATGCTCAGGACGTCCTTCCTGGTGGGTTAGGCCAGGAGTGGGAGTATGATTGCATGCGGTTTTTGTGAGAGGTCCTGTTATGTGACAACGTTTTATGTTGGGTTTGTTGTGGTTTTTCTTATGTTTTGTTGGTTGTGTCCTTTTTTCAAAAATCAAATTGTTTGTGGTATGGGTTTGTCTTTCGACTTTTTTGTGTTTTATTATTTTTTTCTTAGACTTTATAATAGTCTTCAAAAGAATAAATTATCCAGTTTTAAACTGGGTTAATCCGGTTTGGGTACCGTTGGTTTCCTTTTTCTTAGTCATGCTGTTATGCTATGTGTTGTGGTGTTTAGTAAGCTGCATTGGTTAGTTTTGTTTAGTATATAATTCCTTTCCAACCGGGTTAAAGGAAAGTTTGAAACTTGTTATCGTGTGTTAGAGTTGTTGAGTTGTGAAATCTTGAAACTGAAATTCATTATTTAAACAATTCTTCGTGGGCGAGCTGTGCGAGTTTGGATAGAATTCTTGTGCGAGTGAATGGAAATATCAAAAGGTTAGTACTGCATTTGCTTCTTATCAATTTACTACATAGAATTTCAATTTTACTGCTAGTTGTTGGGGAAAATTAAGTTACAAATTTTCATCATTATTAGATTTACTGCTTGTGGGGGAAAAATTTATAAATTAAATTACTGCATTGGTATTATATTTATTTAATTGTTGGTGCAAAAATCTAATAGGGTTTTAAACAGTTTTGAAGAAGTTTGCTATTTTTTATTTTTTTTTGTGAATTTTTCAGATGATCGTTGGATGAAGGCTAAAATTCTAAAGAAAACATGGATAAAGAATGGTGAGTTTCTAATATTTTAATTAGTTAGTAATATGTATAATTCATACTTACCTGTTAGTCGTCGGGGAAGAAACCGTGGGGGAAGATGTCGTGGATGAGATCTGAAGTTGTTAGTAATTTAGCTAAAATGCGGATGATATTTTTAGTTTGAAGTAGTGGCCAAAGCAATTGAAGTGCTTTAATGGTGGTTAGTTCTTCAGTGCCAACTGCAAATTCATAAGGTGTGTTTTGGATTAGATTATATAATTTGTGATTGAATTTAGTGTTATGGATGAATTCTAAAATGGGGATTTCTATAGGTTGTACAAACTCGTGTGGGATAAGGAAGGGTCGGGATTCTTCTGCGTTGAAGGTCTTGGTGATGGGACAAAAAATATACATTTGGGTTATGGGATCATAATTTCGAAGAATACCATGAAGGTTAGTATCTTTAATGCAATATGTGAAGTTAAGAAAGAATGGTGAGGTGTATTTGGAATTGATGAATTGAAAACGATGGTGTGGTTGTCTGGAGGGAATGTGTAGGTCGAAGTGATTTTGGATAAAACGATAATAAGTATATGTGTTTGTTTGTTTAGTGCGCAACATAATATCGTGTGAGCAGTGCAAATCTCTTTCATGTGGTGCAAGGAAATGAAAGGTTAGTGAAAATATTTGGAAGCGTTCTTTAAAACTTTCGTAGGCTTGTGTGTCTGTTAGTGCTTCTGAAATAATGTGGTCAAACTTGCGATCGAAGATACTTAGTGTAAATACATATGGTGTTTTAATGAAAAATTTCTCGGTGATTTGTGGGTTAGCGAAGCGATCGTCGTCTAAGAATTGATCTTGGTTAGTTCTGATGATGTTATGATCGTAATATTCTAGTGTATATTCATTTGCTCGGGGTGCAGTGTGTGTTTTTAGTGATTTTTTATATCCAATGTAAGTAAATTGTCTAGGTGTTAGTGGTGTAGTGAGTCGATATAGCATGTCCTTATTTCGTTCTATATCGATGTGAGTGTTAGATAAAGGTAAGCAAAGGGGATTAGTATAATGATAATATGAGGTCCAAGGAAGGGTAGGCATTAAAACGTGTTCGTCTACAAAGTTACGTGTCTCATTAGTGTCGTGAGGGGTGTTTAAGGTGTATTGTGGAAATGAGGGTAAGGTGATAGCTAAAAATTCTTTTGTGTTAGTGTGTTTTGGATGGTTGATATATTCACGGGCTGTTCCTGGTTTCGCCGGGAAAGGATGGTTGGGGAACTTTCTTTTAAAAGTGCGGTAAGCTCTATTAGTGCTGAGTGAAGATTCAGTAGATGTGGATGATGGTGCTAATGATTCAGTATAAATTGAAGAGGGTGTAGGGGTAGGAGGGTTGGATGAATCTATTGTGGATGAGATTTGGTTTATGGTTGGGGTGTCAAGGTGGTAGGGTTGTTGTTGTAGAGTAATGAAATTATCTAGTTCTGGGGAGATTCGGTGGGTGTCTGGAGAATGAGATGATTGGTCTGAGTGAAGTGAGGAGTATGTTGGAGTGACTTGGGAAGCATAAGAGGGTGTAGAATTGGTTGGGTCAGGGTTATTTGGTAGTATGGGTTGAAAAGGGGGTTGAGAAAAATTTGAGGAGTTGGTGTGAAAATTATTTGATGGAGATGGTTCAGAGTCGGCAAATTCATCGGGGGTTTCAATATTCGGGTTATTGAGTTGTGAGATGGAGTATAAAACTGAGATGTGTGAATTAGTCTCGGAATTCATGCCGGATGTTACATTACTGGTGGGGAAATCGGGTGGCGGAAAAGCAAAAAGTGGTATTATTTGGATTGGAGTGGTGAGGTTGGTTGGATGGGAATTTGATCGGTGTAGGGATCCAAGTTGTCGGCTCATCGTGGGCTAAAAAAATTATTATTTTGAGACTGAAAAGCGGTGGTATGGGGTTGTTCTATAATTTGTTCATAAGTATTTTCATCTTGTGAGTGGTGTGGCATTATATGTTGGATGGGACTTTGTGATATGGTTGGTCTAAAATTTTGTTTATGTGTTATGGCTAAATTTCGAAAATTACGTGGGACTAGGGATAATGGATGGTTATGTGGTAGGGGTGGTAACTGTGGTGCTGTTGGTGTTGTGTCTACATTGTTATGTTCTTCGTCGTATGTGTTCTGTCTTGTTGCTATTTTTGTGTTATATTCTTTTATTTGTGCGTCTAAAAGAATTTTGTTTATAGATGTAGAAAAGATTCCAAAAAATCCTGCAAAGAGTATGCGTGCTACGCTTGCTTGTCTGTTTACTTGTGTGTGTATAGCACATGTGTTGTAGATTCCTTTTAAAAGTGAGAAAAGAAATCCAATAAAGTTAAACATTGCGTATAAAATAGTCAATTTTTCTAAGATGTAATAGGGTCATCCTAGAAAATCAAGAATTTCATTCTTGAGTGTAACAAAGCTAAAAATATTGATAGGTGATATATCTTGGGGACGGTATTTTTCACCGTTTAGATATATATAATCTTTAATGTCTTTAAAATATCCGCTATAGTCTTGCGTATAGATGTCTGCAAATCCTGCGGTTTCGGCAAGTTTGCGTAAGTTTTGGTCAATTGATTGTCTTTGTATTGTGTCCATTTGTGTTAATAATTCTTGGAATTGCTGTGTTCTAATGTGATGTTGAATATCTGATTTTGAGTATATTCCTATTGATTGTAAGTCTATATTTGGGTTTCGAGCGATAGCGCGAATGCTTTCTGGTGAAAATTTTTTGAGTGATTGCATTAATGTGGGATATGGGGTGAGAAGGTAATATTTATCTTCATCAGGGTTTAGTTGTACTACGTTGTGGCTATTTTCTGATCCACATGGGACTGCGGTATCCCAGAAATAGGTTCTTCGTGAAAGTGTGTCAACGAAATGTACTTTATTCTTATAAAAGATAGGGATTCTTTTATAGCATCGTTTATCTTCAAAAACGTATAGTGGTGATACTTTTTTAGTACAAGTATAAAACCATAAGATGTTTCCTTCATAGTCTAAAAAATTTGATCTATTTCCTGATAGTAAATATCCTGCGTAGGGTATTTTTAATACTGCTAGTGCAAGTGATTGTAATATTTGTGTTCTTTCTAATTCGCATAGTTGGTGTAGTGTTTCTAATTCGGAGAGTGACATTTCTTGAAAAATTCGGCTAATCGTGTAGTCTAGTTTCATATCTAAGTGAATATCATAGTGGATATTACCAAAATATGTACTATTCATTAGTGATAGTTCTTGTAAACGTGTGCTTTGATCGTCTTGGGGCTTTAGATGTCCATCAAGTTGACCTGTATTCTTTTGAAAATGAACTGGTACGTATGATGTTCCCTCATTTGGAGGATGACTTGTGGCGTATGGGTCGACTTTTAGTTTTCCAGTGGTCATGTCGAATCCATTTTCGTATTCAACTAATATTTCAGAGTATTGTGTTTTGTGAAGTGGGTTTTTGTATTTACATGCAAGTTCTGTTTCTTGATATATTTGAAAACGTGTTAATTTATTTTCTATATTATGAATGTTTCTAAAATTAGAACTTATTTTTCGTAATGGATTTACTTGTTCATATGGTATTGATTGTATAAAATATTTTTCGTGAAATTTTATCATACGAGCGTGTATTTTTGCTACTTGAAATGTTGTACATGTGTCTTCGGGGAACCAAACAATTGTTGCTTGTGTTCTTGTTGTAGGGTCACAATAACCTTGGTCGTTTTTACAAGGTAATCTAATTCCTTGATAGATCATTGTGTTGTCTGATAAATCTCGTGTGAGTTGTATTTTTTCGAGTTGTATTTTCCAATCGAAAAACATTATTTCTTGGTATCCTTTATTTTTTGTGTCTGCTTTACAGTTTGATGGGTCATTTATACCAATGTGTGGTATCCAGTGTTTATCGTGCATGTCATAGGTTAATCGTCCGTGTGCGCCGTTATATGGGTATTTTTCATCTAATTTTATATGTCCTTGATATCTTTCAAGTTCTGCTTGATGTACAGAATCTGAAAAAACTTGAAAATATACTAACTTTCTATCTGTGTTTTTATTTTTTGTGATGTTAAGTCGGAGTAACTCGTTTTTACAATCTTCGGGATTGAGATGTAAAAGTCGTTCTATATTACTCTGGTAGAATGATTCATGGTCAAGTCGGTTTTTATTTCCGTTTGAGACTTGTGAACAATGTACTTTCTTTTCAGAAAATGTTGCTGTGAATTTATATCCTATAACTGTAGTTGCTCGGGCTTTTGAATAAAGTGTTGCTATTACATTTGTAGTTTCTATGGCTTGGGGTTCTGTTTCGCATTGTGATACTTGATTTATTGCATACTTGTGTAGTGTTTTTTGTTCGTTTTCTTCACAATCGTAATGTGTTACTAATAAATCTTGGGGTCCTGTGCGGGGAGAAGGGTTTATGTTTTGATTTGAGATTACTAGAAAAAGGAGTTGGAGAAAAATTAATAATTTTAGAATATACATGTGTATGATAATCCTGAGTATGGGTTATAAAATGTGATGTAACCAATTGTCTTTTCGGTATATCTGTCGTATTTATATATTACTTCAGTGGTTATAAATGGTGGTGGTAGTGATTGAGCTGTTATGTTTGGTGGATTTAATGGGTAGGGATGTTGAGTAATGTTGTTTAATTTAACTGTGATTTCAAACTTTAATTGTAAACTGTTTTGTTGGAGTATTTGGATATTGTGATCACGGATATCGTCGTGAATGTCTTGTCGGTATTGTAATCTATTAAGTGCCCAGTTGTGAAGGCGATTACTTTCTAGATGTTGTCCAAATAATGGTGGAGGGGCTGTAAATGTATTCCAATCTAGTCTTAAAGGGATATTTGTTGATGATTGTTCTCGATATCTGGCGTCGAGATTATTTGGAAAATTTAAGTTAAAAGGTGGTGGTGAAATCTGGCTTATTGATGGTGTTGATGGTAGTGATAATGTTTCTGGTAGTGATGAGGATGTTGTTGTATCCGTAGAAATATCTATTGGATCATTGACTAAATTTAGTTCACCTTGTGTAAATGAATGTGTTGTCCAATATGGTAGTCGTGATGCCTGGTTTGGGGGGTTAAAGGGATTTTCACGTATTTGTTCAGATGTTGGTGTTGAACCTAAGTAATCTGATGGTAGGCTTGAGGTGCTACGTTGTGAAAGAAGCGTAGGGGTTTCTGGTAATATACCAATGGGGTTTTCTGGAGTGTTTTGTGATGGGGATTGAGGTATATCAAAATGAACTCGGGGAGTTTGAAAATTTCTGTTTCGTCGAGGATGTATAATTTGTCTATTTATTTCGACTGTATTTTGGTTTTGACTAGGATTTCTTATTCTACTTAATTCTTGTGGTAGTGTTGGGTATAAGTTATATGTTGGTTCGCTTAGAGGTGCTTGTCGTTGAACTGGTTCTAGTGGTTCTGATAAACGAGCGTGTCGTTCTTCAAAAGTGTATGGGTTATCTTGAAAGGAAATTCGTGTAGTTGTTTGAGGATTTTGGGTAGTTGAAGGTGTTGTTGGGTTATCTTGGGATGATGTCGGTGAAGACTGGCTTTGTGACTGTTGGGTAGCAATTTTTGATAGCTTTTTGGTCTATTCTTTTAGTGAAAAAGTTTATGTTTATTATAGTATTCTTCTAAGAAAAGAATTAGGAGGATTGTTGCTAGAGCGAATATGATGATTGCTTTCTTTATACATTTGCATATGGTCAAAATGAGGGATGATAGAAATGTTATGAAAATTACAAATAGTAGAAAAATATCAGTTCTACTGAAAATAGTTCGTATCATTTAGACAAGTTGTATAAATCGTACCTGTGGATATAATCAAGGGTTTTTGAAAGATGGAGAAATAGTTCGAATATAGTGTAGAAAATTAAAAAAATATTACAAAAAATGATTAAGATTATTAGAAAAGGTTCAAGGATATCAAAAAGAAATATTATGAAAGTTTCAAGTATCGTAAAAAATTGTTTGAGGTTTGTGATAATTTTAGTGACTGTTTGATAGAAGAGCATTTAAGAAATGACTTCGTGATCGAATATTTTTTGTTGTTTGGGGCAATTTTCAAGTGTGGTCGGATTATTTATTAGTTTTTTGACAAGTGGGTTGAGTTTTGTAAAAAATTGTTGGGGGCAATTTTTATGCTGACCGGGAGGTCTTCTTTGTCTTTGTTTTCATTTGTCAAATGATCTGGGGTATTTTTGAGATTTTTATACTTTAGGCTAAATAAAATGGTCGTTCTTTTACTTTAGGCTAATTTAACATATTTGTTTGGGGGATATTTGAGGTCTGAGTTGGGGAAATATTGTTGATCTTTGGTTTATTAGATAAGGGAGGGTTATGATATTATGGTGATATTTATTTTAGTTGTCAAGTTGGAGTGGTTTGCTTATTTTTGACCTGGAGGTCGTAAAGTTATAGTTATAGATATGTCTGGAGTTTAATATCGTTCGTCTAGTTGGTTTGTGTTAGAGTTAGAGAAGGTGACGGATTGGATGAATCCTATTGGCTAATTATGAACTAGAATCGCTGCGTGTTTGTCAGCATGTTATTTTGAAAAATGAAAGTGTAAAATGTTTCAGAGGTGCAAAGATTATTAAATGTAGAATTAAAGTTGTTTTTGAAATTCAACTTTCTTTAATATTTTAGATTGTGGGATGAATAATTTATAATTTTTCGGTGGTTGATTTCTAAGTCGTGAAGACTCTCTATGTTCTGATTTGTCGATTTGTTCTTGGGGTATTATTTGTTCTGTCATTTTTCTATTTTTTCTTTCTTTTTGAGAGGTATTTTGATCTAGATTTTTTGTATTGTTTTTTGTGGTGGTTGATTTTGTATTTTGATTTCCGAGGTGAATATCATTTTGTTCCTTTGTTGTATATTCCGTATGTGGGTCATTTTGAATAACTTTTAAACCTGTAAAAGAATATAATTGAGTTAGTTCGCGAAGTGCGTATTCTTTTGGATAATAAGGTAATAGGTTATTTTGGTGTTGAACGATTTCTTTTTTGTCTGAGTCGGTGATTTTATATGTGACATCAGTGGGTTTTGCAATTATTTGGTATGGTCCTTTACGAAGGGGTTGTAACTTTTTTGAAATTCCTTTTTGAGTATTAAAATTGGGTATTAAAACAAATGCTCCAATTTTTAAATCGGAGGCTGGTGTAAAGCGTGAATTTATTTGTTCATTAATATTTTGCCTTTGTAACAACTTTTTTGTTACTTTTTGATAAATTTCATTGTGTTTTTTATCTCTATTTAAAATCCATTCGGTGTGTGTACCGGAGGCTAATTTAAGAATTTGTGGGTGATGAAAATGATCTTCATCGTGTGTATGTAATGGTAGGTTATAACAAATTGAGTCTTTATTTGGTTGACAATAACCTTGTGCGTTTTTATGAGAGTTTGCTGTAAACATTATTGGTTTGCGTGGCTTTTGGTTAAAAACCATTTCATATGGTGACATTCCTAAAGTTGTCGTGATTTGTGAATTATATGCTAAGGGAAATAGTTTTACTTCTGCTGACCATTCGGTATATCTTGTATCATTTCCATTTATGATACATCTGAGATATTCTTGTAATGAACGGTTCATACCTTCGACTAAGCCGTTTCTCCAAGGAGCGTGAGATGTACGTGGTTTGTGTTTAATGTTATATAAATGACATAGTGTGATGATTTCATTATTTATGAATTCTGTACCGTTGTCTGTAACTAAAATTTCTGGTAGTCCGATTTTTGCTATCCAGTGTTCATAAAGCGTTGTGTAAGCATAATAAGCGTTACAATGTGGTACTGGGTTAAGTGCTACATAATGTGTAAATGCGTCAACAATTACCATAATGTAGGAGTTTCCTTCGGATGAGGGTGAAATTGGTCCTTTGGTATCAAATGAGATACGATGATTAAAGTACAAACTTTGTCCTTTAAAATCTTGTTTTTGTGCTATTTGTTTTTGATTTGGGTAAGGTTTATTCAGTTGACATACTATACAATCATTGCATAGTACTTTTATCCAAATTGGTGCATTTGGGAAATAAAAGTTTTGTATAAAATTTGAATATGTTTTCTCTGATCCAGAGTGTCCTTCAATATTTTGTGTATGTGAAATATTAAAAGCTATGAGAATCATACTTAAAGGGAGACAGGGAACTGTAGATTCATTTAGTTTGTATTCTAGAAGGTCTGTGTTTTCGTTAATTGTTGTATTATTGAATTTTGGAAAATATCGGAGGAGTGTTTTGTTTCCTAGAATAGTTGAATCTGCTTTGATAGGTTTAGTTTTATATTTGTGCCATGATTTCAGTTGTCGAATTACTGGGTCAAGGTTTTGATATTGTTTCAGTGTTGAAATTGTAATTGTTTCTGTTGGGGGGAGAAAAATGTTTTCAATTTCTAATTTAGATAAGGGTATTGTATCAAGTGGGTCATGGAGGTCAAAAACTTGATTTATTGTGTATTTTGAATCGTTTGTTTGTGGTCCTGATAAGTTTATTTTATCAGTTAAATTTTCTTTTTCAATTAGTGGAAAATGGTCTTTTTTAGGCGGGTGTTGTTTTATTCTTTTTTGTTGGGTGTTATTTTTTATCCATTGTGAATATGGGATTGGCTTAAAAGTTGATGTTCCAAGTAGATCAACTTCATAGTGATTATTTTGACAATCTAAATAAAGTGGGAAATGTTGTAAATTATTTATTTGTGATTGTTCAACGTCAGTTTTTACTGCATATTTGCTTTCCAATCGGGGTGATGTTTCATTTTCTGCAAGGTAGAATTTTATATTTTTGGGTATTTCAACTGTGGTTTTACGTGTAAGTAATTCAGGTGGCGTATTTCGACTTAAGATGTCTGGTAATGCAAGATTTTTTCCTGCGGTCCAAACTATATGTAAGTTTGGGAATTTCATTAAAATTAGTTGAAATCTATAAACTCGGTGGTTTGGATTAGACTTTTGTGTAAAAAGAAAGATGATTGGTTTATGGTCTGTGAATAGAACTGTGGGATGTTTTGATCCAAGTATCAGAAATTCATATTCTGTTAGTGTATATATTATGGCTGTACATTCTCTCATTAGAGTTGAGAGTCGTAGCTCTGCTTGAGTGAATAATCGAGAATTTGCTGATATGAGGTTCATTTTATTTGTACCATTATGTGATTGTAATAATGCTGCGCCGATGCCAAAGTTCGAAGCATCGCACATTGCATAAAATGGTTGATTTGAACCTGGAATTGTGTTTGAAATTTGTTCAGTTAGAAGTTTTTTAATTTCTTCAAATTGTGCTTGATGTTCTGTATTCCATTCAAAATTATTTTGTTGTCTAAGTATATTATAGAATGGTCGTAGATATAATTGCATTTTATAAACATATTTGCTTAAAAAGTTTAACATTCCAAGGAATTCTTGGATTTTCTTTTTATTTGTTGGTGGTTGGAGTTTTTGAATAGCGTCTATACGTGATTTCAATGGAGTGATTGTTTTTCTTTCTATATTATGTCCTAAGAATTTAACTCTTGTCAAAAAGAAGTGTGATTTATCGGGGGCGGCCTTCAGATTTTCGTTATGAAGTATTTGGTGATATTGTTCTAAAACATTGAACATTTCCTCTTTTGTCTGTGATTGCATAAAAACATCGTCTAAATAGGTGATTGCGTTTTTCTTGAGTATTAGTGGTCGAAAAATTTTGCTCATAAAAGCTGAAAATGCTGCTGGTCCTATGGATATTCCATAGAATAAGCGGTTGAATTCGTATTGTTGGTTTCCAATAACAAATTGTGTTAAACGTCGTGATTGTTCATCTAATGGCATTTGGTTATATGCACTGTTCATATCGGCGGTGGTAAAGTATTTTCCGTTTATTTTTGTTAAAATAACTTGTATTGATTCAATGGGCCAATTACACTTTGATTCATCTATGAGTGAGTTGAGGTATCTAGCATCGAGAACAATTTTTAATGATTCTCCTTTGGCTAGAATGATAACAGGGTTGATAAATGTGTTGCCTTTTGGTTGTTCTTCTTTGTTTACTGGTGATATAATGTTGTATTGTTCTAAAATGTCGAGTAATCTGTTCACTTTATCGTGTAAGTGAATTGGTACTTTACTTGCTCTCTGTTTTTTGAAAACTGCGTCTGGTTTTAATGGGAGATGTAGTGATGAGCTGATTTTGCCAACATCAAATTTGGATGTTGCATAGACTGATGAATATTTAATTAGCTGTTTGGCTAGTTTTTCAAATTCGTCTTGTGTTATTTGTGAATGTTGGAAATTAAACATTGTTAAAAATTTCTGTTGATTCTCTGTGTAGTTACTTATGTTGAATGTAGGTTTGAAATATGGGGTTTTTGTGAAATAATCCGTATTTTTGTTTTCGTTACTTATTATATTATTTATAGATAGTTCTTCATTAAGGATTTTGGATTGGCAAATATCTAGTAATTGGAGTATATTATTTACACGATATGCTTTTTCGTGTATTGGTGATATTGTAGCGTTGGTTTTGCAGTAGCCTAAAAGTCCTAAAGGTAATGTTACTTGGTAAGGTGTATTGTTGTATACATGTAAGGAAATAATATCTTAATTCGAGTTTTTCAAATATTTTATTGATGAGATTGTGATTTTGAAAAACTTATGAATAGGTTTGAATTCAAAATCTGACATATAAAATTTTTGTTTGTTTTGTTTTTTATCATATTGGTGAACTTGTTTGATTGAAAAATTATAGATGTTTCCTGATAGTGGTTTCAAGTGTTTTCTTTGTTGGTTATATATTGGGTAAAATTTTGAAAAGAATGGTGGTTGTTTATTTAATCTTTGAAAAAATGTTAGGGATGTGTCTTTTGTTTTTGTATATTTATCTTTGATTAATATTTTACTATTCAAGATGTTGATTGTTGGTATATATTTAGAGATAAATGGTATTCCAATGATATTGTGTTTAAAATCAGTGATATGGAATATTTGTTTAAATGGTTTGGTTAAAATTTTGTTTTGCTCCATTGTTCTTGTGGGGAGAAGAAATAATTGAATTTTTCCGTAGTTTATTAATGTTGATCCTTGTGCTGTTGCTAGTTTGCTGGAGGTTTCAAGAGGTGTTAGCTTTGGGTGTAAGGTTTTTATTTCATTCCATGTGGGAATGTTTATTATATTTGATTCTGCTCCTGAATCAATTAAAAAATCAATTTCAAGATCTGGTGGTTGAAATTCTTTGCTTCTTGGACTTTCTAAAAGAAATGGTATTGTCCAAATTTTTTCTTTGGGTTGTTCTTTTTGTATGTTTTGATAGATGTGATTTGTATTCAAGCATTTTGTTTTTTCGTTCTCATTGGGGTGATTTGTAGTGTTAATTTCATTAGTTTTTTGTGTCGTCGGTGTGGAATGGATGGGTTTAATATAATAATTGTGAAGGAGTTCTGATTGATTCTCATATATGTGTGATGAAAAAGGTTGTTCATATATAACAGGTTCATAGTCATTTTCGACTTTTATCATATTGATGGAGAGAGTGTTTTCTGCATCGCTTTCTGAATCTGATGATCCACAGTTTATTTGATTGAGTTGTAACGTATCAGTTACTGTGTCATCAATACCTGGAGGGTCTGATGTTGTTTCTGGATTTGATTGTACTTGATTTATATTCCTTTGGTGTTTAGGTGTACTACTTCTATGGCGATTATTAGAATTATTATAATGGTTATTATTCCTGTGTGGTGATTGGGAATAATTTCTATAACGATTATTATAACTTGAGTGTCAATTTTGTGAATTATTTCGCGATCTGTTTTGGTAATTATTGTTTGGTCTGTTATAGTTCGATCTATTATATGAATTATTCCTTGATTGATTGTTCGGGTAATTCTGGTTTCGGTTGTTTGAATAACTTCTATTCCGATTATTGGAGTAGTTTCTATTCCTATTGTATGATGAATTTCATGATTGGTTGTTTGGATAGTAATTATTTCTTGATTGGGAACTAGATCTAGAAACAAATCGTTGTGTATTTGAATTTGATCTGGAGTAGTTATTTCGACTATTTGGTCTATTGTAGTAATTTTGTGATGAATTTTGCGTGTTTCTTCGTTCTGGTGATCTTCCTCTATAACTTGAGTTATATGGTGATTGATTTCTTGTATAATTTGTATTGTTCGGGAGTGGTTTTCCTGAACTATTGTTGCTGTAGACAGTTTTGTTCGGTAGATTTTGATCTTGTTTCATGTATTGATAGAATGATTTATTTGGTTCTTTATATTTTTGAGGTTTATTTTGATTGTCTTGCTGTTTTTGTCTACATTCAGAAATACTATGTCCGTATCGTCGGCAATAATTACACCATTTTTTGAAAGATGGTTTGCCTTTAAAGTTTGGGTGTTTTTCGTAAATATTGAGTATTTCAGTGATTTTTTCAACGAGGTCTGTATCTGATTCCTGTATATTGTTTATATTTGTGGAAGCTGTTTCAATTCTGTTAACGTATTGTTATTTCAGATTTTCCGTTTCTTCGAGTTTCATCGTGATTTCTGCTTGTTCTAGTTTGTCTACTAGTTTTCGAAAATCTAAATCGGGTTCTCGAATTGAAGAAGGATGGAATGCTCTCTTTTTTATTGCTATTTTTCTTAATTGCGGTGTTAAGGTCATCATTAAGATTTCTGTCATCTTTGTGTTTTTATAGTCATGTGTATTTAATGAATATGCTTTTCGAACTAGTGTTTCGATTCGTACTGCTAATTGCTTGATGGTTTCGTTTGGTAATCTGCGAATTTCATTACATAAAACTCTTTGTTGTTGTTTGTTTCTTTCGGAGTCAAACATTTTTGAAAATTCTTGTGTAAACCTTTTCCAATTTGATTTTATTTCTATAGGCAATACTGAAAACCATTTTTGGGCTGCGCCATCTAAAGTTGTTTTTATCAACGCTGTGCGTCGATGTATCCAGTTTTGATGTAGTGGCGTATTAATTGGTTCGGGTCCTATATTTAAAATTAAATTTGCTGTTACTGCATTTAAATAGTCTTCTACAGAATATTCAGGGTCTGTTCCTGTGAATACCATTAAAGGTTTATTTGATGTTATTGATGATCCACCCATAAGGTATGGATTCATTGTCATTTGTAATGATTCTGCTGCATTTGGCATTTGAGAAAAATTTGAAAGTTGATTTCTTGTTATTTCGTGTTGTTGAAGATAATATGGGAGTGGTATTTCATTTTGCATTTGTGTTGGTTGGTACGAGTTTGCAATCATTGGGTTTTGTTGCTGAATTGGTTGAAAAGATTGTGTATTAATTGGGTTTTGTTGCTGAATTGGTTGTTGATTTTGTGTATCTATTGGTTGTGGAGAAAAAATTCTATGATATGTATGTGGTTTCTGTATTCCTTGTCCACGATATTCTTGATTATAGGGTGCAAATATATCTGGTTGTAAGAAATCATCATCTGAGGATAAGTAATCCATTTGATAAGATGTTTGTTTTTTATTTTTATTTTGTTGAAAAAATGGTTAGTTTTCACTACGATCCTGTGGAGGATGTAAATTTGTTTGGAAATTTACTGAATTAGATGGTGCCATTGAGTTATCCCAGTTTCGAGATCTTGTATAATTACTAAAATTTTTTCGTGGTTGATAATTTGTTTTTGATGGATGTGTATAATTATAATTATGGTCTGCAAAATTGTTTCTAGTGAACGTTTTGCGTGTTTTTGGCGGTATTGTCATGGGTCTGTATGTTTGGTAATCCATGTGTGAATATTTTGGGGCAACCGAAGGTTTAACGGTTGATTGTAAGGTTACCTGTGTTTGTGAAGGGTTTGTATTTCTTGGTGTTGTTAAGTTTGGACGTATTGGTGAAATACTTTGTTGTGTAGTTGTTGTGTGTACGATTTCTTCATTTATGAAGTGTGATGGTGTCTGGATATCTTGTTGAGTAAGATTCCTAGTTCCATTGAGATTTTCCTTGTGTATGACTGTAGAGTTTAAACTATTATTTTGCATATCGGGTAAAAATGTATTATAGTTTAATGGTGTTGCATCAATGGTTAATGGTATTACTCTTACATAATCTCTTACATAAGATATCGTACTTATTGCTTGAATTGAGATTGATTGCGGGAAGTTTATGAATGCGGGATGAGACCATTCGGGGTCCCAAACATAATCTGATTGTTCTGTGATGGCAGTATCATCGTTTGAGTTTTGGGGTCTAAAATTTTTTCTTGCTTGTGAAATTAAATCAATATTATGTGTGAAGTAATCTATTATGAACCATGCCAAAATTTTTTGTAAGTCGTGTTTTGTATGTTGGGAAACTTCATCTTTCGTGAAATTTTCTTTAATTATATTTAGAAAACTAGAGAGTAGTGTGATTTCATGTCGTACTCTTATATGTTTAGATGTTTCTGTCGGTGAGACATTTGGTATCTGGATTTCGTTTTCTAATATCGATATATAACTATATATTATCGCAAAAACTTCATTGGTGAATATGGAGTTTGCTCTTTGTGAGTTATGATATTGGATGCTTTTTATATATTCTGAGAATACTTTTGAAAATTCTAAATCAAGGTCGTCTGTTTGAATTATATATTTATTGTGATTCTGATTTGGTGAGTTGAATTCTATGGAGTAGATTCCGTATTGTTGTGTTAGGTTACATATATCTTTTAGATAGTGATCGATAATTTGTCTTTTGATTTTTACATCTGGGAACTCTGTTTTACATGGACTGATTCCGGGTTCAAACAAATTTAAGAGTAAATTTTTGCAAAATATATGCTGTCCTCTATCAGTGGTTGCATCTACTATAAAGGGGAAGATATCATCATCATCTGGACTTTCTTCACCTGGGGTGTGCGTTGAGCTCATTTTTTCGTTCGATGACTGTTAATATGTAATTATCAATGTGTCTAATTGGTTGATTCCAATTGTATAAATGTACTGGTTTGTGTTTATACTGCTTTTTTATTCTTCTTTTTCCTCTTTTTGATGAATTTGAAGTTGTTTCTGAGTCAGAGAAATATAATTGATCGTGAATTGGGCAATTTTTATCTATTGATTCTTTTAGTTTATAAAGTTCGTCTAAACTGTTGGTTTCTGATTCTGAAAATGCGTTACGGTCTTTGGAAAATCTTTTTCGTGTTATTTGTCTTTGTTTAGTTATTATTTTTCTCTTTAATGTTTGTCGTTTTGTTCTAATGTATCCAACTGTTTGTGTATGAGGTGTGATTACAAGGTCGTATTTTTTGTTATCTATTTCACAATTGTGTAAAACGATTGTTTGTTTTTTTCCTAGGTTTTTAAATGACATAAGGTTAAGGATGACGGATGCAAAAGGTTGTTAAATGATTTCTATTTGCTTAAACTGTTAGTCCTTACGATTTTTTTGTTAGCCTAACCTGGGTCTATTTGTTCAGGGTTGGGGAGAAAAGTATATCGATTCCGAAGAATGATTTTATACTTTCTCGTGGCTAGTATAAGCTAAGGTGTTAACTTACTTAATCTTACTTAAGGGTAGTGATTGTGTTCAGGGTTGGAGAATAGTAAATCGATCCACAAGGTTCAGGTATAATTAGAACGCGAGTAGTTCGTTAGATACTATTTTAAACTTACTAAGTCTAAGATTTATCCTGGGTCTGGTAAGGGGGGGATCAAGTGAAGGATGAATAACCGAAGTTCTTCACTGTTTATCCTAATTTGAATGATTAGTTTTGTTCAAAAATTTCTATTAGTCCTGGACTTTTAGAAAGGGTTGGATAGTGAATCGACGTTTGAGGTCGTTAGACACTAGTTAAGTGGGTGGGGGAGAACAAAGTTGTTCTTTTTGATCCAAGGATAGGCCTTGATGATCAAGTTTTAAATTTAATTAAATAGAAAATGATTTAAGATCCAAGGATAAGCCTTGATGATCTGATTTTAAAATTAAGTGAATTTAAGTTTAAAATGTTTTAAATTTGTGTAAAGAAAAGATTTAGTATTTTTATGATATTAGTGAGCTTATGAATGCTGTTATGTTTAGGTGATGAAGCTGGAACAACAGGATGATTTATAATTACTAACCATTTATTGTCATGCTACTAATTTTTATTTTGATTTTTCAATAAATATTTTTCAAACATGTTTTGTATATTACTGCAGAATTTAGGAAAACGATCTGAGATCTTTTTATCAATCGTTATTGTATATTAATAATTTTGTTTAGCGCCTGAAATGATTTTGAAGATTGACTTCAAAATTTTATATTTGCAAATGAAAATCTAAATTCATTGCTAGTAGTATTCTAAATACAAAAGTTTGTTCTGGCTTTTGCCGAACTATCATATAACTATATGGTAAGTTTCTGCTTTTTCGTATGTCGTCTCTGGTTCGAGGTCTTCTTCCAATTCCGGGTAGTTCTGTTATCGTTCGGAATATTGGCTCTGATCTATTGAGTCGTAGAGACATTTCGATTAAATTATTGTCGTATAACATTTTGTAAATGTTTTGTCTAAATTCTAATCTATTATTGGTTAATTCTAAGCTATTAAGGTCTTGTTCGAGACTTATGGTCGCACCAGATGAGTTAGGACCGATGGGTATAACTCATAGAGTAATTTCGGATAGGGTACACCGTCTGCTCGTCACGCTATCTTATTTTCGGCCGGATAGATTCGTGCAACTTCTTAGTCTAATACCGATCCTAATCTTACTCTTATACTATCTAGTCTCAGGTTGTTTAACTAGTCTCTGCTAGGCTCAATAGATCTAGGGTATACTGGTTTATTGCGGCTGCTGAAGTACTCGGGAGAGTTCAACTAATTTCTAAGTTAAATTCAAATCTCTCTGGTGCTGAAATTACAAGTAATTTCAGCACTTACAAATAAGTGGATTGTTAGTCAGATGGATCATGATTGGTTAATATTAAATACTTTACATTGGTAAAATATCTAATTTATCCAATCATAAAATGTAGTTTAGATCAGGTTCCAATAGCGCGAAATACATCGCGAGTTAATTGTCCCAAATTGGCCAAAATGGCTATCTTTAAAC